>NC_050448.1:46810793-47172043 GCF_903995425.1 Onychomys torridus
CATTACTAACCCTGGATTAAACATGACATCTACCCATTTTAAATACTTTAAATTTAGTTGTAAAATCTGGTGATGGTTGGCCTTTCCGAGAACTTCTTTTTGCCAAATGAAATTTCTATTGACTTTCTGTAATAATTTATTTCAGTTAAAATCCCTGAAGTTACAGTTACACTAACTTTTATTGTTGGAGCTAGAGATATACATTAATATGAGTAACTTTTGCCTAGTGTATCAATGGTCCCAGTACTGCAGAAAAGGGGAAACATCTTAGCACCCACAAATTATTTTGGTCTATAATGGACCAATATTTAGGAAGCTAGTAGGACTGAGTTCTGAAAATGTAAATAAATAAGGAAATGAACTGGTTTAAAGCATGAAACAAAAGAAACTGAACTGATATTGCTGCTTATTAAATAAAAATTGTATTATAAGAACTTTAGGACAGGCAGTGGTGGTGCATGCCTTTAATCCCAGCACTCAGGAAGCAGAGCCAGGCGGATCTCTGTGAGTTTGAGGCCAGCTTGGTCTACAGAGCAAGATCCAGGACAGGCACCAAAACTTCACAGAGAAACTGTGTCTTGAAAAACAAACAAACAAAAACAAAAACAAAGAACTTTAACTAGCACTTAAAGTTGGAAACCAATTTTCTCAATTATTACAAATAAAAAACTAAAAGATTAGTCTTATATGCTGAATATTTTTCCCCTAAATTTTATCCTCTTAAGCCGACAGTAAATCTAAACATTATATATTATGGCGGTCAGTTTTATTTGTCAACTTTAACACAGTATAGAATCATGTGAGAAGAGATTCTCAGTAATGGACTGTCTAGCAGGTTGGCCTGGGGATGTCTGCTGGGTTGTCTTCTGTCAAATGAGGTGGGAAGACCCACCCACTGTGGGTCACATGACTCCCTGGGTTCGTGAGAGTTGAAGAATGAACTGAATACAGGCATCCCTGCATTCAGCCTCTTCCTGCTCTTGACTGCTAGTGTGACTAGCTGCTCAAGCCCCTGCCCTGACTTCCCTGTAGTGACATGACCTGTAACTCTAAGCCAGACAAACCCTTTCTCTCTTGAAGCTGCTTCTGCCAGGTACTGTATCCCAGTAACAGGAAACGAAGCTTACACTTACGCATACCTTATACTTACAGTCTTCACCAGCAGATAAAATAAGATCGTTGACTGAGTTCCAATCGACTTTTAAAATAATGCCTTCATGAGCTTTCCACTGTGAAGGGGGAAAAAGATATTACAACTTTAGAAGTGAAATTTTTTTCTATAAAAAATATTGTTTTGTTTTTGTTTTAAGAGCTGAGGGTCTCACTGTGTTGTGCAGCTTGGCCTAAACTACTGGACTCAAGCGGTCCCCGCCACACCCTGCTAAGTAGCTAGGATGACTGCAGACCACTCATGCTCAGCATGTCGCCTCTTTCTGTGCACTGCTTTCTTTTTTTTCCCTCTCATCATCCTTTCATGGATTCCAATCTTCCTTCAATACCCACTGTACAGTTTTGCTTACAAAATTGTCTCTCTTCTTTGTTTCCCGGGGGTGGGGGCAGGAGAGAGGACTAGAAACTGATCCTAGGGCCTCACACATCAACTATGCTTTACCAGTTAGCTATGTGCCAAGCAGGTTTTTTTCTTTTGTTTCAACCTCTAGTACATAAACATCTTTAGTGTTCTTTCTCTCTTTTTTTTCCTGCACATCTCCTAAGCTTTATTCTCTTCATCTTTATGGGTCTAGGTCATAGACCAACTAGATTTATTACAAATCCTCTGTTGATGTACTATAGAATGAAACAGTGTTTTCTGTAATAAATATATATTCTATACATACAAAATGCCTATAGACAGACACATACAAGTTACCCAGGAACTTGCAATCTATAAAGCAAGCATATTTTTCTTGCTTTTTTAAACATAAATGATCCAGAGACACATAGAATGTATATCCATATATATGGATATATGTCACACAGAAACTGGTAATCTAGAAAATAAGTATGGGCATACTGCTGTTAAATATAATTCATGTTCCCATTTGCTATTACCATTCACATACTTAAATTTTTTAAATTTAAGATCCATTTGAACAACAAGCTCCTTGTGGCAGGAAACATCTTCTGTTTCTCTTTCTTATAAAATAAACTGAGGACAAGTTTTGTTTGCTTACTTGTATGTCTGGTGCTGTGGTCAGATCCAGGGTCTCACACATGCTGATCTACTTTAGAATACATCCCAAGCCCTGCTCTATGCTATTTAATATCCAATACTCTACCTACTAGCATACAGCTGGCATGTAGTATATTTATACTGAACGAATAAATATGCTTCCTCACATAAAACTAGATTCTGAGTGAGTGGAATACCTTAAAGGAAATGTGGCTTACAGTTCTAATCTGCTTTCCTTTTCGTGGACCATCTATAATTGCATGCACTATACTCCTGGAGACTTGCTACAAGTCTGGATTCCCAAAAGGAATGGATACTTTGCATTAAATTTCTAATTATACTCTAACTCCTCTTTTTCTCCACAGAATTGTGATAATGGGTTTCTTTTCTTTTCTAGTCTATTCTGGCTTACACAGACGCTCTAAATCATATTTTATGATGATGTGCAAAACTTCCAAGTTTCATTTACATAAACCTAATTACAGATGTCTTAATGCACATGCATATAAACCAAAGGTATAAATGAAAAGATTTCATGTCCCTGTTTTTGCTGTCTAATTTCATTGCAGATTTATTGGCTAGTTTTTTTGTCAGCTAAATACAAGCTAGAAAAGAAGAGGGAGCCTGCATTGATAAAATGCCTTTATAAGAGTAGCCCTAGGATCTCTGTGAGTTCGAGGCCAGCCTGGTCTATACAGCGAGATCCAGGACAAGCACCAAAACTACACAGAGAAACCTGTCTCAAAAAAAACAAAAAAACAAAAAAAAAAGAGTTACCCATATACACAAGCCTTTATAAGAGTAGCCTGTAGGCTTGTGGGCTATTTTCTTGATTAATAATTGATATAATTAATAGATAATGACAGACAGACAGGAATAACACGCATTGTCTATACAGAAATTACAATATAGAACATCAAAGTTTCCTTCACCCCTTTTATTGCTTGAAATCTACATTTACCCAACTTCTGAAACTAATGCTTCTTTTTTTTTTTTTTAATTTATGTGTTCAATGGCCTGCATGTACATATGTGGACTACATGTGTGCAGTACCCAAAGAGGCCAGAGGAGGCATTGAATCCACAAGAACTGGAGGCGTAGACAGATGCTACCTGCGGTGTGTGTGGGTGCTGGGAACAAAACCAGAATCCTCTGCAAAAGCAGTAAAGTGTGCTTAACTGCTGAGCCATCTTTCTAGTTCCCGAACTTAGGCTTCTTAAAACGCTCTTACACCTGATGCTGCCTGTCAATCTCCATCTCCATCACCAAGTTCTTTATAATTTTTTTAAAATATTTATTATGTTTACAGTCTTCTGCTTGCATGTATTCCTGCACACCAGAAGAGGGCACCAGATCTCATTACAGATGGTTGTGAGCCACCATGTGGTTGCTGGAAATTGAACTCAGGACCTCTGGAAGAGCAGACGGTGCTCTTAACCTCTGAGCCATCTCTCCAGCCCTCTTTATAATTTTTTAAAATAATTTTTAATTTATTTTATTATTTTATATGTGCTTTCCTGAATGTATGTCTGGGTACCACATGAATGCCTGGAAGGCCAGAGAGGGCATCAGACTCCCTGGAACTGGAGTTACAAACAGTTGTGAGCCATGTGGATGCTGGAAATCTAACCTGGGTCCCCTACAAGGGCAGCTAGTGCTCTTACTGGCTGAGCCCTTCCTCCAGCCCCCCTTTTACATCTTTTTTTCTGAGCCCTCTAGCTTATTAAAAGGGGGAAAGGCATCTTAATTCACAATAACGTAACAGCTGTTCAATATCAAGTGCTCACTACATACCAGACACTAGTCCTCACAAACTATCAGAGTGAGTAGGTATTACTGTCAGAGACAAGAAGGCTGAGACACAAAGAGATTCAAACTTTCTGTCATCACACAGAGGTAAGCAAGTGAAGGCCTGACCACGTACCTCACTCCAAAGCTGTGCTAGTGTAAACAAGAGCAGTCCAACGTGGCAGTATTGTCCACAAGGTTCTGCCTTTAGAGTCCAGAGGGATACATGAGTAAGGGTTGTGGAAACTTCTATGGTTAGAGAGAGGTGCTGAAGCCAGGTATGTGGCAGGGCCTGTGTGGAGACCCTGAGAGGCTACTGCATGAAGGTGTGAAAGTGAAGCCTGGTTTGCACTGGAGACTCAAGATATTGGAGATGCCAGAGCCATGCACCATCTGCCAGGCAGAGCTGCATACAAGGACTGGAAGCCGCCCAAGAGAGAAGCGTGCTGCAGTGAGCCATCTCAGCCCGTTGACAATGGACATGGAGCTGCAGGAGTTGGAGTTGGCCCTGCTGGTTTCAGCTTTGTTTTTTGGTTCATCTAGTATTTCCTCACTGCCCCACTCACCCCGTTTGGAACGGTAACGTATATCCGTGTCACTCTATGTTGGGAGTGTGTAATCTGCCTTTTTAATTTAAAAGGAGTTATAATTAAAAGACTGCCCTGAGTCCCAGAAGAGACTTTGTACTTTGCACTTTCAAACTGTGTTGAGACTGTGAAAAGCTATGGTGACTTTTAAAGTTGGACCATGAGCCTATGGGGGCCAGTGAGTGGGATGTGATAGTAGGAATGGGAATGGCCCCCATAGGCTCATACGTCTGAACTGGTCTCCAGTTGGTGGAATTGTTTGGGAAGAATTAAGGTGCAGCCATGTTGGAGGAGGTGTGCCACTGAAGTAAAGCTTTGAGGTTTCAAAGGACTTACAACATTCCCAGTGTCTCTTCGTCTGCCTCCTACTTACACATCAGGACACGAGCTCCCAGCTACGGCTCCAATGCCAAGCTACCCTGCCTGCTGCCACGCTCCCCCGCCATGACAGACATAGTAACCCTCTGAAACCCTAAGTCCCAATAACCCCCTTTTTCTAATGATACTCAGTCCAAGAACGGAGTCGTGTGAGAATTTTGAGTGCTTGTGAGAAAATACCAAGAAAACAAAACCGAATTGTTCTTGGAATGTTTTTACACTCCTCAGGTATAGTGGACAGGAGTGAGTTGACTTCAGCTATTGTTATTGATGTGCTTCTAGGGAAAACATGTTTTTGCCAAACGCGGTGTGTCCATGTGATTGTATAGTTTACTCAGGTGACTCTTGTAAACCTTCAGAGTATAAACTGTCCAGTGCTCTAAACAAAGTGGCCATTCCATGAGACTTTAGTCCACCTCATGTTTAGGCCCCTACTCTCCAAGGTTCAAGCACCAACTGGATCAGTAAACACTGTAAGTTGCCTTTGTCATGGTGTGTTATCACTGTAACATGAAAGTAACTAAGACACAAGACAAACTACACCATGTCTGTATCAAAACGTAAGGGGAATCATTTTGTCTTTCAGTAGTAGAATCAATAACCAAATCTTGAATACTAGCTTAAAAGTGTGTCCTTCATTTGGCCCTGCCAAACCTATTTTAACAGCCATTGTTGTTTTGTTCACTTCTGTGTGATTCTGTTTACCCCTTTCCCTTGCATTTATGAATAACCAGGTTTTTTCTACTCCCTGGGTTTAGGACCCCCCCCCCCCCCACCTATTCTTTAAGACTTAGCTCCTAACAACCATTCCTCCTTTCTGAAGAGCACACAAGCAAATGTCAGCTCAACAGCTACCCTTATGCCAAAGGTGCTCTATATTCTTCATAAAGTTCTATGCACACAACTGCTTCTAAGTCTCGTATTGATTCCTCTACCATTCTAAAAATACTAAACCAGTGCTTGGCCTTTGAGAGGGCACACATGTTTGAACAGATGATAATGATGATTAAAAGCAAAATCTAAGCACTCTTAAGAGTTTCATTTAGTTTTCTTTCATCTCAAACCTACACACTGGAGGCTGACTCTGTAGACTGAAGGATGCTCACTGGTGCTGAATCGCATGACAACTCAGTAACTCAAAACACCTGCATGACTGACTAGACCAATGTGAGCCTTTTGGAAAACATGAACAGAATTCCCTGATCAGTAATGAAGTCTGACAAAAATGCCAACTCAAAGCTCTCAGATGTCAGGGGACCAACCAGAAGGAAGGCACTGCAAGGACCACCCCACTTCACAGTGAGGCAGAGCTAGACAGCAATTTACCAAGGCCTGAGATATACCTGTAAAACTTTAGCATTTGGTTGAAGAGGTTTAATGATGAGCTGTTTGCCTGCTGTGTAAAGAACCTTTTCTGAATCAGGGCCCCATGCTACTGAATACACTGGTATTCCTGTAAAAAAGAAAGGGGAAAATGATAAATGTACATTTTCACAGCTTTAAAAAAAAAAGAGTAATGTTAAGAGGACCAAAATCTTGGCATGGTGGCACAGGACCGCAATCTGAGTGCTAGGGAAGCCGAGGCAGGGGAATCCTAAATTCAAAGCCAGTCTGCGCTACGTGAGATGAATAAACCATCTGTGTGTTATTTCCATTTCCCTCAGTAGTCCTTTCATATTGGAGAATAGTCTGAGGCTGAAACACAAACTGATCTAAGAATATTTTGAAATAAAAATATTAAAAATTTAATGTGACCACTGACCCGCTATATTTTGTATTTGTATGTTTTACTTTTTTTTTTTTTTCTTGAGAAATGAGCATACTGTGTAGCCCAGACTGGCCTCACAAACTTCCTTCCTGACTTTTCCACTGGGATTACAAGTGTGCCCCACCTTACCAATGACATGATATCTTTTCAACCAATTTGGATCTTGCTGAGAAAATACAACATTGGGCAATCAATAAAATTTAATTACTTTTTTTTTCTGGTTTTTCAAGACAGGGTTTCTTTGTAGCCCTGGCTGTCCTGGAATTCACTTTAAACACCAGGCTGGTCTTGAACTCATGGAGATTCACCTGCCTCTGTCTCTCTAGTGCTGGGATTAAAGGCAAGCATCAAAAACATCCATCATCATTTTATTTAGAGATAAAACTCAACATGCTATAATCAACTAAGATACACTATTTTGTTCATTTTCTCCAAATAAGTGCATAAGGGAACAAGTCTCAGTGGTTTATGGAGGTTGGATAGTCTAGTTTACACCTTGTCCATACAAACTCTTCAGGGTGGCTTCCACAGCTTACATTTAATGTTATAGAGGCTCTAATCATCCTGTTTTAGTCAACAGCATCTGGGCTTTATCGGTATCGCAGCAACCCATGAAACTCAGCCCAATGAGGTGATGCAACTCAAAGGATCCTCCCCCTCCTCCTCCTCCTCCTCCTCCTCCTCCTCCTCCTCCTCCTCCTCCTCCTCGTCCTCCTCTGTACTTACAAATATTCTCTAATATTTCTCTATTCCTGGAGCTGGCCTTCCATTCAAAAGTAAATTCCCAGCTAGGCTGGATGGACTAATGCCTGTAATCCAGCATTCGGGAGATAGAGGCAGAAATCACAGCAGGACTGTGGTTAGCTTGGACTACACAGTACTAGCAGCAATGTAGTCCAAGCCAGGCTAGGCTAAGAGTGAGACCCCACCTCAAAAACAAAACAAAACAAGACACCCCCACAAAAAAAAAAAATGTTAAATGCCATTTTCAACTCTAATAAACTCCCTGGAAAACATAAACCCAAAGGACTGGGAAGGGGGAGAACAGCCAGGGATTTAGTTAGAAGGTATTTAGTTAGCAGTACCAGCCAGCTAAGTGCAGCCCTCTCAGCCCTCATCAAAGAAGCTTCTTTCTGCAGCAGATGAAAGCCACTACAGAGAGCCACAGATGGTCAAAATGCAGAGAATAAAGAAGCATGGGGTGCCAGGCCCCAGTTGGTACATAGACAGCACAGTTCCTACACTACAGCTATCCTGGCTAGTTTATGTCCACGTGACACAAGCTAGAGTCCTCGGGGAGGAGGAAGCCTCAGCGGAGAAAATGCCTCCATAACACGGGCTGGAGGCAAGCCTGAAAGAAAGAAAAAATCAATTTCCTTAATTTGTGATTGATGGGGGAGGCCCACCATGATGGGTGGTGCCATCCCTGGGCTGGTGGTCCTGGCTTCTATAAGAAAGCAGGCTGAGCAAGCCAGTAAGCAGCGTCCCCCCATGGCCTCTGCATCAGCTCCTGCCCCTACTTGAGTTCCTGTCCTGGCTTCCTTGTGCTGTGGAAGCGTAAGCCAAATGAACCTTTTCCTCCCCAACTTGCTTTTTAGTTGGTGTTTCATCAGAGAAATAGAAAGCCTAAGATGATGGCTCAGGGGAAATTAGAAAAGAGGAGGTAGAAAGATTATAAGAGCCAGAGAAACAGGACACTTGATGGAAGAGAGTGTCTTCTAGACATGACTGCACCCATGAAATCTCCACAATATGGTTACCTAAGCACTCCAATATAGATGGGGAAAGTTTCATGACATTCCACCCCTACAAGAGCTACAAGGCAGTCAATGGCTGCTGAGAGGAAAATATATTTTCTGCAGGGACAAGTCCTCTGATGGGTTATACAACCCTGAGTGGTCAGCCCTAAATACATGTACATACTGGCAATACTAAATGGACTTAGTAGATTATGTACACACACAACAACAACAGTAGGTTTTACACACACAACAACAGTGTCAGGTGTAGTGGTGATGCATGCTTTTATTCCCAGCACTCTGGCAGTTCTCTGTGAGTTCAAGACCAGCTTGATCTACATATTGAGTTCAATGCCAACCAATGGTACACAGGGAGACCTTGTTTCAAACAAAACATAACAAAACAAAACTAACAATAATTATAGAACAGGTCATGACCTCAAGGTGGGGAGGCATGGGAGGAAGAAGAGAGGGTAGAAGGAAGAAATGGTATAAATACAGTGTACTCATGTAAAAAAATTCTCAAAACTTTTAAATTAAAAAATAATGTAGTTAGGATTATAGTAAACTGGTATGTGATTTTTATTTTTTTTTATTTATTATCTAATTTCCATGATTATAGTTACATTTTTATGGAAAAGAGAAATTAACATATTTTAATTTGTAAATTATCAAATATTCACAACACTCAGTCAAAGTACACTTTGCTGAGTTATATACTAACCAATAATGAACACCTGCCCCAAGGAAACAATTCTGTAAGCAGAGCTCCCATTGAGTTACACAGGATGTGAGTTTAGGCCTTTAGTTGTGGTCAAAGGCACAGCTGGGGTGTAGGATGAGGAGCCAGGGATGTTTGCATCCTCTCCACTTTAGCATTTGAATTGAGGCACTCTGAAGCTGCCTGTGTTACCACTGCCTTGTTTTCAAACCTTCCTTCAGAATACTTACCTATCATGTTAGGATAAAGAGACAATATATTTCCCGCCTATCCAGTTTTTAAAGTAAAAACAGTGTTTCAGAAACATATGACTTATAGTATAAAAACAAAGAAAGCTTAGAAAGTGAAACAAGCAGTTTCTTTGTTCCAAGTGTTTAAACCACATTCCTTCAATCAGGTATTCAGGAACTTTGCATCCAGGTGCTTTGGATGGAGATCATTTATTCAGGAAGATAAACAGCTTCACGAAGAAAATGGTTTCTTTTCTTTTTTTTTTTTTTTTTAAGATTTATTTATTTATTATGTATACAGAAGAGGGTGCCAGACCTCATTGTAGATGGTTGTGAGGCACCATATGGGTGCTGGGAATTGAACTCAGGACCTCTGGAAGAGCATTCAGTGCTCTTAACCTCTGAGCCATCTCTCCAGCCCCCAAAATGGTTTCTTTTATGATGAATCTCTTCTACTAGCATTTGAGACAAATTTATAATATTTACACTGTTGTTTAAAACACATGTGTTAAAGCAAGAATTAGTCAAGCATGGTAGTGCATGTGTGTGATCCCAGCACTTCAGAGGCCATGGCAAGAGGACTACTCCAAGTTCAAGGCCAGTCTGAAGTACTGACCACCCCTAGTGCTGAACTTCATTTGCAAAGTAGAGAAATAAGACCTCTAGGCTCCAGACTGAATTATTCTAAAATAAGAATTTAGTAAATTATATAACAGGATGTTATTAATTTTATCATTAACAAAAATAGAAACAATCATTTTATAATGATTTCTGGCTTTTTATATAGGAAATTTTTATTTATGCTCCATTTCAGTTAAAACATTCAAGAAGATCTTGTTTTTCTGACTTGACACACTAAAGTCATGTGATCTTTTGACATTTTTTAAGAAACCACACGCACCTGGGGTTGTGTTAAATGTCAGACCCTTATCTCTCTGTAAAACAAATTATCTAAATTCTTTCAACCCGTTGAAAGCATTTTAAACCACAGAAGAGTCGAGAAAAGTGTATTTCGATTGTTTTAAGGAAGTACCTGGTCAAATGTACCATGTTTTTCACATTCATACCATAACAGCATCACCTAAAAGTGTTGTTTTTCTGTTACTAAAAGATGTATTAGAAACAAAATGCTCACTAATGTGATGCAGTGTGGATCTATAGAGTGGGTGGAAATACTTAGAATAAAGTCTAGCTCTAAATAAACAGCATCTGTTAACCACTATTACCTACTAGCAATGGCTCTAGTTATACAGGAATAGACCAGCAGCTTCCTTTGCTGCTCACTGTAGTGAGCACTCAAGAATTAATTGCTAGCTGGACAACAGTGGCCACGCCTGCAGTGCCGGCACTGCTGGACAACAGTGGCCACGCCTGCAGTGCCAGCACTGCTGGACAACAGTGGCCACGCCTGCAGTGCCAGCACTGGAGAAGTGAAGCAGGCGTGCTCCACAGTGCATTCAAACAAGCTGGGGTCACTGTGCAAGGTCCTGTCAAAAATAGTGGTAATTTTCCCTTTCATTCTACTTATAGAAGACATGTACTAACTACAGATAATCAAGTGGGACTCATTCCAAAAAAACGACTTCTTGTTTATATATGTCACTGGGTCAGGGGGGGAAAGCTTAAATAAAAGCATTTGCTTCTTCAGTTTCTATTCTGACTTATCTCCCAATTTCCCCAGAACTTCACTGTCCTTTCATCTTTTACCTTATGCCCAAGTTAAATTTTAGCCTTTACCTCTGATCTTCAACACATTTCCACTGGCCCCAAAGATATCTTCCTAATTTCACCATACACAGTTCCACCTTTTATTATTCCACTTCTGTTTGAAAACAGGAAGAAATGTCCTTACATCTTTACTTGAATATCTCAATCAATAATCAAAATATACAATATAACACAGATAGCACTTAGTTATAATTATGCACAACTTACATATTTTTCTCAAATAAGGATGATAACTCCTCATAGGCATCACTAAGAATCATTTCTAAGCCAAGTCAAACTGCATCCCACTCAAGTTAGGATTCATCTTTTAATATTCAAGAAGAGAGTTATGACTATCATTTTCTATGTAAAAATCTAGTAGTCATGAATTTACTATATAAAAAGCTCTAATAGTCAACAAATGAAAACAGGACCAGCTATGGTGGCATGCACTTTTAATCCCTATATTCCAAAGTCAGAGCCAGGAGGATCTCTGTGAGTTCAAGCACAGCCAGGGCTAGAGACCCTGGCTCAAAAAAGAAAGAAAGAAAGAAATGAATTCAGAAACTAATTTCCCTTCATTAACAATAAATGTAAGGGCCAACAAGATAGCTCAGCAGGGAAATGCACATACTGCCAAGCCTGATGACCTAAGTTTGATCCCCAGCACCCACATGATTGAAGGGAAGAATCAACTTCTTAAGTTGTCCTCTTGTGAAGTTAGCACACCAGAGATGGCCACATGGACACTCTTAAAGACAAAGAGAAGTCTTTATTGCCGGCTGGTGACTACATGGGGAAGCTTGCCCAAATCATGCAGCCCTGAATTCCCCAATCCTGTCTTTTATGCACAAAAACCACATCCTGGTTGTTACCTTTCAGTTAATAAGAAATGGAACTACAGAAGCCAAAAAAAGCAGGGTTAGTACATTTGGGTGTGGTAGAATATTAATTTAAGGTGTGTTACTTTTGTTTATGTTGCATTTGTTTATCTCTATGAAGCTGTGTTACTGTGTCTGTCTAGAACACCTGATGGTCTAATAAAGAGCTGAACAGCCAATAGCAAGGCAGGAGAAAGGAGAGGTGGGGCTGGCATCAGATAAATGAAGGAGAAATCTGGGAAGAGAAAAGAGAAGGAATGAGAGAAGGAGGAGGATGCCAGAGGCCAGCCACCCAGCCACACAGCCACACAGCCACACAGCCAGCCATGGAGCAAGAGTGAAAGTAAGATTACAGAAGTCAGAAAAAGAAAAGGCCCAGAGGCAAAAGGTAGATGGAATAATTAAAGTTAAGAAAAGCTGGCTAGAAATAAGCCAAGTTAAGGCCAGACCGTTATAAGTAAGAATAAGCCTCCATGTGTGATTTATTTGGGAGCTAGGTGGCGAGCCCCTCAAGAGCCAAAAGAGCCCAGAGAGTAAAAAACAACAACATTTGGGGACTTTCCTGGAATCACTGAGTGAGCCTTTGCTCCTGTCTTGTCAGGTGCTGCAGCCTACATGCTGGATTTCAAGGCCTGAATGGTGCTTCTAATATGGCATCAGTTGTGCTAAGGTCTGGGGGTGTCTACTAAGGCCTAGGGACCTGTTGCACTCTGACCTCCACATGTGCATGGCATGCACTCACCCTCATACATATACATACACTAAACAAGTAAGTGTAATATATAACATATATGCATGTATATATGTGTGTGTGTATATATGCCAGAGAATAAACGTTTCCAAAAAGAAAGAAGTGTAATTAACATAAAAGTGTAGACAAAATAACAAGGGTACTCTCAACACTGTTCATAGAATTCCGAGTTTTGGAGTAATTTGGATTTGACATATTTTTGTATCAAATTTCCAGACCCTGTAAAGGAGGCTGACTTGCCTAGCTTTCTGGTTTAAGACATTAGCACCTAGCCTTCAAATAGTCTAGATTTACAACTGCTCTCAAAATCTGGTCTCTAGCTCACTTTATGAATCATCAGGACCTGTTCCTTCTGTAATAGGTAATTAGGACAAGTTAACTTTTCTAATGATTTTCCAGAGATGAAAGAGGAAAAGTCTGCCTTGCTAGAAAGTACACTAGTAATTAAAAACTCAAGAATTAAATGCACGGTTTTGTAGTTATTAATATTTTTTTAAAAAACGCGGATTATTCAACTGAAATACTGACAGGATAACTGAAATAAGAAAATAAAACAATAGTATTTATCAATTTCATAATGACTGTAAACCTTTAATGAGAATAAGATTAAATAAGGTAAAAATGATTAACAGTTTCAAAGTCATTGTTGCCAACAGGGTTTCTCTGTGTAGCCTTAGTGGTTCTGGAACTTGCTCCATAGACCAGGCTAGCCTCAAACTCAGAAATCCGCCTGCCTCTGCCTCTGCCACCATCCAGCTTTCAAAGTCATTTTTCTACCAAGGAAATTAATGCTATTTAGAATACTGATGAATAATATCATTACTAATTTAAAATATTTCTTTCGTTGTGAACTAGGCAGTAGGTCGGTTTCTAGATCCTTAACATATAAAGCACAGCACAGAACAGCTAAATAGCACTATATCACTACTCTCTAATAAATAATGTTAGTACTAAGCAACTTATTCCAGGTCTCTACTTTAGACTTGGGCAGTCTGAAATAGCAGACTCAAGGGTAGTATGTGGCAAAGAAAACAACCAGGAAGGGGCTGGAGAGATGGCTCAGTGGTTAAGAGCAGTTGCTGCTCTTGCAGAGGACCTGGATTTGGCTCCCTGCACCCACATGGTGGCTCACAACCATTTGTTCAGCCCAGTTCCAAGGGATCTGACACCCTCTTTTGATTGTTGATGGTATGGTATAAGAAAACCTGCAGGGCCTGGAGCTATAGGTAGCATGGTGGTACCACTTGCCTACAAGTTCCAAGGGCCTGGAGCTCCAGTTCCAGCACTAAAAAAAGGTACAAAGCCAAAAGAAAACCATTGTTCCCACTAAAGTAAGACTTACTTTCTAAAGATACATTTCATCATTTTACTACTAAAGTAACAATTAATCAACTTTAAAACATGAAACATACCTATGACTGTTCCTAAGAATTCTAAAACTTTCTATTCATCAATGAACATTCTACTTGAAAGATTATGGGTAGAAAAAAATTTTACCTCAGAAGAAAAAGACTACTTAGCCCTTCTGGTCATTTCTGTTACCATTTGCTTAACGAATTACTAAACAAATGTAACTGACATTAGTCCAAAAGAAAACAGCATTTTAAAGTGGAATTGGTTATAGATGCTTCATACTGTGACTTTATAATATAATTCCAGACAATTATCTGCAAGTGTTTTTGGCAGCCTGTCTTCAGATCTGCTCATACATGCTTAGGTAAACATAAGATTGCTTTGTGTCCTACATCATTGGCCTGCTATCCTATAAGAATTCACATACAACTGAAGCCCCAACAGGAATGGCCACCACACTGATTTGCTGCCCTCCTTTCCCTACACAGAACACTTAGCTACTCCTTTAAAAAGTGTCTGTCATTCCCTTTTAGTAGGACAGAAACCAAAGTTCAATGTAATTTATAAGGAGAGCTAACAGTATCAAAGTATTGGGATTTTTGTTGTTGTTGTTGTAGCTGTTTTGAGACAGTATAGCCAGGCTAGATAGGAACTGGCTATGTAGAACAAACCTCGAACTGCTGGGCATCCTCATGCCTCAGGATCCAAGTACTGAGATTACAAACATGGTCCACTACTCCATACATTTAATATTTTCTCTTACATGGTTTTCATTCTTTTCAGTACCATGGATTGAACCCAAGACCTCCTGCATACTATGAAAGTATTTTACCAATGAGTTGTTTTTGAGAAATGTCTTGCTATATCTTCCAAGATGGCCTCAAAATCCCAATCCTCATTCCTTTATCTCTTAAGTGTTAGGATTATAGGCATGTACCACCATGCCCAGCTAGACTGTCTTAACTAGACACCCAGACATACTTTATGTGTAAGATGCTCTATTTCAGAATCATTTAAAAAGAATATTTAGCCTACATATGCCTTTATATTGCTTCACTAACATAAAGAAAAAGCCTGTCTGTCAATAATGTAGCTCTGGATATCTAGGAACTCAATGGATAGACCAGACTAACTTTGAACTCACAGAGACTCACCTCCGTCTACAAACCAGAATGCTGAGATTAAAGGTGTCCACCATACCATGCCTAGCTTTTTTTTTTTTTTTTTAAAGACATTTATTTATATGTATTTGGTGTTCTGCCTACATGTATGCCTGCAGGCCAGAAGAGGGCACCAGCTCTCATTACAGATGGTTGTGAGCCACCATGTGGTTGCTGGAAATTGAACAAGGGACCTCTGGAAGAGCAGCCAGTGCTCTTAACCTCTGAGTCATCTCTCCAGCCTCACTTCCCTCATGCCTGGCTTTTAAAATATATCTTAATTTAAATAATATTACCATGGTCCATTTGGCATCACAGAAAGTGAGCAAAAGGATAGGGCCAATGAGATGACTCAGCACGATAAGATACTCGCCACCAAGCCTGTGACCTGAGTCCCATCCCTGGAATCCACATGGTGGAACGAGAAAACTAACTCCCACAAATTGACCTGTAATCTCGACATGTGCACCTTCATGGGTGAAGACATGTGACCCCACAAATAAATGAATACATAAATGTAATAATAACAAAAAATTATAGGGGCTGGAGAGATGGCTCAACCATTATGAGCATCTGTTGCTCTTGCAGAGGAACCAGGTTCAAGTCCCAGCACCCACAAAGTAGTTCACAACCACTCGAAACTCTGGTTCCAGGGTATCTGACACCTCACCCTCTTCTGACCCACGCAGGCACCAGGCATGCATGTGGTACACAGACAAACATACAAGCAAAACATTCACATATATAAAATAAATAAGTCTTTTGAAAAAATGTTCCTAGTCCAAATAGAAGTAAGAGAATTCTGGTTTTGAATGTGACCAAAGTCAATTTCAACCACTATAATAGATTCTTTTTTAAGAAAAAAATTTTTTTAGATTTATTTTTTTATCATTGTAAATGTCTGAGTATTTTGCCTACTAGATATGCATATGGTACACTCAGAAGTCAGACAATGGTATCAGATTCCCTGGAACTGGAGTTACAGACAGTTGTAAGCTGCCATGTGGGTGCTGGGAACTGAACCCAGGTCCTCTGCAAGAGCAATAAGTGCTCTTAACTCCTGAGCCATCTCTCTAGCTCTATAATAGATTATTTATAAAAGAAAATGTTGAGACGTGTGTTGTACAATCTTAGAAATTAAAAAACCAGTTGCAAAGCGTACCTTGCTGTGCTAATGTCGACCTGAGCATCCCCGTCTTTGACCAGATTTTCACCTGTCCATCTTCTCCAACTGTGTAGGGAAAAAAATTTTTTTTCTCTGTAGAAAATAATCTCAAATTTATACTTGCATATATAAATAGATATCTATATTTTTAAAATTCAGATACAATTATTTCTAAGTATAACAGAATATGTTTCAACAGTAGATTTAAATAGAAATTACATGAAAAAACTTTCATCAACATAAGCTAACTTCCATAGCCAACGTTTTATTTTTGCCTTAAAACTTAGGAATATGTAACTACTTCCATGGTCACTAGATCTCCACTCAGAATTCTAAGGAAAGTATTCTCAGGGTAATAGCTACCACAGTTGACCACCAGGGAGCAGGAGAAGAAATGGGTCAAAATAATGAAATCCACTGGTGACCATCTTAGCTGAAAATGGAGGAAAAAAAAAAGCCTGGAGCTGCAGAGAGTCATTTAAGAAGGGATTTCTGTTTGGTTGGTTGGTTTTGTTTTGGGTTTTCCTTTGTTTGTTTTTTGAGGTTTCTCAAGGAAGGGTCTCACTGTGTAGCTCTTAGCTGTCCTGAACTCACTATGTAGACCAGGCTGGCCTCCAACTCACCTGCCTCTGTTCCCAAGTGCTGGGATTAAAGGTATGCACCACTACATCTGGCAGGATTTTTGTTTCTATTTACTTAGTTATTACATCTTATTTCTGTGGTGCTAGTGATCAGACCTGGAAGCTTACACATAGTAGTTTACTACTGGGCTCCATTCCAGCCCGGGATTTATATTTCCTGCCTCAGTTTTAAAATAATTCACATCTAAATACATTGATATGCTGAGAAAGAAGCCACGAGAGAAGTTAAAGGGACAGGTGGGGCAGAGGCCATGTCACTAAAATAATAATAATAACAAATTTTTCTAAAACCATCCTAGAGAAGGCCTAAGGGACAGATTACAAACATGTGCACAGAGTCCTTGCCACTTTTCTCTCCAAGGGAGCAGCTTTTCCCCGCTCTCCTTCAGCGTGGTCTGTACTTAGTGACTTGCTTTTAAAGAACAGAGTGGGGTAGAAATGGCAGAGTATAATTTCTGAGGGTGAGTCAGAAAAGATACTGTGGCTTCTAACCTGCTAATTTTGGATCCCTGGGAAGCTAGATGCCATGTCATAAAAACACTCCATCAGCCCTATGGAATTGCTTATGTGGCAAGAAATTAAGGTCTCCTCCCAAAGCCAGAGAAGAACGAAGGCCTCCTGCCAGCACCCATGTGTGAGCCAAGCCGGAAGTGGGCCTTCCAGTGCAGTCAAGCCTATGATGGCAGCCATATGTTACAACTTGAAGGGACCTCATGACACACTAAGCCAGAAATCCCCACCCACGAAAGCTGCTCCCAGGCCTACAGAAATAGCCACATGTTCGGTGCTTATTGTTTAAGTGTTGAGCTAACTCATTATGCAGATTTGTGACTAATACAGCAAATACAGTAGTCCTACCTGGAGGAGGGCTGGGATGGAGGAGAGATAAAGCTAAGTTATATGAGAATATTTCAACTTGGGAATTTCTTTAAAGTTGTAACTTTTACCTACTCTAGGGACTTGATCTTTTTTTCCCCCTTAGTTTTTTGAGACAGGGTCTCACTATGCAGCCCTGGCTGCAATCCTGGAACTTACTTTGTAGATCAGACTGGCCTCGAACTCAGAAATCCAGCTTCCTCTGCCCCGAGTGCTAGGATTAAAGGTGTGTGCCACCACGACTGGTGCTGATGATTCTAAAAGCCTTCTTTGATTGAACACTCTCCAAAAGTCCCAAGTAAAAGTTAACAATATGATGCTCAGGGAATGGACATAGTGGTACTCTCCTGTAGCTCTAGCATTCACAAGGCTGAGGCAGGAGGATTGCTAATATGAGACCAGACTGACCTACAAAATAAATACCAGGTCAGCCTGTACTGCATATCAAGACTCTGTCTCAAGAAAAACAACAAAGAAAAAATAAAATAGTCCGAATGATACCATTCTCGCAGCAGTCTAGATTGGCACTGTGACCATCAGTCATTTGCTACGAGGTAGTGAAATACACTACTGCTGAACGAATGTGATGGTTAGTTTTAAATGTCAACTTGCCCCATCTAGAGCCACCTGGGAAGGGCATCTCAACTGAGAAATTATCTAGATCCAGTTGGTCAGGAGTCATGTCTATGGGGGATTATCATGATTGGAGCTGATGTGGGAAGACCCGGCCCACTGTGGGCAGTACCACTTCAGAGCAGCCCAGAACTACTAACAGCAAAAACAGCTGGTCAAGTGTTCGTTATCTCTCTGCTCTTGATCATGGGTAGAGTGTACTGACTTCCTGCCTTGACTTCCCCACAAAAACAGACTATAACCTGGACTTGTAGCTCAGTCAAACCCTCCTCTCCCAGATGTTTTGGTCACATATTTAATCACAGCATACAAGTGAAATGAGATCAATGAAAGCATTTCCTTTGAAACTTCTTCTTTACAAATTCATTTAAAATGACAGTTTGGAGCTCAGAGGCAGATAACTTCCCGAACATGTGAAGGGCCCTGGATTTGACCCCAGCACAACAAAGCGGCAAATCTGCCGAGAACTTACCTGTCACTAACGCGGTCCCCTCATAGTTCCATCGTCCCGCAAGCACGGCTCCACAGTGAGCCTCGACACTTTTCTCCACTCTTCCTAACTTGGAGATCAGATGAAACCTACCTAAAAGAAACGATCTGTAAGAATCTACTCCATTAAATTAATTTATAATAAAGTACTTGTTGAGTCCTGTTGGGAATATTATTTTAAGGCGTGTTACTTTTGTTTACGTTGCATTTGTTTAACTCTGTGAAGCTGTGTGACTGTGCTTGTCTAAAACACCTAGTGGTCTAATAAAGAGCTGAATGGCCAATGGCAAGGCAGGAGGAAGGATAGGCAGGGCTGGCAGACAGAATTAATAGAAAGAAAAATCTGGAAGAAGAAAAAAAGGAGTAATCAGAGAAGGAGGATTCCAGGAGCCTGCCACCCAGCTACACGGAAAAAGAAAGACAGGTATACAAAAAAAGAGAATGGGAAAAGCCCTGAGGCAACAAGAAGATGGGATAAATGAAAGAAACCTGGCAAGAAATAAGCCAAGCTAAGGCCAGACATTCAAAATTAAAAATAAGCCTTGCCAGGTGGTGGTGGTGGCGGCCCACACCTGTAATCCCAGCACTCGGGAGGCAGAGGCAGGTGGATCTCTGTGAGTTTGAGGCCAGCCTGGGCTACAGAGCTAGTCCAGGACAGGCTCCAAAGCTACAGAGAAACCCTAACTTGGGGAAAAAAAAAATCACTCTGTGAGTGATTTATTTGGGAGCTGGGTGGTAAGCTCCTAAAAAGACCAAAAGAGCAAAAACAAACAACAACGGAGTCCCTACTACTAGATGAATTAGCAATAATTAACTAACAACTAGTTATTAGGCACTAGAGGCTTAAGAGCAAATAATGTCACAATTCTTAATCTCAAGGAACACAAGGCTAATAAAAATCTCACATGATAGTCATTCACATATAGTATATTTCATTTAACAAGCAAAAAAAAAAATTGGGTGATTTGGATTTAAAAACATACTTAAGTCCTGCATAACAAAAGCAATCTCTTATTAAATAAAAAGTAAATTAATCTTAACTTTTTGGAGTAATCCAAATTCACTACAAATGAGAAGATAATTGTATACATTTGAAAGATGTGAACCCATTTTTAAAGATCACAAATGCCCTACAAATGTCCACAGACTGGGATGCATCTGTAATGTCAGCACAGAAGAGGCCGAGGCAGGAGGATAGTGAATCCCAGAACAGCCTGGGTTATACACTGGGTTCCAGGGTAGCCTGGGCTACATAGTGAGACTCTTGGGGGTGGAGTGACAGGGAGAAGGAGGCACAGAAAAGGAGAGGAGAGGGGAGGGGAAGACAGAACTGAGGAGAAAAATAACAGCAAACAAATACTAAACATTAATTTTATAGTAGTCTAGTCTGAGTTATTAGTTTTGAAAATTATCTATTATAGAATTAAACAGATGAGTGTATATACTGATAGTGATAACCACAGTTCCTCATTGTTTCCAAGTATCAGAAAAAGAAAAACTAAAATAAGCCAGTGGTATTGAATTAGAATTGGTGTTACCAAAATATATTCAAGGTTTAGATAGAAAGTGGTAGAGAACTGGCTACTGACATGCATCTAAAACAATTTTTACATGTATGTATTGATTGGGGAAAGGGATACACACAAAGAAGTCAGGACAACTTGCAGAAGTCAGTTCCTCCTTCCCACAATGGGGTTCTAGGGATTCAATTCAGGCCATCAGGCTTGGCAGCAAGTGCCTTTACCCACCGAACCATCTGAATTGCCCTAACATTTTAAGTAGGCAGTTGTAATCCCGTGTTTTAGTTCTGTTTGATGAAAAGTCTGGCCGGGCAGTGGTGGCACACGCCTTTAATCCCAGCCAGGCAGATCTCTGTGAGTTCAAGGCCAGCCTGGTCTACCAAGTGAGTTCCAGGAAAGGTGCAAAGCTACACAGAGAAACCCTGTCTTGAAAAACCAAAAACAGAAAAGTCTGAAGAGTAGACACACCCCATTAGAATGAATTCTGCTAGCACTGTCCCTATCTTGGCTCTTAAATATCATTTACCATCTAAAATCAGGCCTGTTTGGAAAATGGCTGAATTCGAAAACGGGACTAAAAGCTAGAGATTAGTTTGGGACATCTTGTGTCGGTAAGGAAGTGCTTAAGAAATGATGAACACACGTACAAAACAAAACCAAAACCAAAAATCAATGTAGCTGGCTCCACTGATGGGGCTCCCAGTGGCCAAATGTAGGACAGTTTCAAAATCAAGATTAAGACATTACAGTAACTGAATATTAATGAAATCAAATCAAATCTGTGAGGCTAACTGAACATTAAACCAAGTAAGATAAATGGCATGAGACAGAGAGTTTCTCCTTGAAGCAGAATACCAACTGTTTAACATGGGATAGGATCAGAGATACAGAAAAGCTATCACTTGGCAGCTTCTCTGGGAATAAATGATCTAGTCAAGAATCATCAGTCAATTTTTAGAAATGGGAGGAAATCTAACAAGGCATAGAATACCTTTATATAGTCTCAAAATATGTTTTCATAAACAAGTTATTAAAATGGAGAAATAGAGAAAATAGGAAGATGGCTTAGTGGTTAAGAGCACTTGCTCTTGCAGAGAACCAGCTTCACTTCTCAATATACCCTCCTGATGGTTCAAACCATCCATAACTCCAGTTCCACGGCATTGGACACCCTTGTCTAACCTCTGCAAGCACCAAGCATACATATGGTGCACATACATACATGTAGACAAAACACTCATAAAGTAAAACAAATCGAAAAGTTGGGGAGAAAATAGTAACATCATGGTAGATTGGCTTACAAAGCAGTTGCTGTCATGTAAGGCATTAACATCGCAATAATGTGTCAAATCAACACCATGGGTCTCCTAGCATTCCCACTAAAAACCGTGTAAGCCGAATCAAATCAAAAAGAAACAATGAAAAAGGCAAGTTAAGTTAAGGGGCTTTCTATAAAATCACAGGCCTGAATCCTTCAAAAT
This sequence comes from Onychomys torridus, assembly GCF_903995425.1. Lineage (NCBI taxonomy): Eukaryota > Metazoa > Chordata > Mammalia > Rodentia > Cricetidae > Onychomys > Onychomys torridus. The sequence goes on from NC_050448.1 coordinate 46,832,835, forward strand.
CACCAAGGTCATACAGGAAAATAAAATGTGCAGCTGACAGGATCCAGAACAAATAGCAGTTTTGTAAAACAACTCCAGGCGCAAATCATAATACTATACTGTATTTTCAATACAAACCTGTGCATAGGACATTCATTGAAAACTTACCATCAACGAGCTGGAGAGATGACTCAGTGGTTAATTAAGAGCACCAACCGCTCTTCCAGAGGACACAGGTTCAAATTCCCAGCACCCGCATGGCAGCTTACAACTGTCTGTAACTCCAGGATCTAAACACCCTCACATAGACATACAGGCAGGCAAAATACCAATGCACATAAAACAAACAAAACTTACCATCAGAACTTGTGAGGACGAAACTTTCTGCCTGAGTCTGTTTCTTCATGCCTAAACTTTTGGGAAACCAGTGAAGATCTATGGGGTAGGTGTCATCGGGCAGCTTTACTATTAGGCTAGCCTCACTGGTTAGCAAGTTCCACTTCACTATCTGGTGATCATCACTGCAAGAGTACAGCTCCTCAGCAGTGGTCCAACCCACACAGCTCACTAACTCCTGATGTGGCCTTATGTTAAGGAGACATAAAGCACAGACGGTGTAAGTCTTTAAAATCATTCAAGATGTGGATCATGAAAAGGAAATTAGCCAAATGTTTTCAAGATTCTAAATTGTATTTTTCATTGTTTGGCTTTTTCTTTTTTTCCTTTCTGAGACAGGGTTTCTCTCTGTGTGTTTTCGAGACAGGGTTTCTCTGTGTGGTTTTGGTGCCTGTCCTGGCTCTTGCTCCGTAGACCAGGCTGGCCTCAAACTCAGAGATCTGCCTGCCTCTGCCTCCCGAGTGCTGGGATTTAAGGCTTGAGTCACTATCACCTGGTTCATTGTGTGACTTTTAACATTTTTTTTTCCATATAAAGGAAAATGGCTTCCAAATAGTTGTAAGGATAGAAATCAAAGAAAGCCACACAGAGAGGGAATAAAATTTGTCATAGAAAATATTCCTTAAGCATGGCCAAAAGATACAAACACTCAAAATCAGTAAGTAAAAAAGTAAAAGGACGGGAGGCAGAGGCAGGAGGATCTTTGTGAGTTCGAGGCCAACCTGGTCTCCAAAGCAAGTTCCAGGAAAGGCCCAAAGCTACACAGAGAAACCCTGTCTCAAAAAAAAAACAAAGTAAAAGGTCAGGCCAGGCGGTGGTGGTGCACGGCTTTAATTCCAGCACTTGGGAGGCAGAGCCAGGTGGATCTCTATGAGTTTGGGGCCAGGCTGGTCTACAGAGCAAGAGCCAGGACAGGCACCAAAACCACACAGAGAAACCCTGTCTCGAAAACACACACACACACACACACACACACACACACACACACACACACACACAAAGTAAAAAGTCAACAGGTAGAAAAGGATGTTGAGAAAGGTCGGAAGAAAGAGGGACTAAAGATATATATCTTATGATTTATTAGAATGCATATATTGTTATAATTTTAAATTGTTTTAGATTTATCTAACATGTATGGTTTACTTAATGTGCATGAGTGTTTTGCTTGCATGTATGTCTATGCACCATATATATGCCTGATACCTGTGGAAGTCAGAAGAGGGCTTCAGGTTTACTGGAACTGGAGTGTGCTGGCTAATTCTACGTCATTTTGACACAGCCGAATCATCTGGTAGGAAGGAACCTCAAAATTTTGAGAAAATGGCGCAGCAGATTGGCCTGTGATGCATTTTTCTTGATTGATAACAGATGTGGAAGGGCCCTGCTCACTGTGGGCAGTGCTTCCTCTGGGCTGGCGGTCCTGGGTGCCGTAGGAAGGCAGGCTAAGCAGGCCATGAGACAATCAGCAAGCAGCACCCCTCTATGGCCTCTGCACTAGCTCCTGCCTCCAGGTTCCTCCAGTTGGAGTTCCTGCCCTGACTTTCAGTAGTGATGGACTGTGATGTGGAACTGTAAGGTGAAATAAACCCTTTCCTCCCCAGGTTGTTTTCGGTCACGGTGTTTTATCACAGCAATAAAACCTAACTAAGTTATGGAGTTATGGATGATTGTGAGCCATGTGAGGACCAGGCTGGGAATTGAACTGGGTCCTCGGCAAGACAGTAACCTCTGAGCCATCTCTCTAGCCCGCTACCCCACCCCCTTTTTTTTGAGACAGGGTCTTCCTATGTACCCATGGCTGGCCTAAAACTTACTCTGTAGACCAGGCTGGCTTCAAAATCACAGAGATCCATTTGCCTCTGCCTCCCAAGTGCTGAGATTAAAGGCGTGAGCCACAATGCTTGGTAACAGGCACTATTTCGGTAAGTTGAAACCATTACTGTTTAAGAAGACTGAACTCGAACAGTGAACTGTCTCTTTCAGTTACATATTATGATGGTAGTCCTCTAGGGATGCTGGGGCCTAACAGCTGGAACCACCCTCTTACTGTTTCTCCTGCTTTCATTTTAGTTCCCTATTTTTATCTTTCACTTATGGTCCTAAGAGCAAACCTAGAGCTCTGTGGATGATGGCTACACCCTCAGTCCCTAGTTATTTACGTTTAATTGACAGTATAGTGTTTTAAGTTTGAAAATTATATTTATTATGCATGATTGTGTGAGTGTGTGTGTGTGTGTGTGTATATGTGTGTGTGTGTGTGTGTGTGTGTGTGTGTGTGTGCGTGCCTGCGCGTGCAAGCACCGCCACAGTGCTTATGTAAAGTCAGGACATCTTGCAGGAGTTCACAGGAGTTGGTTTTCTCCTTCCACCATGTAGGCCCCAAGAATCAAACTCAGACCAGGCTTGGTGCCAGGTACCTACCCAGTGAACCATCTCACCATTCCAGCAATCCAAATTTTCTGACACTCAGGCCAAAAATAATTCCGTTACAATTTACTATAAGATACACAGGAATAAATGAAATACAATTCCCCAAATTCTTCATTTAATTTCATCCTAAGTAAATGAAAACATAAGTGAAAATCTCACATCTGTCTTCAAGACAACCTATTTACCCTAGCAGAATTGTGTACCTGGAAAAAGTATTTCTACTTGTCACTTATATAAGATGCTTATTCTTGTTCATCCCTCTATTTCTACATCACCAGGTCCACCCCAGGAAGGTTGTCCTGTTAAGATTTCTTCTTTTTCTTTTTTCTTTTCTTTTCTTTTTCTGGAGCTGAGGATCGAACCCAGGGCCTTGCGCTTGCTAGGCAAGCACTCTACCACTGAGCTAAATCCCAACCCCTGTTAGAGTTCTTATACATCTTCTCACCTTGTTCTTTTTGTTCAGCAACGTTCTTTTTACCTTATGTGAACAAACTTTTTCCCAGGAAACAGATAGAGACTGAGCCATAATCAGTATGATGTGTTCTAAGATTTTTTTATATTAATTCACAATATGATGGATTAAACAAGCTCTAGAGATAGAGATAGAGAGCAGATAGAGCTAAAGATGTTAAGGAACAGCATAAGAAAGTAAGGAAGTGGTACTGGAGTATTCTGAAGCAAAGCACAATGTACAAGAAAGGACCACTACCAAAGAACTCAGTACAATTGCTGCCACCGAATAATGTTCCTTTTTCTAAGGGTTTACTTGATTTTTATTTGTGCGTGAGTGTGGATGCCACATGTGTATGTAGGTGTCCCCAGAGGCCAGAAGAGGGTATCAGATCCCCTAGAGTTGGAGTTACAGGTAAGCCAACCAAAGCAAACCAAACTTAGGTCCTCTGGAAGAACAGCAAGTGATCCTAACTGCTGAGACATCTCTCCAGCCCCTAACACTATTTATAAAACCAAGACAGGCAGCTTAGGTAAAACCTACACCACACACATATATCTCAGAACAAAACAAGAGCAGTTTATATAAGGTTAGGGTTAACTAAGAGTAGGAATGAGAGGATTGTTAGGTGAGGAAAATCTAAAAAGGAGTTACTAGTCATCTTAAAGAGGTAAACACAAGCCGGGAGTGGTGGTGCTCACCTTTAATCCCAGCACTGTGGAGGCAGAGGCAGGTGGATCTCTGTAAGTATCTACACAGCAAGTTCCAGGATAGGTTCCAAAGCTACACAGAAAAACCCTGTCTTGAAAAAACAAAAACAAAAACAAAAAAAAAAAGAGGTAAACACAAATACCAGACACCAATAGTGGTGTGAATTCCTGAGAGCACCCTTTGAAAAGATAGGAAATTGACATAAAGAGAAAAGAAACTATATCTTTATTAAGAATTAAAGAAATAAATAACAAATTAAAAAACAAAATTAAAAACAGATGTATATGTTTGAATCAGTATTTCCCTATTTCTGATGAGGGACCAGATTTTCTTCATTTCACATCTATGGCAGAGTGATCTCTGGTGAGATAAAATAAAAAATGGGGGCTGAGAATATAGTTCCATGGTAGAACATGAGCTTAATGTGCTCAAGGTGGGCCTGGGTTCAATCCCCACCAACAAAATAAACAAGCAAGCAAACAAACAAGCCTCAAATAAATTACTAAAGCACGATCTTTGAATGCGGCAAGGATGAGGAATTCCAACAGTAAGTCTCCCCGGATTAAGTTTCTTATTCCCTCACAGGCCTGCAGTCGAGTCCACAGGGACTAACCACCTTGATAACCGACCGAAAGGCCGAAGAGTGAGGATCGTGGGGCCAACTGTACCTTCCTGAAACCCACTGCAGGCTCTCTCTGACAAAAGATATATAAGAGTTGTATATCTAGGAAGAGGTTCATAACCGGCACCTTCCTTTGTGAAGTAATAAAGGACTCGCTGTTTGGACTTCCCTAATTTGCCTTCTATTTTATCAGGAGTACAAAGAAAGAAAGCAAAACTGAATGAGCACATATGTGTGACATCACCTTAGCAGATTATTCAGACTTTTTGTTGTTAGTTTTTTGCTTTTGAGACAAGGTTTCTCTGTGTAACAGCCCTGGCTATCCTGGAACTCACTCTGTAGACCAGGCTAGCCTCAAACCCAGATATCCACCTGCCTCTGCCTCCCAAGTGCTGGGATTAAAGGCGTGCACTACCACTGCCTGGCTGATTATTCAGGTTTTGTTAAAGATTCTTTTTAAGACTCTATTAGATTAAACAAAGGATACTCTTTTAAACACTTAAGTAGAGTAATAAAAATGTCAGTAAATATTTGAAAGTAAGACTTTAGGCTCACAGCATACTTTGGGGAAATACCCACAACTGGGGTCTTAAATATTTTGAAAACAATTTGTCTATAAAGTACCATTCAAGAAATGAAAAATAACCATTAGACTAAAAAAAGCAGAAGAAAACCTTTGACAGTATCATAACAAGGTGAATGCAGCGAGGTTTACAGTATTAAAAGGATATGCTTTGGTTCTTTTAAGAGAGATATCTTCAGCCTCATGTCTCCAGTTCCAGAAAGATTTTAAATGCCACTTGACTGTATCCACTGTAAAGATAAAAAGAAAACATATAGCAACATGAACAATTGTGCTCATACACCTTCCTTTTTGGCTAAAGACCAAGCAAGAGAAGCATCTCTCACTTGTTCCAAACTAGAAAGACCATGAATCTCTAAGTCCCTCCCTGCTCCTTCCTGTGCATCTCTCTATCCATCTTCCTGAGTCCTCCATCTTGTCTACGGCTAATTCTTATCAACTAGTTGCTGGCTCTGCCCCCGATCCAAGGTAAATTTTATCAACACAGTCTTGGAGTATCGCAATGCAATCAAATATCCCACAACAAACAACCTTTTGAAACAAAGGTAGGGTTGCAAGATGGTCATTACAACTTTATGAAACATAGACATGGTTGTCATTTCCTGAACAGGCAGTACAGAACCATTTGTGGTTAAGGTTACAGGTCAGAAATAGCCCAATCCTTGAGAAATTGATTTAATCATAAACAGGAATGAACCTAGTTTGTCTTTACTATAAGATGGTTTTTAAACCTAAGATGGAGGCAGGCTGGTTCACCATTACGAGAAGAAAAAGGGGGAATAACACATTATAAAGACCTGGTTCTTCACATTTATTCAAATTTAAAAAGTACAAAAGAATTACAGAATTCTTGTTGCTTCTGGAATTGACAAACTACGGATAAGATATTTACATATTACACTACTACAACCAGAAACCCAAAAGATATTTGGAATGGTGAAATGCAATTACATCCATAATAATTAGGATACCTCCTCACAAGAAGAAATCAAAATCAATCTTTATACAGTAAAAGCAGTATGTTTTTGTTAATGGTTCGCCAGTCATTCAGAAATATGGTGCCAAAGAGTCAGAGGAGAGTGACACCCAATACAGGGAAGATTTCCCTGGCTCAGAAGGATTTCATCCATATATTCCATGTAGCTGAAATCACCTGTATGCAGCACATGTACATTTTAACACAGCACTGAGTAAGGAAATAACACTAGTGCAGAGCCTAACTGAAGAAGTGCAGAACAGCCTGAATGCTACAAGGAGGTATTTTCATCTGCCCATGTGTGATGCCAATCTCAGGGGTCAACGTGGCTGAACAGCCAGGAACACCCAGGGCATTAATGAGGCACACCTAAAGGTGTGTCTATGAGGATGTTTCCACAGGTTTAGCTGAGGAAGTGTCCCCCACACACACACACCCACACCCCCCACACACACACAGAGGCTTGTGGTACCTTCTTGTGGCTTGGATCCCAGACTGCTTTAAAAACAAAAGGTTTGGAAAGGAGAAAGTCAGCTGAGTACTGCACTCCCCTTTATGTTTCCTGGCCAGTATTGTAACAAAGCTGCCCGCCCTACTATCACGTCTTCCTGATCATAATGGAATGCATTCTTTTAATACATGAAGGATCTGACCAACCAATGGTATCTAAGGCTCTGACCAACCAATGGTATCTGGGGAGTGGGTGGGGAAGCCTCTGACTAACCAATGGTAACTGGGTAGAAGGGTAGGGAAAAAAATCTGACCAACCAATGATATCATGGGAGTGGACTAAGCAAGGATCTGACCAACCAATGATATCTAGGTAGAGGGGTATGGAGGATCTGACCCACCAATGATGTCTGGGTCATGGGGTAGGGAAAGATCTGACCAATCAATGGTGTCTGGGGAGTGGAGTAGGAAGGAATCTGACTAACCAATGGTGTCTGGGGAATGGGGTGCGGTAGAGAATTTCTAGAACACAATGTTAATTAAACTTTACATAGGAAACGGAGAACAGCGATAGCAATGCTTTTTTTTTTTTTTTTTTGAGGGGGTGGGTGCTGAAAATCATTTACAAGTTGTTGGTCCAGTGTGGGTCAACATTTATAAGGCTTGAGAAAGAGGGGAAAATGTGTTCAGCAAAACTTGACAATACCAGGTAGGGGTGGTGGCCCATTCCTGTAATCCCAGCACTTAGAATGTTAAAACAGTGGGTAAACGTTTTAAACTAATGTACATTACACAGCAAGAGCTCATCTCAAAACAAAAGTAGACAAAAAAAAATCCAACAGTTCAATAACCACCAGATCTCCAATCTAGTCACTCCCCAGCACCATCACAGTTGAGAGCCACCATCATCCCTGCCTCTACTGCTGCAGGCCAGCCAGACAGAACCAACAGTTTTGTCCCAGATCTTATCTCTTCAGAGCTATCTAAACACATCAGTCACAATGCTTTGAAAGCTACCTCAAACACAAAAGCAGGAGTGACAGGCCCAGCGGGCAGTCAGGAAGAGAGCAGGGTCTTGGGAAGTCAAAAGCTTCCATTTTCTTCTAGGTGAACTGAGGATTGGATACAGGGTGTATGACTTGAAGGAATGACATGATCAGATCTACATTTTTAAAAAATTTACTTCATACTCTTAGCTAAATTTATCTGACCTGACTGAGTTCTATAAAGGTGACTATGGATGGTATGTAAAACACAATGGGGGCAGGAGAGATGACTAGGACTGGGAGCCAGGAAACAGATAGGATTCCAATAATCCAGAAGGAAAAACAAGCATCTGGGCTAGGAAGTTCTCCCAATAGTGTCCAGGCCCTTGCTGATCCAGACTCCCAGTGAGGGTTAATACTATAAGTCAACTTGGCTAGATGATAGTCTTTTTATTTGTTTGTTTGTTTATTTGTTTATTTACCTATTTGTTTGTTTGTTTGTTTGTTTGTTTATTTTCTATTAGCAGCTTGATACAGTAAAAATTCTTATCCTAATGGTGAAATGTTTCACTGAGGCTTGCCCAGTAATTGAGTAAAATCAAAACTTACTATAAGCCACAGTCATCCTAGGGTCCCCCCTGCTATGTAGCCTCCCTGGTTCTGTGGGTTGCAGTATGATCTGTTCTTTGCTTTATATCTAGAATCCACTTATGAGTGAGTACATACCATGTTTGTCCTTCTGGGTTTGGGTTATCTCACTCGGTGATATTTTCTAGTTCCATCCATTTGCCTGCAAATTTCATGCTGTCATTGTTTTTCTCTGCTGAGTAGTACTCCATTGTGTATATGTACCACATTTTCTTAATCCATTCTTCAGTTGACGGTCATCTAGGTTGTTTCCAGGTTCTAGTTATTATGAATAGTGCTGCTATTCATAGTTGAGCATGTATCTTTGTGGTATGATTGAGCATTCCTTGGGTATATATATGCCCAAGAGTGGTATGGCTGGGTCTTGAGGTAGATCGATTCCCAATTTCCCATACTGATTTCCACAGTGGTTGTACAAGTTTGCATTTACAGCAAGCCAACAGCCACCATCAAATTAAATGGAGAGAAACTCAAAGTGATTCCACTAAAATCAGGAACAACTGAAGGCTGTCCACTGTAGTGGGTAGCCATTGGTCTCTAGCTACAGTTCACTCTCCCCATATTTATTCAATATAGTACTTGAAGTTCTAGCTAGAGCAATAAGACAACATAAGGAGAGCAAAGGGATAGATATTAGAAAGGAAGAAGTCAAACTTTCACTATTTGCAGATGATATGATAGAGTACATGAGTGACCCCAAAACTTCTACCAGGGAACTCCTACAGCTAAACTCCTTCAGTAAAGTGGCAGGATACAAGATCAACTCAAAAAAATCAGTAGCCTTCCTATACACAAATGATAAAAGGGCTGAGAAAGAAGTCAGAGAAACATCACCCTTTACAATAGCCACAAATAATATAAAATACCTTGGGATAACATTAGCTAAACAAGTGAAGGATCTTTTTGATAAGAACGTTAAATCTCTAAAGAAAGAAATTGAAGAAGATATCAGAAAATGGAAGGATCTCCCATGCTCATGGATAGGTAGGATTAACATAGTAAAAATGGCGATCTTACCAAAAGCAATCTACAGATTCAATGCAACAGTTAGCCAGATGCCTTTACTTTTTGTGCTCCTAATATCTTCTCAAAAATTACATTAATGGAAGCAGGAAATGGCTCAGTTGGCAAAGCACCAGATACCTACCTCTAGCCTGCACAATCACACACATGAACACAGCACACACACAAACACCACACACACATTAAAAACAAATTACATACATTTTAATGTCTTTTGGTTTGGTTTTGTTCTGGTTTTTGCTGTTGTTTTTTGTTTGTTTGTTTGTTTGGTTGGTTGGTTTTTGAGAAAGGGTCTCACTATGTAGCTCTGACTGGCCTAGAACTCAATAGATAGACCAGACTGGCCTTGAACTCACAAAAGTCCACCTGCTTCTGCCTCCTGAGTGCTAAGATTTAAGGCCTGGATGACCACAACCACACTTTTGTTTTGTTTTTTGAGACAGAATCTCAAAGTAGTCCAGGGTAGCTTTAAACTAATTGTGTAAAATAATCTGGAGGTTATATACCCCTGCCTTTCTACCTGAGTGCTGGCATTACAGGAATTTGCTATCCATAATGGGTTGGGGTTTTTTTGTTTTGTTGTTGTTTGTTTTATTTCATGTGCACTGGTGTTTTTGCCTGAATGCATGTCCGTATAAGGCTGTTGGATACCCTGGAGGATACCCTGGAATTGGAGTTATAGACAGTTGTTAGCTGCTATGTGGATGCTGGGCATTGAACCTGGGTCCTCTGGAAGAGCAGCCAGTGCTCTTAACCACTGAACCATCTTCATTATGTAACTTAATTTTAGCTGTTACAAAAATGTTTATGCCGCTAGGCATGATGATGCTTGACTCTAATCCCAGAACTAAGTAGCTGAAGTCAAGAGGATTAGAAATTCAAAGCCAGCCTTGGCTACACAGTGAATTCAAAGCAAGCCTAAGCTATATTAGACCCTGTATGAAAAAAAAAAGAAAGAAAGGAAAGAAGAAAAATATTTGTCTGAGAGGGCATGGTTAAGTTAAATTAAATTTGAGGCTGCCATTACGTAAACTGTTTATTGAAAATCACTTCTTTCTACATTAGTTGTTAAAACTTTCCATATTGACAGGAGTCATCCAAATCAGTAAACGAGGATTTATGTCCTTCCTGTTACTTGGTCACTAATTCAAAGATTTACACAAAGAGCAGTATTTGACTGTCTTGAGGGTTTATACTCTCAATCACCCAAATCTATATAAGAATAGTCTGTCTAAAATAACAGAATTCTTTCTTTTCTATTACAAAGGTAGTCCTTACCTATCACAGGGATCTCTGCCTGTAACATATCCCACCTCAGTACTTGTTAATAATTTTTTTTCCTTTTCCTCATCCTTCCTTTTTTTTCCTCCCACTGTACAGCACTGGCTCCAACTCACTAAGTAGAGTAGGCTACTCTAAGCTCATGGCAAGCCTCCTGCCTCATCTCCCAAGTGCTGAGATTACAGAAACAGCCACCACACCCAGTTTGTAGCTACACTCTACTTGCCTTAAGATCCTTCATAAGCTGCTCTTCCTCAAATTTGATATGGCATTATCAATACTTAGCACATACTTGAAATATGTCATCACATAGTAACATCAAATATTACAGGACTAGATTAACAATTACAAACGAGTCTACGCTAGGCATTATCTTTTGATTTTTATAAATAAACACTCCCAGACATACTTTATGAGTAAACTGCCCAATTATATAGCCAAAGAAATAATAGGATTTGGATTGTTTTCTATTTTTTAATGTGTATATTTGAGTGCCTGCATGTATGTATGTGTGTGTGTCTAATACTGTTGGTATCCAGAAGAGGGTGTCAGATCCCCTGGACTGGAATTAAAGGCAGGTATGAACTGTCCAGTGTGGGTTCTGGGAACCAAACCCAGGTCCTCTGCAAGAGCAGCAAGTTTCTTTATTGCTAAATCACCTCTCCAGCCTCCCTGATTTCAATTTATATTTTTCTACTGAATTCTGTTCTGACTAGCACATACACCTTTCAGGTGGTCTACTACCCTTTTATTGTATTTATTTTACATGTATGAGTGTCTTATCTGCATGTATGAATGTGTACTACAAGCATGCCTCCTGCCCGAGGAGGTCAAGAGGGCAATGAATCTCCTGGAACTGGAGTTACAGATGGTTATAGCTGCCATGTGGGTGCTGGGAACTGAACCTGGGTCCTCTGCAAGAGCAGTAAGTGCTTTTAACCACTGAACCATCTACCCTGCCCCAGTCTACTTTTTTCATAGTAGGTATCTCTTCCGCTCACTTTTGTAGTATTTTACAACATCTGAAAATACAAAGGACTCCGGAAGCCCCTAAAGAGAATCCCTTTACTCTCTTAGCATACCTCTACCAGCCCTTCACACACACCCCAAAAAAACTCATTGAGCTTTATGGTGACATTTGTTTTATGAAGACAATTTATTTTCAACTACAAATACAAAGGTACATTATAATATTAAGCGAATGCTTATTCAAACCACACCAATCTCCAAGCTCCAACCAGATTTTTACACTTGGGGGGGTGTCCTCTGCTCCAGCACTTCCTGGGAATAACTGAAACTAAGTGTTATTCATCTAAGAGCCATAATACATTTCAGAGCAACAATGTGAATTCATTCATTAAACAGTTTATTGCTGCTCTAATATGCCAGACCCTAAATAGGTAAAAGAAAAGGAGAGGCTAGCAGTTCTGAATTTAAAAGTTGCTGTATACATTCTAAAGGCAGTCAAATCAATCAGTCGTTCTTTAACATTGCGGAGGGTGGCTGATTCAGACCGTTTTTCAAAATTATAGGAAAACTAACCCTCCAGGAAAACAAAGCACAAACACACAAAACTTTGTATACAATTTTCGGAGAGTTAGAAACTCAGTCCCAACCACCATCATCCTCAAACTCAGGTTAAAAGCCCATTAAACGAAACTAAATTCTCCAGGAATTGGAATTGTCAAATCGGTTTAATAATCCTGGTTATACCTTTCACAGTGCAATGCACACACACACACATATATATATATAAGAACTAATTCCACCACAATGGTAACTAGTTAACACCAGCAAATCATTTCTCCATTAGGAGCCCTGTTGCCCAAATAATTATTTTAAACCCAAAACCTTTCGTTAATGACACTAACACAAAACAGTTCACAAATCATTGCTATTCATATGTGGACTACAAAACTACTCACTAATCCCAGGCTCCTCGCTTTACCGGTGAACTGCACATCCCACGACCTACACCCATAGAGAGCCCTGCGGGCTGCAAGATGGAAAATCACTGATGCTCCGCAAAGCTCATGCCTTCAAAGCAAGGGGAGGTGGGTCCCAGTGACCGCTACGGCTTCCAAGCCCTTTCTTCGAAGGATCTGGAGGTGAACAAATTTACCTCAAGTTCCCGGAGAGCGGTGGCGATTGCTCTCAGAACTATGACCAGTTACCAAGAAGCCTCCCGACCTTTCCGTCACCATAGTGATTTCTAAGCGCTAAAAGCGTTCTCCCTTTCCCTGTTCCCGCGATACTTGCCAGATGCCAGTCACTCGAGCGGGCCCTAGACCCCGCCCCTAAATGAGCCCGCCCTCTCACTGAAGGGTGTAATTGGACAACGGGGCCCCGCCTACAGCTGTGGGCGGGACCCTGCCGGGTCTTATTTTTCCCTCTTTATCAAAATCCCCTAGTAAATTCCCCAGTTTTCCAAATGCTGTCGTTCCAGCAATGCAAAAGGCTGTCGTTCCCATAGCTTTGTGTCTGTTAAAGACCACAGGAAGGGCGTTAAGCCCTCCTTGCTCCCCCTCCTCGATCGAAACTCCCCCCGCAACTCGCGCCACGGCCCCGGGTAGAGCCCGCGCATGCGCTCGAACGGCCCGAAGATGGCGGTGGGCAATCGCCGCACTTTTTTTCAAATTCGCGGCTCCCAGAAACCCTTGCGCGCATTTGTAACGAATTTCCGTTCGAGTTTGGATTTTAGGCGCCATTTTCGAGTGAAGGACCCGGAGCCGAAACACCGGTAGAGGAGCCAGGCGGGGGGCGGCCGTCGCACGGTTTGCAGCCGTGCCCCGAGTAGACCTGCCGACAGGTAAAGTGCTCCTTCCGTGGATCAGGTGCTCACACTTTCTCTTCCTGTCCCGCCGTTGCCGGGAACAGAGAGGCCTGGAGCCGGAGCGGCCAAGTGCGGCGGCGGCGGCGGCGGCTTGGGGAGCTCGGCTGCCTGTCACCCCTCCCCCTCGGCCGCCGGGCGGCGGCGCCAGGGCCTCTTCCTGGGGGAGGCTGCGAGGCTGTCGAGGCCAGGGCGTCCCCCCAGGCCCGCCCGTCACGTCCTCCGGGGGGACCGCAGCCCCGCTCAGCCGTTTCTGGGCACTCGGCACGGTCTCTACGGTTCAACGGGACTCCGCCCCGGGGCCCGGGCGGGATAGACCCCTGCTGGTCCCGGAAAGTGACCCCTCCGGAGCAGACGCGGCCCGAGTCCCGCTTCACAGTGTGTGGCGGGGGACTCCGGCCAGCCTTTCCGCTGCGGCCAGGAGGAGAAGGAAGAGACTGGGACTCCGCCGTCCGGCCGTCCGTCCGGGCGACGGACCTCCATGGCGGGGGCGAGGAGGGCGGGTCGCCGGGCCGGCGTGGCTGCTCGAGAAGAGGGTAGCCACGCAGACCCGAAGCTGGACGGGGTCCCCTCTGGAAGTGGGAGCGCGAGCATCCGCAGCCCCGACGGCGTGGCACTGTCAGCAGACGTCCTCCCCGGCTTGGAGGGATGGCCCCGCGGGGGCGGGGGGCCTGAGCCCGCGGTCCCGGGCGCGTTTGCGGGCGCAGCTAGGTTCTCCCGTTCACCTGGGTCCCAGGAAAGCCCGGCCCCGCCCGGTGGCTACCGCGGTGGTGTTAGTGGGAGCCACTTTCCGGAGGACCCCGCTCCCCGCTAGCGGAGTTGGGGGGACGCGGTGGCGGGTGGGTCCTGGGCGGAGCCCGTCCTGCGGCGGCGGCGGCGGCGGCGGGCCCTCGGCGGGCCGCCCTGACTCCCGGCTCTCTCGTGCCGCAGCCACCATGCGGCGTAAGGGCACCAAGCCCTCCTCGGTCTGCCGCCAGGAGGAAGGGCCGCCGCCCTCCCCAGACGGCGCCCACAACGATGGGGACCCGGAGCAGCCGGACGGCGGAGCGGACAGCGCTGCAGCTGCAGGTGAGTGACGGACCGGCCGGGACCCGGGTGCGTCCGAGGCCTGCCGAGACCCCCCACCACCCCACCCCGGGGTTGCCGGGGAGCGGGCGACAGGTTGACGTCGGAAGGTCGGGGTTGTCAGAAGTGCGCCTACGGAAAGCCACGCTGCGGTTTTCAGAGGAATTCCGTGCAGTTTGGCCGCAACGGTTCGGGAAGGGGTGAGGGTGAGCGGGAGACGGGAGTTGTGGATTTCTGTGAGGTTTTGGAGTAGCACTGACGACGACGTCTTTATCCGGTTTTCGGCCGAAAGCGGCATGGTCAGCCCAGAGTTTGGAGCGCCTCTCCCGCTCCCTAATCTGGACTGAATGTGATGCACAGTTGCTCCTCTCCAACCTCACCCTTGGGTTGCCTTTTTTGGTGCAATATTAATTTTTACTTTTTTAAAGTGTGTCTTTGGGCGGGGGCGCACATAAGTGGAGGGCATGGACTTGGAGTTATAGACAGTCGTGGGCCGCTCATTGTGAGTGCTAGGAACCTAACGCGAGTCCCCTGCAAGAGAAAAAAACAGCTGGGCCCCTTAGAGTGCCTTTAAAGAGAAAATATAATTTGAGCGTATAGCGTTCCGAGTGTAGGAATTGAGAGCTACTGTGACCATGTTACTGAAGCTTGTGAGTTTCTTAAGTGCTGAGCCATGTAGAGTTGCATTTTCTATCGTTTGGGTTGCATCTCCTGTTTACCATAGAAAGCAAGAATCCATTTGTTGGGATATTCGCAGGTTTGCTTTATGGTGTGGTGTTTAAGAAAAACAGTGAATTTTATGTCTGGTGGTATTTCTTTCACGAATTTTATTTTCCATGAAACTAAGCTGAAAGATTATCCATCACCAAGAGTTTAGGATATATTTGTGTGGAAAATAGATTCCTAGGTTTCGTAAGTAACGTCCCTCCATTGCGCCCTTTCAATGCCAGCAGGCAATAGGCCTCCACCTAATTACACTAATGTAGACTTTCCCCTTTCTGTTAACCTAGAGACTCCAGGTGAGGAACTTGATAACAGAAGTTTAGAAGAGATTTTGAATAGTATTCCTCCACCCCCGCCTCCAGCAATGGCCAGTGAAGCTGGAGCTCCTCGGCTAATGATAACTCATATTGTAAACCAAAACTTCAAGTCCTATGCTGGAGAGAAAATTCTGGGTCCTTTCCATAAGGTATTTGCCCATTTAAAGAACTTGTAATACGTCTTTATTGCAAGATATTTCAGTTTTTTAACTATCCCGACCCTTTACCACCCCCCTACACACACACCCTAATAGACACACATACGATATGTTGCCTATAATTTCCGCAGCAGGAATTTTTATTTAA
This sequence comes from Onychomys torridus, assembly GCF_903995425.1. Lineage (NCBI taxonomy): Eukaryota > Metazoa > Chordata > Mammalia > Rodentia > Cricetidae > Onychomys > Onychomys torridus. The sequence goes on from NC_050448.1 coordinate 46,848,612, forward strand.
GATGTTAAAGATGATTGTGCTGGAGCAGATCATGGTGTCAGAAAACTCAAAGTGGGTTTTTTGGGGTACATGCTTTTCCCTCAGCTCACTAGCGCACTATTATTCTTGGAGTGCTTTTCTTTTCTTAATAAACTGCTTTTATTTCTAAAGAGAAAATTGTGTATTTTCTAATAACCAAAACTTTTGAATGCCTTTAGTTTTTTGCTATAAATTAAGGTTTCTAGTAGTTTAAAATTAGTAGTATTAGTGTGACAGATTCAATTTAATTTTTTTTTAATTTATTTTTATGCAGCGCTTTTCCTGTATTATTGGGCCAAATGGCAGTGGAAAATCCAATGTTATTGATTCTATGCTTTTTGTGTTTGGCTATCGAGCACAAAAAATAAGGTCTAAAAAGCTGTCAGTATTGATACATAATTCTGATGAACACAAGGATATTCAGAGTTGTACTGTAGAAGTTCATTTTCAAAAGATAATTGATAAGGTAAGAAATTATTTTCTACTTGCAACTTCAAGCAAGAAAGAGAAACAGCATGGCACATTTTGTTGTTGACCTGAAGTGTTTCTTTACATTTTGTGTATAATTAAAGCAAAAGAAATATTGGTTATGTCTGTGACCATATTTACTTCAACTTTTTGGGAAGAAAATAGTGATTTTGGGGAACCCTAAGTGCTATGTAAGCATTCATTCACTATAAATATGGGCTTCATTTTTAAAGTTACATTTTTTTATTGCTTTAGAATAAGCATTCTAATTTTTAAGATTAATAATTTACTGATTTTTGCCACTCCTATTATTTCAGTGTACATTAAATTTGTTATTAGTGGCTGTGTGTGTGTGTGTGTGTGTGTGTGTGTGTGTGATATGAAAGAAATTTTCCAAGGCTTGAACTACCTTGATGCTTTTTTTGAAATGGTAGGGGGCAGGCTAGTGTTTGTTTTCTGGAAATTTATAAATAATGACCAGGTTATTTACATGGTTCTGTAGGTGTTTTTTCTCATCTATTTACTTATTAGCTTAGACAATTAATGATTTAAAAAGCAACTGAAAAGAACCTAAAAAATAAATGTACAAGATGAAGTGGTTAGATAATTTAGGTGCTGGAGGATTGTTATTATTTTAAACATAAAGAAATTTAATTACACAAAAGCATCTCTTATTTTTGCTTCTTCATTCTGTTGTACTTTTAAGTTAGAGAATAGATTGCCAATAAATCAGATATTATTCCAATGCTTGTTAATTTTGAGTCCTTTAAAATTGACAGAGCCTTTAAGAATAAACTTTATTGCTAAAATAGATTTATGATTGATTTCTTTTACCAGGTATATAATTGTGAGTTTTTTACAGTTTGCTTTACTTTCAATTAATGATGATAGGGATACTGTTCAGGAAGGTGGTACAGAAAGTATCTTGTGTCCTGCCACCACCACACACACACACACACACACACACACACACACACACACAAGTATCTTGTGTCCTGCCACCACCACACACACACACACACACACACACACACACACACACACACACACGGACTGACAAGACCACCACCAAAAAGTATTTCCCCTTAATATGTTCCTGTGTTCCTTAGATCATCTCTTCCTTATAGCTTTTTAACCTTAAGTCAAAGTGGATATTAGTTTGAGTGTGGTGGGGTTGTTTTAGATATGGTGGAATTCTTGTCTGCCTTCTTTGGCTCTTATTCAAATATATTTTTTGGCTTGTTTGGAAGTAAAGTTTTGGCTTTTTTGATTTTGGAGATCTTTGAGAAAGAAACAGAATAACTTGGAGAAGTAGCTAGTCCTTGCTAAAGCAATATTTTTTTATTCATTTTAGAACAGTTGTCAGTTTATATGCATATTTACTTCAGGGGAGACAAGGGCTAAAATTCTTTATACATGTATGACTGAATTTGTCAAAAAATACAAGAAAAATTTTAAGAAATTAATATTTAATCCATTGAATTAGTTTCAGTATAAAATAATAGAATCTGGATCGGAGCTATGACTTAATACCAACTGTTTTCTGGTTTTGTTTTTCCTAAAAACAGGAAGGGGATGATTATGAAGTCATTCCTAACAGTAACTTCTGTGTGTCTAGAACAGCCTACAGAGATAACACTTCTGTCTATCATATAAGTGGGAAGAAGAGAACATTTAAAGACGTTGGAAATCTTCTTAGAAGCCATGGAATTGACTTAGACCATAATCGATTTTTAATCTTGCAGGTAAGTTTATAAACACTTCCAAGGTTCTTGGTTTTTAGTTTTTTGTTTTGTAATAAAGCTTGAAAGACTGTTCTGTTTGATGAATCCTGTATTGAAACCTTAAAGTACTGTAGCAGCACATCATGGTTTACATACAAAATCAAGATGCGAATCATTATTTGCTGCTCTAGAAATTTAAGGAAATTCATTCAAAATTATGTGGTTATCATCGCATGTTCGTTTCCTATTTGGATATCTGACATACTTGTTCCGCTCTAGCAGCACGTAAATATTGGCGTAGTGAAATAAATATTAAACACCAATATTATTGTGCTGCTTTAGTGTGACAGGCATACAGCAACTATCATTTCTATTTGTATTCCTTTAAAATAATATTTTAAATGAAATCTTTTAATAGTCTGCCCTTTTTGTTTGTTCTCATTTTTCTCTAACAAAAACTATATACTTAATATTTAACAAATTTCTCTGAAAACCTGATATATTTATTTTTAACATCTATAATAATAATAAAGGTTTACTCAAGATGGGTCTTGTTTTGTTTACAGTGGCATAATTCTTAAGCCAGTAATATTAGTATCAGCTCTTAGAGAAGTCTTTTTTTTAAAAAGGAAGTATAAAAATTAAGTAAGTGCCTGGTGTAATTTGATTTTTATTAGACACTGCATTTTGTTGAGTTTTTTTTGTTTTTTCCTTTTGGGGTGTGTGTGTGTGTGTGTGTGTGTGTGTGTGTGTGCGCGCGCGCGCGCGCGCGCGCATATCTTGTTAGTATAAATAACTTGATGCAAGGAAAATTTTGTCATTTGTGACTGGGGAGTGGTTGGTGGGATTTTTGGGTTTTGGTTTGGTTTGGGGGGGTAGGGTTTTTTTTGTTTGAGGGTTTTTCTTTTTTTTTTTTTTTTGGTAAAATAGGCTTTGTTAGGTATTGTGAAATTCCTGTTTTGATTTAAAGACATCTTATTCTTTTGTCCTATCCCAAGCTACTAAGGTCATAAATCAGATTGAAAAAGAGAGGCATTGCTTGTTGTGTAGAGACAGCTGCTGATAGGCTCTAGTGTGGCCTACTAATTTCAGATAAGTTAGGAGGTTTGATTGGGTCTCAAATGTGTTTGTTGTGGTAACTAAATGTTCCAATTAACAACATAATTTTTCACACATTTTAGACTATATTCTTAAGGGTTTTTATTATTATTTTAAGCATACATTGTATAGAAGACAAATATAATTTTCTGGAATAACTTTAGTACCCCTTAACTATCAGAATGCATTTGCAGTACTTCAATGAACTGCTATTACTTAAAATAAAGATTTAAAGAAATAAGTTGCAAATATGCATGTAACTTAAGATTTGAATTTATATAGATGTGATCTTAAGCCATTGTGGGTATTTTTTGCTTTCCTTTTTTAAATGAATTGTAATGTCTTGTGGATTTCTATATTTAGGAATTTGGCTTGATTAACTATGGATAAGAAGTTGTGTTCCTTTACTAAATTTAATGGTGGTAACATTTTTGCAGGAAATTTTACTTGATCTTTTGGTTATTCTTTGCTCTTTGTTTATTTTATCCTGAGATGATCAGTTTTATGCCAGTGCAAAATAGACTATATTTTAGGTCTTACAAAAGTTTTTTGTGAAGCTTATTTATACATAATTTGGTAATGAAGAAAGGTGATAAAGTAATTTCCCAAATAAATAAATTACGAAATGTCAAGTTTATATTAAAACCTATTCTTCTGAAGTACTTAATGCTTATTTGTTCCATTATCTGAACCCTTTTCTGTGCTCTTAATTTCTTTTGTTTTTTTTTTTTTTTTTTCTGTTCTTTCCCCCCTTTTTTGAGCTGAGGATTGAACCCAGGGCCTTGCGCTTGCTAGGCAAGCGCTCTTCCACTGAGCTGAATCCCCAACCCTGTGCTCTTAATTTCTACATTTTTACTAAAGAATACTAAGTTAAACATTCCAAATTAACAGATTCAGTTTTATTTGATTGAACTTAGATCAGAACTTTAACAACTCATCTTTAAGAAAGAAAAAGATGGAAATTGGACTAGGTAGAACTCATAGGATCCTATTAGATGTGAGGGAAAGTGGAACTAGTTTCTGTTTTTCTTAGCTCTTTATCAAATCTTTGACTCTTACACTAATAAGGGATTTTTAAAGCATGTGAAGGTAAAATTATAGCTTCTATTTCATTCTCCTAATCACTAACATTTGTCTTAAAAATGGTTAGAGTGGCTAGAAGATTGAAGGCCGTGTCATAATATTAGCATCCAAGACATTAACTATACAGACTGGGCAGTAATAATGATTACATCACATGTAATATAAATTTAGAGAAAGCAAAATTTTTAAGATTAAAATGCACTAAATTTTAGAAATTAATTTTTAAAACTTTAATAGTGTTTATGGAGTTGTGATTTTTTTAAGTTAAGCATTTCTAGTATACGGATCCTTTTAAAATTTCAATAACCTTTCAAATGTGTTTCTAATGAGGCACTGTGCTAAGATGAATGTGAAGATGGTTAAAGCCCTTTTTTTTTTAATCTTTGAGGACAGATGTACTGGGCATGTATACTTCAAAACCAGTCACGGTTGATTGGCCATGGGTTTGCATGGTTTTATCAAGACTTGGTCCCAACGAGAAAGGTTTTATTAGTCTGTTATTTCATAGGTGACTATGACTTAATTGGATTTTATTGGTTTGTTCCATTAGTTAGTGCTTTTGCTCTAGTCAGGTTAGAGAAATGAAAAATCCTATACTTCAAAGTTACATTAATAAATTGTATATTAGGAGTGGTTTTGTAAGTTCCTTAAAAATAGAAATTGGATGACATTTCTGTTTGTTTTTTGTCTTCATATTATGAAATAAAACATTTTTGTTAATGTTTTCTACTCTGGAGAATAGATTAACCTAGATTTAAGTTGTTATTCATGTTTTTTAATATACTTTTACAGTTGGCATGGCATATAAACTTAGTTGTAGTCTCTTAATCTGCAGAAATAAGTAAGGAAAAACATCTAAAACTCAAGTCTATGACTTAAGTTTCGAAAGAAATTTTTGACTAACTAGTAATATTACAATTTTCCAAAGGTGTCTGATCCAGTGTCTCAACTATGAAAAACGAGGTTAGGAAGCTGCTCCTAAGCACCCAGAATAGACATGAAAACTAACCACAAAGCATTCTGTTTTTCACTTGTATACCTTGGACAGATACTAACCTTGGTGATTTGGTTGGGTAAACTGTAGTTGAGGAAGATAGAAGTTAATTTATAGTGCAGCAAAAAGCAGGGAAAATGAAAATTATTTAGGCAACATAAAAATTAAAAAGCCCCAGGGATTGGAACTATTGCTAGGTAGTACTGATTGTCTAGCACACATGAGGCTCTTGGTTTGGTATCTAATAATGTATATAAGTGTTTTGTATGCATGTGTACTGTATATGTACTTGGGACCAAGATGGCCAGGAGAGGGCATCAGATCCCCTGGAACTACAGTTATGGATGGTTGTGAGCTGCCATGTCGTGCTAGGAATTGAGCCTGAGTCCTGAGCAAGAGTAGTCAACATTCTTAACTGCTGAGCCATGTCTCCAGCCCACCCACCCCCATCTGTATTCATTTTAATGAAAATAAAAGGATTTATTTCACTTCCCAAGTGCTGGGAACTTGGGAACTTTCTCCTAGGTTTTTTAGGTCTAGGTGTCTGCACATGAGACTATTAAAGAATGGTTTAACTGAATCACAATATTGGGACTTAAGCCCCTTTCTAATTTATTTTAAACCCTTTTGTTGCTAGGGATCAAATGCAAGGCCTTCTGCAAGCACTCTACCACTGAGCTGATATACCCAGCCCCAGCACTCTAATACAACAGTAGGGGTATGTGTTCAGATTTTGTTCAGAGCTGAGTGGTAGTGGCTGAGGCAGGTGACTCTGAGTTCAAGGCCAGCCTGATCTATGCAGAGAAATCGTGTCTTTAAAAAAAAAAAAAAAAAAAAAAAAGCTTTGTTCAGGCACATGGCTTTATTATTCTCAGCACTCAAGAGGCAGAGGCAGACTGATCTCCTGAGTTCTAGACCTACATGGAGAGACCCTGTCTCAAAAAAGAAAAACTGTCCAGTATGCTTTTAAGCAGTAGAAAGTAGCAATAACTGTGAGGGTGTATGAAATTTTACATACAACTGCAGGTATAATAACTTGAAGTATCTTTTAGATATCACTGTTCTGTTACTATGTCATTTGTAATCTTGCCTTTTAAGTTCAAATTGGCGCTATAATTTTTTTCTGGATAATGGGAAAGATCTTTGGTAGTTATTACTATTGCAGAGAATCTGAGATTGGTTCCCAGCATCCAGTTTACAACTGCTTGTAACTCTGGCTCCAGGAGATTCAGCACACCCTTCTGAACTCCATGGAAACCTAGATTCATGTGGGTACACAGACACACATACACAATTAAAAATCTTTTATTTGTTTTATTTATTTATTTTAAGTTATTTCAGATCTGGGCTGTGGTGGTATGTGCCCGTAATCCCAGCACTCAGGAGACAGAGACAGGCAGATCTCTGTGAGTTTGAGTCCAGCCTGGTCTACAGAGCAAGTTCCAGAACAGCCAGGACTACACAGAGAAACCCTGTCTCAAAAACAAAAACAAAACCAGAAAGGAAGGAGGGAGGGTGATGGGGTTCTACATTGTCATTGAAAAGCCACAGCAGGTACGACTTAATAGTTAGGGAACCCACCTGGCAGCTTACAACCATCTTTCACCTCAGGCCCTGAGGATCAGACACCCTCTTCTGGCCTCCGGGGGGCACTCTCCCTGCATGTGGTACATAGACATAAAGGCCAGCACTACAACCTGCAGGCAAAATGTAAAATGGTATTTAAGCCGCAGTCCTGAAGAGGTGAGTGAAAACCACCTTACTGGTTGTGCTTTATCCCTCAGTCACTGGTCTTTAAGATGAATGCAATGGCCTGGTGTGTGTCAGTCTCCTTTAATCCTAAGAGGAGGAGACAGACCATTTCTGTTAAGTTCAAAGACAGCCAGGGCTACATAGAGAGGCTCCTTCTCAAAAAAAAAAAAAAAAAGCAAAAACAGTAATACAATCTAAAACATACCATTGCATGAGACTTGATGTGAAACTATTTTGATTTATAAATGAACTTATCTTTAACTCAACAACTTTATTACAGTGAGAGGAAATCAGCTCCACATCCTTTATCTTATTTCAGAATCAATAAATAATAAAAATAACTACCATGCTTTCTTTCAAGCTAGGTTACTTCCTAATAACTATATACACCTTCTAAAAGTAGTTTGGGCAGGAAATATGTGATGCTATTCAAACATTGGCTGCTGGGAACCAATCTCAGATTTCACTGGGCCCCAGGTTTTGATTATTTGAAAAATGTAGACTTAATACTTTGTGGTCATTTGATTCAAATGTGGGTTCCTTTGTTATTTTTCTTTTCTTATTTTTATTCATCTTAAAATAGACATTTAGGGGTTGGGGATTTAGCTCAGTAGGCCCCGGGTTTGGTCCTCAGCTCTAAAATAAGAAGATAAAATAGGCATTTACATTTAGATCATTCAACTTGAATTAGGTAATGTACTTTATGTACATGGGTACTACTGAGTATTTTATATAATGCACAGCAATATAACCAGAAAAAAATCATTCTGCCTAAAATATTAGTAGTGCAACTGTTGATAAACTTGCCTGAATAAGACTTTTTTTTTCAGTGACTACATTCACTACTATAATCCAAAGCTTTGGGTATACTTCAAGTTTGAGTCCTGTCTAAACTTAACAATTCTTGGTGCAGATTTGAGAACCGACAGGAAAGCACTTGTAAATACCTACATAATATAGTAGGAAAATAGAGGCATTTTGCTTTATAGTTTCACTTGGTGATTATCAAAGTACTGGCATTATGGTGATGTCTAAAACTATTAAAAAGTATGTCAGCCTTTAATCCCATAGCTCTTGGGAGGCAGTAACAGGCAGAGCTCTGCAAGTTGAAGGCCACCCTGGGCTGCATACAAAAACCATGTGTTAAAAATCAACAAATTGCAGTAGTGAGTAGATTTTTAACATGTTAAATTAGATTCTTTTCCTTCATATAAAAATCAGAACTTCTGAGTTTTAGTCATTATGAAATGTGTCATGTTAAACTCGCACTAGGTTTATAGAGAAGTTAGGTGGCTACAGAGGGAAACTGTGAGCACTCAGGCAGGGGTCCTTACACAGTTTAACTATGATGGGACTCTTCGAAAATTGTTTTAGAATGAGAGACCTAATTAGCAAATTGTTAGTAATAATTGGTAATGTACCTTTGTAGTTAGATATCCACAGCATACCTTATCAAATTTTGCTTAACAGAAATTTGTTTTCTTAAAACCACAACATAGGGTACCTTGGTGTGAGTCTGTGGGTATGTACTGTCCGTAATTTTATAAGAATATATATGAAAGGGGTTTTAGATCCCTTGCCTAAAACATCCTTAACTGACCTGATGAATATCATTTAGCAGGGATTACCCTATTCTTAAAGAGATTTAGCTGCTGTTTACAATGAGTATGAATGTGACTCTCTTAAAGGGTGAAGTCGAACAGATTGCTATGATGAAACCAAAAGGCCAGACTGAACATGATGAGGGTATGCTTGAGTATTTAGAAGATATAATTGGCTGTGGACGGTTAAATGAACCTATTAAAGTCTTATGTCGGAGAGTTGAAATATTAAATGAAAACAGAGGAGAAAAGGTAAATGAATCTTCAGTAAGCATTTGTTGCCAATGAAAATATCTTATTTGTGGATCAATTTACCGAGTTGAAGACTTAACTTTTTATAATTCATACAGAAATGTTTGGGGGTTTTTGTTGTTGTTGTTTGGTTTGGTTTGGTTGGTTGGTTGGTTGGTTGGTTGGGGTTTTTTTGTTTTTGTCTTTACTAAATCCTCTATATTAGCCTTTGGATGAGATCTTTTACTTGGTGTTTTGATTTTATATATGAAATGTGTTTTGACTCTTTTCATTTTTGTAGTTAAATAGAGTTAAAATGGTGGAAAAGGAAAAGGATGCCCTAGAAGGGGAGAAAAACGTAGCCATTGAGTTCCTTACCCTGGAAAATGAAATATTTAAAAAAAAGAATCATGTCTGTCAATATTATATGTAAGTACTCTGGTCAACTTTATATAAATTTTTAAACGTCAAAGCCTTTTTTTTCTATAATATTGTGAACACTTACATCTTTTTAAAAGTCACTAAATACTTGTTTTTTAGTGTCCTATTTTAAAAGTGGAAGGAGGTTGTACCATTTATGAGTAGTAATAGTGTATTGTGCACACATGCATTGTATGCAGTATCCCCTCAATAAGGGATAATATTTAGAACCTGGAAGAAATCACAGGTAGTACCAAACCCTTATATGTACTATTTGTTTTCAGCTATGTCCTATTGAAGTGCCACAACATCAGAGTTAATCTGACCTTACAGGACATGCTTTTTGTTGTTTGTTTTAATTATTATTACTGTGCAAAGGTAGGTGAGTACTAACTCCCCCAGGTAGAAAGACAACTTACAGGGATCGTTCCCTCCTTCCACTGGGAGGTTCTAGAGATCAAACTCAGGTTATCAGATGTGTCCTACAAGCACTTTTACCTTCTGAGCCATCTCCCAAACCCATTGTGGTTTGGGGCTTTGTTTGTTTTTGTTGTTTTCAGTTTGGTTTGGCGGTGGGGTAGGGTGGCTGCACGCGCACATGTATGTGCATGTGCATACAGAAGCCAGAACAAATCATGGGCATGTCGTCTTCTACCCCTCTCCACTTCATTCCTAAAGCAGAAGTTTGCTGTTAAAGCTAGACAAGCTAGCCACCAAGCTCTTGAGGTCTACCTGTCCTGCCACTGCACTGCCATATGCCCCTCCCCCTCGCCACCAACCTGCTGATCTGATGTTAACAGCACACTTAGCCATGGTTCAGGAATTCCCACTCAGGTCTTCATTCTTGATAATCAAGTGTTCTTACTTAATTGAACCATCTACTCGGCCCCTCTTTTTTTATGCCCTTTGCATTACTAAGAAGTATAAGGAGAATTACTTGAACAAAACCCTAATGATACCTTACAGTTGATACTAATAACCATTATGACTACTAAGTGACTGTAGGGTTGATAAGCACATGTTGGTGTTCTGAATCAAAGGAAAGATTAATAGGCACTGTGCAATTTAAAATTGTTTATTTCTGTAATTTACATTTAATTTCATATGGTCTGCCACAAGTAACTGAAACTATGAAAAGCAAAAACATGAGATACTACTATACACTGTTGATTGATAGATCTAATGTATTGACGGAACCAGTTTTGTTCCTAAATTCTATCTAGCCTTGACCTACTTCCCATAGCCGTAACTTGCTATAAATTGATGAAGAAGAATATTTTTAAAGCAGCTAATTTTACTGATGACATTTTACATCTCTTTCCCCTCTAGTTATGATCTGCAAAAAAGAATTGCTGAAATGAAAACGCAAAAGGAAAAAATTCATGAAGATACTAAAGAAATTACTGAGAGGAGCAATAAGCTTTCAAATGAAATGAAAGCTAAGAATTCAGCTGTAAAGGATATAGAAAAGTAATAATCTTTGGAAAAATACTATAAGTATTTAAATTCAGTTTTCACATGTGTCTACATGTAAACTACAGCAAACATATTGAATGTTAGACAGTTCCCAGTAAATAGTCCTTTCAGGCACCAGCTCCCTGCCTAACCTGTTACAGATTGCCCAACAGTCATACAGTAAGGGATGCCTTTCCTTTTAGTGGCACAATACATAAAAAACTAAAACATAAGCATTTTACCTGACCCATTAGCCCTAAGTGTTTACAAATTTGATATTGAAATAGAATTTTGGTTACTTTAGGTAGACTTTAAAAATTCTCATGGCCCCCTATTCTATGACAACTTTCAATGACAATAGTATAGTGAGTTTCATTTCTTGTAATTTTTATGGACAAAATTTTATACCTAGACAAGGTAAAAACCAGTCTTTCCACCCTAGAAACACAAGGCAGCTATCATGATTTAAAAAAAAAAAAAAATTAATGTCTTCAGCTATCAGGGAAGATCAGCTGGAAGTTTTAGGTTTTTAATAAGAGTTTTGACATGTCTGTAGATGAAATACACCAGAAAGACTATGTATCTATGACTAATAATTTACTTTCTTTGATAGGAAACTCAATAAAGTTACAAAATTTATTGAAGAAAATAAAGAAAAATTTACACAGCTAGATTTAGAAGATGTTCAAGTTAGGGAAAAATTAAAACATGCTACAAGTAAAGCCAAAAAGCTGGAGAAACAACTTCAAAAGGATAAGGAAAAGGTTAGTATTGGGGAAATCAATTTTTAAAGCCTAAATATCAGATCTAGTTGTTTTCCTAAATTCACTTGACTTTGGTTCCCTAAGAAAATAAATTGGGATACTTATAATGTAAGTATTTTATGTCTGAACACAATTTTGTCCCAAGGTAAACGTTATACATTATTAGTTTTAGAGCTTATGTTAATAATAACGTTGTTGGGAAAACATCCACCTAGTCAGCAATTTGTTTTGATGATAATTTTCTTTTTCCTAAAATAGTAATAAAAAGGGATTTTTTTTTTAAGATGTTTTTACTATTTTTACTTTTGGAGATAAGTTCTCCTTATGCAGCACTAGATGTCCTGGAACTCCCTGTATAGACCAGGCTGGCCTTAAACTCCTAGATCCTCCTACTTCTCTCTGCCTACTTAGTACTAGATGGCTAAAGAGGATACTTTTGGTTTTATATTACACTTTTTAAAAACAACCCCCCCCCCAAAAAAAAAGTGTGTCTGCATACACATGTGCTATGGCATATATCTGAGGTTAAAGGACAACTTAAGGGAGTTGGTTCACTTCTTTCACTTTGTAGGTCTCAAGTATCAAACTCAGGTCATCAGGTTTGGTGATAAATGCCTTTACTCACTGAGTAGTCTTATCGTCCCCATAAACTTTAAAGTAATACCTGCCTTCTGCAAAAGAGCCAGCAAAAAGAGAAGGCTCATAAGTGACACGCTATCTATTCTGAGGTTAAAGTTGTAAAGGTGAATGTTGTGGCCTGGGTAGATCGCTTAGTGAGCACTGGCTAGCCTTGCAGAAGATCTAGGTTCAATTCCCAGTACCCTCATGGCAGCACATAGCTGTCTGTTACTCTGCTCTCAGATGCCCTCTTCTGACATCTGAAGGCATTGCATGAATGTGGTGCACGGACAGACATTCAATAAACACTCATACATACAAAATTAGAAGTAAGAAAATCTCAACCAAAAAAAAATAAAAAATTGGACCAAAACATAGAAATGCCTGATTAGGCCTAATTTGGTGTCTCTCAAGCTGTAGTCATAGTTTTGTAAGATATTAATAGATACACAACACCCAAGACTTGGTTTCTGTTTGACCTTTAAGGATTTTTCCAAATGTATTTGTACTTACTATAGCTTAACAAAGGTTTTATAAACTACTGAAAAATAAAAATGGTGTGAACTGATGCTCAAATTCTATAAAGACATTAGCTTTTTATTTTAAAGATTGTTGTTGTGTGAGTGTGAGGGTGCCAGAAAAGGATTGGAACCCCTAGAGTGGGTTAACATGCAGTCGTGAGCGCCTGAGTGAGGCGACTAGACTGGGATCTAGGAAAGCAGCAAGTGCTCTTAACGGCCAACCAGCTTTGCAGTCCCTGAGGCCTTAGTTTTTAAGAATAAAGTGTTGACATATGATTGCTACCAGAAGATACTTTGGATAAAATATTAACTCTACATAGCACCTCTGAAAGGTTAAAGTTCTTAAGGTTCTTATGATTGGGTTGAGGGAGCAAACAAAGATAATTTGGTGTGTGCTGTCTCCAGATAACTATAAATAGAGATCCTAAGAATTAGTTGGTGGTTTAAGTAAATATTAATAGTATTGGGTGCCCTCAGGAATCTATTTCCACAGCTGTAATTTATTTTGTAATCCCAGGTCGAAGAGCTGAAAAGTGTACCTGCCAAGAGTAAGAGTATCATAAGTGAGACAACGGCCAAAAGCAGTTCGCTTGAGAAAGAACAAGAGAAAGAAGAAAAAAAGCTAAAAGAAGTTATGGATAGCCTTAAACAAGAAACACAAGGGCTTCAGAAAGAAAAGGAGGTAAAAAGTCTTTGTCAGGGATGGTTTTGGTGCCTTTTTCCTAACTTGACTATTTTTGCAATAACGTTCAAAGGTGAGCTTCTAAAAATAAATTTAGGCCTAGGGCAGACCATGCCTATATTGTAATGTCAGCTACCTGGGCAGGGAGGAGTGAAGTTACATAGCAAGATTGTATCTCCAACTGTTGAACCTTTTAGTTTAACATACCTAAAACTTCAGTCTACGCTATTTTCCCTTTTCTGTTTTCTCATTTTGGAAGAAACTTGTTAAATGAAGAATTTGTAATAATAACAAATATGAGGTCAATACTTTGACATATAGCCATTCTGTGCAATCATTTTTTCTTATTTAATTTTACATTGAGGTGGTTTTTTTTTTTCCCTATGTATCTTTTACCCTTGTTAATGAGGCTATGAATGGAATTGGATTGAAGTCTTCCCATAATGCAAAGATTTTTTTAACATAAATACATTGAGGAAACTTTCTGAGTAATTCTTACACTCAGTAATATAGGAACCATATGGAATCTAGCCCAAGGTTTATTTAAATTATTACCTTTTTATTTTAATTTCTGAAATGAGCATGCTAATATCCATTTCACTAAGCTCATATGATTCAATTAGGAAAGACCATTGACTAGTGTATGATGACAGTTGGGCATGGACTATTTTAATCTATTTCACTTATAAGAATTTTTTTTTTTTTTTTTGAGCTGAGGATCGAACCCAGGGCCTTGCGCTTGCTAAGCAAGCGCTCTACCAACTGAGCTAAATCCCCAACCTAAGAATTATTTCTTAATACCTACTGTATTTATATACTTTCCTTTAAGGTGACCTCAAGATGTATAATTTTCATTTTTGTCTAAGCTTGAAAATAACTATATTTCATATTTATTGAACTCAATAGAGTCAAGAAAAGGAACTTATGGGTTTTAACAAATCGGTAAATGAAGCACGTTCAAAGATGGAAGTCGCTCAGTCAGAACTTGATATCTATCTCAGTCGACATAATACAGCAGTGTCTCAGCTAAGTAAGGCAAAGGAAGCTTTAATTACAGCTTCTGAGACTCTCAAAGAAAGGAAAGCTGCAATTGGAGATATGAACACAAAGCTCCCTCAGACTCAACGAGAATTAAAGGAGGTAAATTTTTGCTTCTGTATTTCATCTAAACATTGTCAATCTCAGTGTTATATGTGGGTTTTTGTTGTTGTTTGTTTTGTTTTTCAGAGCTGAGGACTGAACCCAGGGCCTTGCACTTGCTAGGCAAGCGCTCTCCCACTGAGCTACATCCCCAACCCCGTGTTTGTTTTTAATGTCAGGCTTTAAAGTGATTGACATAGAAATTTTTCTCAACATAATCTTGCATGAGAAAGTATTTCAGTGTTTGAATGGATGGATAATTAACTAGGGTTAGAGGTGTAGGTCACTGGTAGAGAGCTTCTGTAGCGTGTATATGGCTCTGGGTTCCATCCCCAATACATCCCAAAAAAAGAATGCAAGGAGACTAACTGTACTGTCTTTAGAAACAGACAGTTACCACTGCCACAATCCCATGGGAAAAATTGGAACAGATTTCTCAGGCTGCATATGCAGCTTAGTTGGTAGAGTACTTGCCTAAGGAGCATGAAACCCTGGTTATGATCCTCCAACACCACATCAAACCAGGAATGTTAGTATACCTGTAACCTTAGCATTTGAGAGGTAAAGACAGAAGGGCCAGTTCAAGGCCAGTGTTGCCTTCATACTGCATTCCAAGCTAGCCTGTTTGGGGGAAAAAAAAAATGTTTGCACATACAGGTAACTTACATGAAGATAAATGAAAATGAGTATAAAGACTTTTTTAAGTTTCTTAAAAAGTTTAACCTAAGAATGCCAAGGTGGTTGTTTGAGGAACTGGAGTGATGGCTTAACAGATACAGATCTTGGCTACTCTTATAAGAGACTAGTTCCCATCACCAACATTGGGTGGTTCATAACCGACTCTGGGTTCAGGGGTTCCAATACTTTTCTGGACTCCAGGAACATGCACACACAGGTATACATTTTGGTTTTTTATAATTTAATTATTTTATGTATGTGGGTATTTTATCTGCGTATACATCTGCACACCAGAAGAGGGCATCTGATCCTATGAGACTACAGTTATAGATGGTTATGAACTGTAGGTGCTGGGCATTGAATGGAGGACCTCTAGAAGAACAGCCAGTGATATTAACCACTGAGCCATCTCTCCAGCCTCCAAAATAAGTATCTTTAAATTTTAGTAAATTTATACTGCTTGATCATCAGTTTCCTAATGTGTAAATTTTAAATGTAATTTAAATTATGTCTAGTGACTATTTCTTTGTACTGATTTGTTTCATTTTTGGATTGTTTCATCTATAATTTGAGCTTTTGCTTTATGTCTGGGTAATAGGAAAATAGCAGATCAGATGGTTGTTTCTTTGTTTGTTTAATGTGCATTAATGTTTTGCCATGGGAAGTTTCAGGTCCCCTGAAACTCGAGTTACAGACAGTTGTTAGCTGCCATATGGGTGCTGGGAGTTGAACCCGGGTCTTCTGGAAGACTAATCAGTGCTAGTGCTCTTAACCGCTGAGCAATGTCTCCAACCCCCAAGATGGTTGTTTTTAAGTTGGAAATGGAGAGACTAAATTTGGTTGAGGGGCCTCTCTGGTTGGTAGCTGTCCCAGTCATCTTTTCCCCTCTATTTAGGAACTCTGCCTTTTTGTTTTGTTGTTTACTTAGCCAAAAAGTCATAACATAATTATAGTACTGCCTGGCTGTCCTGCCTGGAATCTGGTTCCTAGATTTGGTTTTGTTTAAGGCACAACTTGAGAACTGGTACATATCTCACATGTGTGGTGCCAGACTGGGATTTTTATACCTGTAGCTGTTTTAAGAACCAGATTCTCTCTTGTTGGCCCAAATAATTTACTTTTAAAATAGGAAAGACTCCTTTATATATTCAAAGCCAGGCCAAAATAGCAATATAGAAGCTGATGTTAGGTCATATGCTAATTTGGGGCCTCTTAATATTATTGAAGCATTACAAATAATTTTCTGCTATTATTGGGTGTATTTAAAATCATATGCTGATAGGTTTCATTTTCTTCTCTTTTAGAAAGAAAAAGAACTTCAGAAACTAACACAAGAAGAAATAAACTTGAAAAGTTTGGTTCATGATCTTTTCCAAAAAGTTGAAGAAGCAAAGAGTTCCTTAGCAACAAATCGAAGTAGAGGGAAAGTACTTGATGCAATAATTCAAGAAAAAAAATCTGGCAGGATCCCAGGAATATATGGAAGATTGGTAAAGTAGATTACATTTTACTCAGAAAAGACACTGTAAATTATATTCTTAACTTAAGTATATATTGTTACTGTGCCTAAATAACACTCATTTTTATTTAAGGAAGACATAACTGCACAGAAAAATACTATGCTCTTTATGGTGGCGTATTGATGTCGTTTGGGGCTGCTTATATTTATTTTATACATTACTGTCCTGTCCAAAACTAACCTAAGAAAAAAATTTCTTTTTTCTAAAGATTTATTTATTTATTATGTATACAGCATGTTTGACTGTAGGCCAGAAGAGGGTGCCAGATCTCATTACAGATGGTTGTGAGCCACCACATGAGTGCTGGGAATTGAACTCAGGACCTCTAGAAGAGTAGCCAGTGTTCTTAAGCTCTGAGCCATCTCTCCAGCCCCATAAGAAAATTTTTGAGTCAGGATTTCATATAGCTCAGATTGGCTTTAAACTAACTCTGTAGCTAAGATTGACGTTGAGCTTCTGATCCTCTTACCTCTGCCTCCCAAGTGCTAGACATTTGACACCACACAAGAAAACTTTTTTCCAAAAAGTAATAATTTAGAAGTTGGGTGTGGTGGTGCGTGTTTTAATCTCAGCACTAGGAAGACAGAGGCAGTCAGATCTCTTGAGTTCAAGATCAGCCTGGTCTACATATTGAGTTCTAGGCTGGCCAGAGTTACATAGTGAGACCATATCATAAAAACAAAAGCAATTTTAGGATACGAGGCAATACTTGTGAGATTAGTGGTCCCATTAGTCACCAGGGTTGGTTTGGCTGATCTTGCTTGTGCCTGTTGTATATTTCTCCTTTAGCATTCCAAGTGTGTCCTTCCTGAAGCTGGACAACACGATCAAATTGGATGACCCATCCAATTAGAAGAGGCCTGGGTTTTTTGGTTGAGAGTGTACAGTAGTTGCTAGAACCTCTAGACAAAAATAAAGATTTAATATAGTCTAGGTTTTATAACATACTTAACACTTTGCTTATGGTGAACTAGCTAATTTAGAACTCAGGTAGTTCCAGTTGTGGGGACCATTACCTTTCTGAGCCTTAACAGGAAAAAGCAATATATGATTTGAAAGAATGTAAGTATCTCAATTCTGTCATCTCTTGCCCTTGCAACCATAACTGAGACTACTTAAAGTTCTAGAGCCCAAAGATCCAGTTAATGGGTTGCTAAAGGGAACAGAATGATCTGGAAGGACAATAGAATTTAACCAGTATGGTTGCTTCTATATCTGACATTAGGTGGCTTCTACCTTATTTTCTTAAAGATAAACAAATTTGATAAATTTGCTGTGAAGAACTAAAGTCAGTCAGTGAAAGCTGCTAGATAGATAAGTGATAAATTGATTCATAGCTACTTATTTAATTCTAGATAGCTTTCAGTATGAAAGTTAAAAGGTTTGTTTTGCTTATATGCTCTCTTAGGTCTCATCTACATTGTATGCTTTCATGGAATAAAACAATTCTTACATCCTGTTCCCATTAACAATTCACAGCACATAACCATAAACACTAAAGGGTAGATTAGAAATTACAGGGCTTGGGATATAGCTCAGAATTGGTCCTCCTGTAGAAAGGGAAAGATATAGTTGAGGTGAGAAAGAAACATTGTAGTCCCCTTTCATACCTCCTTAAACCAAAAATAGTTGGTGGCACACTCCTTTAGTCCTAGCAGTCAGAGGCAGCCTATAAGTTCCAGGACAGCCTGGTCTACATACAGAGCAAGTTCTAGGACAGCCTGGTCTATCCACAGAGAAACTTGTCTTGAAAAAAACAAAAAAGAGAATAGTTTAAGAATAACATTCGGGTTGGGGATTTAGTTCGGTGGTAGAGCACTTGCCTAGCAAGCGCAAGGCCCTGGGTTTGATCCTCAGCTCAAAAAAAAAAAAAAAGAATAACATTCAAGTGTTTGGGGACTTAGTTCAATGGTACAAGGTTCTGTGTTTAATCTTCAGCTATAGAAACCAAAAAAGAAGGAAAAAAAAAAAAAAGAATGTTCAAAATCTGAATAGTACTGAAATGATCTATATGTTTTTATCTATTTCTTTATTTCTAAATTAACTTTCTGTTCCTTTCCATTATTAGGGAGACTTGGGAGCTATTGATGAAAAATATGACATTGCTATTTCATCCTGTTGCCATGCATTAGACTACATTGTTGTTGATTCTATTGATACAGCCCAAGAATGTGTAAACTTCCTTAAAAGACATAATATTGGTGTCGCAACTTTTATAGGCTTGGATAAGGTAAGTATTCATAATAAGCTTCCTATAATTTAACTTTGAGATGCCATATATTTTTCCTTTAGAATTTTATATTTTTCTTCACCATTCATTTACTTCCTGATAAGTTTTGAAAATTATTTTAGATTTTTGTGTGTACACAATTTTGGAGGTTAAAAATAAATTTTGTAATGCCTCCACTAAAGAAATGCCAGTGTTAGTGTGATGTGCATTGGATGTATGGCTGTTAGTATGTTTCTTGAGGAGTGTGGGGAGTTTGAGACAGGGTTCCTCTGCATAGCCCTGGCTGTCCTGTAACTTGCTCCATAGATCAGGCTAGCCTACTCACAGACATCAGCCACCATCGTTTACTTTTAGTATGTTTCTAATTTCCATCAGTAACCACTGTTTTCTTAATAGAACCTCTATTGAGATACATCATTCTATTTTAAAGTATAGAATTAAGTTATTTTCACTATATCCACAACTTGCTGATCTATGGCTGTTAATCTAATTCTAGACAATTTTCATTGCTCCATAGGCATTAACAATAATCACTCTACACATTTCCCCACCCTCAGTAAAACCATTGATTTGCTTTTGTTTCTGTGGATGTATTCTGGGCATTCATTGAATGGAATCATAATATGAGGCCTTTTACACATAGTGCATTTACATAGTTTTTCAGGCTCATTTGTTTTGTAGCATGTGCCTGTGCGTCTTTTTTGGTCCATTCTCTTGCTTGTTGATACTTTTTTGGCTACCTCAACAATAATGCTGTGGTGAAGATTCATGAACAAGATTTTGGGTGAATGTGGGATGGGATATCTAAGGATGGGGTTGATTACTGAGTCTGGTATATTTTTTAATTTAAACCTACCATTTGGTGGGTTGTATTTTCACTTTCTTGATTGTGTACTTTGTAGCACAAATGACAGTTAACAGTATTTTTCTTTAGCTTCTTGGGTACAGGTGTGTATGTGTAGACAAGATCTTGCTATGTATCCCTGAGTAACCTGAAACTTGGTATCTAGACCTCCTCTCGGCCTTCCAAGTGATAGTAGAGCTATGAGTGCTTGATGTTTCTGAGAGTTGTAGATTTTAGCTCTTAAATGTAGATGTCTAATGCATTTTGATATTTTAACTTAGTGGTGAGCTTTTGTTATCAAGTTGCTCATTGCTACTTGGGAATTTTATATAGAACCATGATAAGTAAGATTTTATTTAGTATTATAACACCTACAAAACAAGGTTGTTTACTACATACACAATTTTTTAACTTTTAGATGGCAGTATGGGCCAAAAAAATGACCAAAATTCAAACTCCTGAGAATACTCCTCGGTTATTTGATTTAGTTAAAGTAAACAACGTGGAAATTCGCCAAGCTTTTTACTTTGCTTTACGAGATACCTTAGTGGCTGACAACTTGGATCAAGCTACAAGAGTAGCCTATCAAAAAGACAGACGCTGGAGAGTGGTGACTCTGCAGGGCCAGATCATAGAGCAGTCGGGTAAGTGGGCTTCCCACCCACGCATCTGTCCTTTCTCTTAGTCTGGAAAGACACTGAAAACTGACTGCTCCATGTTCCCCAGGTACAATGACTGGCGGTGGAAGCAAAGTAATGAGAGGAAGAATGGGTTCGTCAGTTATCGTGGAAATCTCTGAAGAAGAGGTTAGCAGAATGTAAAATTGTGGTCACTTTATTTTTAGCTTAGTACAAAATTGAGCTATTGTAAACTGTACCACACCCAGTTTCTGGTTTTCCGAGACAGTTCCCTGTATAGCTTTGAAATCTGTAGACCAGGCTGGCCTTGAACTCACAGAGGTCTGCCTGGCTCTGCCTCCCGAGTGCTGGGATTAAAGGCGTGCGCCACCACTGCCCGGCTCGTACCCAGTTTTGAGTTAACAGATGTTTCTATTATATAAACAAATGTTAGCTATTGTCCTTTCTGGAGTGCAAAACACATTAATTAAAAAGTATATACTTGGGTGGGTGTCACAGTAGTAGAGCATTGGCCTAGCATGCCCAAGGCCCTAGGTTTGATCCTTAGCATCCCATTAGAAATAAATAAGTGCATATGTCTTTTTTAGATAGCATCATACAGATTTTTCATAATTTAGTCAATTACTTAATATCATTTTTCACAGAATTACTTTTTTTTTTTAAGCTTTGGGGACTGAGGGATATAGATTAGTGATAAGGTAATTGCCTAGCTTTTGGGAGGTATGAACTCAGCCACCAAAATGTGTTCTTAGCCTGGATTTCTTTTTCAAAAATGTGCATTAATTTCTCCCCTCTAATTTGAGATTGTTCATATCCTTCCACTCAAATGTTTGAATGTTATGTTTTCATTAAAATAATCAGTGACTGTGTCTTAAGCTTTAGTATTGGGGATTTGGGTTGTTTGGTTACATGCCTTCCTCTGTTAGGCCAGGCTGGCCTCAAGTTCATAATCTTCATCTCAACCTTCTGAGTAGCTGGGAATCTACATGTGCACCACTATCTGGCGTTGATTCTAGTCTTTTTTTGTTTATATGTTTGAGTGTTAACATCTGTGCACCATGTTCATACCTGCTGTTCCAGGAGGCCACAGAGGGTATTGGGTCCTCTAGAACTGGAGTTACAGGAGTGTGAGCCACTGTAGTGACTGGGAATCAAACTCTAGCCCACAGGAAGTGCTCTGAGCTGCTGTGCCGCCTTTCCAGCCCTGGTTGTTTTCATTTTATACTGCTAACTTTGAACTGACTCTTGCAGGGCAGGCAAGAAGGTTGGGTGGGTAAAAGCCCCTTCTACAAAGCCTAACTACATGAGTTCAATCCCTAGAAGAACCAGATCCCACGGGTTGACTTCTGTCATTTGATATGCATGCCAGTCCATACATGTGCCTATGTGTATACCACAATATTAAATGTATAATGTAAGAAATTTAGGTGAGGGGAATGAATGACCCTTGGAGAAAATTTCTTGTTTTTTTTTTTTTTTTTTAAGGTGAATAAGATGGAATCTCAGTTGGAAAGACATTCTAAGCAAGCAATGCAAATCCAAGAACAGAAGGTGCAACATGAAGAAGCAGTCATGAAGTTAAGGTACAGTGAACGAGAAATGAGGAATACACTAGAAAAGTTCACTGCAAGCCTCCAGGTACAGTGTTTGTTAGTGTTTGATGTTAGCTGTGACTTAGAATTCAGTTCAACAGAGACTAGGAAGACGCATTTGGAGTTTGGTTCCAGTTTTGAAATATAAAGGATAACTATTTTCCACTCTAGAAATATGACTATCCTTAGCAACTACATAACCAATTATAGCATCACTCCTTGAAAAAAGGACACACCAGTTGTTTCGGGTTTTATCAAGATATGGTCTCATGATATAGTCCTGCCTGCCTTTGCTGACCACGTGCTAGCATTGAAGGCATGCGCCCTTATGTCCAGCAGTTAATTGTTTCTATTGTAAAGCAGCATTCAGTAAATACCTAAATTATAACCTTCAATGACAATGCCCAAGCTTCGGCTTTTGTAATTTAGTTGCATGCAATGTATTTATATGTATCTTTTTTTTTTTAATGAGACTTTTTTATTTTTAATTTTTATGTACATTGGTGTTTTGCTTATGGAACTGGAATTGGAGTCACAGACAGCTGTGAGCTGCCATGTGGGTGCTGGGACTTGATTTGTCTGCCATATTTCATGGTTTCCCTTTTCTCTCTTTTGTTTGAGGGGTGTTCAAGATGGTTTCTGTGTGTAGCCCTGGCTGTCCTGAGAACTAGCTCTATAGACCAGGCAGGCCTTAAACTCATAGAGATCTGCCTCCCAGGTGCTAGGATTAATAGTTGTGTCTTTACACACATCTGATTATTTCCTTAAGGTGAGTTCCTGAAATTATAGTTAGTTGTGTTTCATTGTTTTAAAGCACTTCTTGCCTTATAGCAAATTGTCTATTCTAACTCATTATCTTTGTAATGAATTTGCACACATTTTGTTTACTGATCATTTTTATTTTTATATTGGTGATGTTTTCTATCGTTTTCCTGTTAGTCTTTTCAATGTCCTTTGAAAAATTCAGTGTTCAAAGAAATCTTTACTCTTAATAAGTTAAAATATTGACCATATTAATGCTAAATTATTTTTATAGGGTCTATCAGAGCAAGAAGAGTATTTGACTGTACAAATTAAAGAACTGGAAACTAATGTGCTTACTACAGCCCCTGATAAAAAGAAACAGAAATTGCTAGAAGAAAATGTCAGTGCTTTCAAAAAAGGTATGTTTAAAGATTTTTGGTTTTTCAAGACAGGATTTCTCTGTGTGTAGATTTTGGATCCTGTGCTGGAACTCACTTTGTAGACCAGGCTGGCCTCGAACTCAGAGATTCAAAAATAAATTTTTTTATCAAAAACTTTTAAAATTTGCTGTACTCAAGCAATTTATAGAATAACAAATTATAGTTAAGTCACTTACAAGCCATTATACTGATTTACTTTAGCTTTTGGTATTTAATTCATATAAACCTAGTCACTCACATGACATATGGTGATAGGGGATAAGGTAACATACTCCAATTCCAGAGCCCATATCCTTAATTTTATGTGCAATGTTTTTCAAGATAGTTACAATTAGAAAAACAGATTGTGGGCTAAAGAGGTGGGTCAGTGATTCGAGCACTGGTTGCTCTTGCACAGGACCTGAGTTCGATTCTATTAACTCTAGTTTCACAGGATCAGTGTCCTCTTCTGGCTTCTGAAGGCACTAGGCATACACAGTACATTTATGTACATGTAGACAACAGACCCATACACAAAATTTAAAAGAAAAATACATTTAGAAATCTGAGAATTTGAAGAAAGTAAATTACTCAAAGAAGTGCACACAGCAAGTAAACACTAAACCTCCTTACTTGAAGACTTAGCTAAAAATGCTTTCTTCAGCGTTCTTATAACACGTCTGCCAGAATAGAAGCTTTAAGAAAGGAAAGCTGTGGATATAGTTGGCTTTGTAGTCCCCTGTAGTTGTGTAGTTGTGCTTGAAGTCCCTTTACCATGTGTTTCGGTATATTGTTTCTCTGTTGACTGCAAGGGTGTGCCATACGCCTTCTAGCCTCACAGGATCTTAGCTGTTAAGCCAGAATATGTAATTGGTTCGTCATTCTAGCCTTACTAGGCATCCCTGTCACTATCATGGTTCATGAGCCAAGGAAGACAAATACTGTGCACCCCAAAAACCTGAGGAGAGCTCAATTCAGCTACAGTGGTACACATCTGGAGCTGTAGAGCTTGAGGCATAGAATTTGCTTGAGCTCAGGAATTCGGACAGAGAAGACATAAAGGAGGAAAGGGCAGGACTATAGTTTGGCAAAGTCTTTCAAGACAAGGAAGAAATGCATCTTTTGCTGGGTCTCTGGCCAGAAAGCAAGATCGGCTGATTGCTTCTCAGCTTCTTTGATCTAGCAGACTTCCCAGTCTTTGTTGGTAAATAGAATGATAGAGACTTAGATTAAACTACAGATCACAGGCTGCACCCTAAGTGGCCAGCAGGCACTGACTAGGGGGTCCATGGGACCACAAACGATAATTCAAATATCAGTAAATTCATTTGCAGCTGCTAAACTGAGAGAAAAACTACATTTGGTGGGGTGCCAACTGTAGTCTGACTTTCCTTTGGGCCACCATCTCACAAATAACAACAGACTTACTATAAAAGCTTGGCTTAGCTTAGGCTTTTTCCCAAGTAGCTTTTATAACTTGAATTAATGTGTTTTTAGTAATCTATGTTCTGTCAAGTGATTCATTTACCACTTCTTGGTACTATATGTCCAGCTTCTTTGGTGTCTCACTGGCCTCTCCTCTCTTCTTCCCAGAGTAGTCCTCCCCCCTGATTCTCAACTGCCTAGCTGTTGACCATTCAGCACTTTATTAAACTAGTCCGAAGGCGCCTTAGGCAGAGACGCATCTTTACAGTATACAAAAAGATTGTCCCACAACATATTACAGAGAATGTGTGGTAGGTACATGAAAACAAAGAAAAGGATAAAAACCTTCCTAGGAAGAGATTCAGCGGCATACCTAACTTATTCACCAGTTGCTATGATGGTGGGGCAGATACATCAGAGCTCTTGAGCATTCAGGCAACCTAATGGAAATTTAACCACAGTGATCATAGAAGATCAAGCAATGTAATTCCATCAACAAATTTGTAACTTACCCTTGAAAAAGGCAGTTGCTAATGTTTAACTGTACGTGCACATGGTCATAATGGATGAGGTATGTAACAGGGTAGTGGGTTGTTTCTATAAGTTCCTAGATTCAGCACTAAAGAATAGTTTCCATAGCTACCATCAGAGGAACTACTGCCCTTTCTACATTTAAAGTTCTGTCTTTCAAATTGAGGAAGTTATCACTGTCAACAAGCATGTACTCTACCTAATGCAATCCACATCATCAAAATTAGTCACTGCTTATACCAAGGAACTGACTTACCGGCAAAAGCCGATCAGTTCACAATTCATGCCTTCATTGCACAGTTAACTTGAGTTGATTTGACCTAAGAAAACCTGGAATGTGCTTTTAAAACAGGGAAGACCCACCAGTTCATCTTGTGTCCTTCACTTGGTAATAATGTGGAGGACTATTTAGTTTTAAACAAAAGAAAACACCCAGTTTCTCAGACCTGACAAAAGCTAGTCTTAGGGCAAAAGTCATGTATCAGATATTCAGTGAAGTGCTTTAAGAAAGGGTGAGAAAGTAAAACCACTAAGAAATAAATGGGTTCAACAACTTAACCAGAGTTTAACTTCATATGTTAAAATACCACTTTTTTAAAAGATGTTCTAGGTCTTTCCCTGAATGTCTCAGATTTGATACCATGTATCAGATTAATTGAAGAAATATACATCCACCAAATGGTAGGTACTAACAGAAAAATAAGTTCAGCTGTGTCATTTTTTTTTTTTAATTTCAGAATATGATGCTGTGGCTGAGAAAGCTGGTAAAGTAGAAGCTGAGGTTAAGCGGTTACACGACACCATCATAGAAATCAACAACCGAAAACTCAAGGCCCAGCAAACCAAACTTGATATGATAAATAAGCAGCTGGATGAATGTGCTTCTGCTATTACTAAAGCCCAGGTAGCAATCAAGACTGCTGACAGGTAGAGTACCTCCCCAGCCCATCCTCACCTCTGCCTGGACAGTGGAAAGAGTACTTAATGTTGCATTGGATGGTTGTTATTAAACTTAACTGCCATTATCCAGCAATACTTTGAGAAGGAAAAAGTTATAATGAAGATGTATCATTTGTCTAATTTAAAAGGAAACACAAACTGGTAAACATGTACGCCCTACAAAAAGTTGGAGTTGTACATCATAACCTAGTTGTTCAAGGCGTAGACATTAGTCTCGTTTCTCTGGCATAGAGAGAAGTAGATGTAACAGGAGCCAGGTCTTAATAGAAACAGGAAGTGGCAAGAAAAGGCTCTAGAGGTTGGGGATTTAGCTCAGTGGTAGAGCACTTAGGCAAGCGCAAGGCCCTGGGTTCGATCCTCAGCTCCAAAAAAGAAAAGAAAAGGCTCTAAATCAAATCTTTAAAGATCATTTTTTTACTTGTATATTGATGATCTTTTGATCCATTTGGCTAAAAGTAAGAAGCTAGAAAAACATTTGTTAGGAGCAGAAAATAGGCTTAAGCAAGTTTTGGGGGGTTTTGGTTAGGTGGTTTGGTTTTTGTTGTTGTTGTTGTTTTTTGTTTTTTTTTTTTCCCCCTGGAACTCACTTTGGAGACCAGGCTGGCCTCGAACTCACAGAGATCCTCCTGGCTCTGCCTCCTGAGTGCTGGGATTAAAGGTGTGCGCCACCACCACCCTTGTTTTGTTTTTTTTTTTGGTTTTTCAAGACAGGGTTTCTCTGTGTAGCCCTGGCTGTCCTGGATCTTGCTCTGTAAACCAGGCTGGCCTCAAACTCACAGAGATCTCCCTGCCTCTGCCTCCCAAGTACTGAGATTAAAGGTGTGTGCCACCACTGCCTGGCTTGTTTTTGTTTTTATTATTAGACCAACCCACTGGGCTGGGTGGGTATGGTGGCATACTCCTGTAATCCAGAGACCCCAGAACTCAGAAGGCAGAGTCCGGCAGATTTCTGAGTTCAAAGAGAGACCATGTCTCAAAAAAGAAAAAAAACTTGTAGGATGTTTAAAAAGTTTTGTAATCTAATAGATAACTGCAACAAAGTCTACTAGAAGCTTATGTGAAGAGGCTTTATGGAAATTTTTAATAAAACATACACCTTGGGCTTTAAGTATTTATATAAAAATAAAAACCAAAATGGTTGGTTCAGTAATTCACAAATTTTAAAGTTACATTAAATATCATAAATTATGTTGTTTGCTTCTTAGAAATCTTAAAAAGGCACAAGATTCTGTCTTCCGCACAGAGAAAGAGATAAAAGACACCGAGAAAGAAACAAATGATTTAAAAGCAGAATTAAAAAATATTGAAGACAAAGCAGAAGAAGTCATCAAAAGTACAAATGCCGCAGAGGTAAAGTTTGTTTCTGCTGTTCAGGATAAATGGCATCTGAAGCAAGTAAAGTGTTAGTGTACGTTCAGATTTTCATGACTATGAACTTAAAGTTTATAACAAGATATGAGTATTTTCTGC
This sequence comes from Onychomys torridus, assembly GCF_903995425.1. Taxonomy (NCBI): domain Eukaryota; kingdom Metazoa; phylum Chordata; class Mammalia; order Rodentia; family Cricetidae; genus Onychomys; species Onychomys torridus. The sequence continues at coordinate 46,876,232 of NC_050448.1, forward strand.
AAATCAAAATTTTTATTCAAGTGAGACGTAGAGAAATTGCTATGTCTGTGTAATGTAAAGTACCTATTTCACTTGTAGAAATGGTATTTGTCACAGTTCTTCTTGGTTTTTAGGAGTCGTTACCAGAAATCCAGAAAGAACATCGTAATCTACTCCAGGAATTAAAAGTCATTCAAGAAAATGAACATGCTCTTCAGAAAGATGCACTTAGTGTTAAGTTGAAACTTGAGCAGATAGATGGTCACATTGCTGAGCATAATTCAAAAATAAAATACTGGCAAAAAGAGGTGAGATCACTCCTTCCTTCCTTCCTTCCATCTATTTATCTATCTATCTATTTATCTATCTACCTACTTATTATGTATATACTGTTCTGTCAGCATGTATGCCTGCAGTCCAAAAGAGGGCACCAGACCTCATTACAGGTGGTTGTGAGCCACAATGTGGTTGCTGGGAATTGAACTCAGGACCTTTGGAAGAGCAGCCCCCACTCTTAACCTCTGAGCCTATCACCGTGTACCAAATACAACCATCTGTAATTCCAGTTCTGGGAAATCACCCTTTCCTGTCCTCCAAAGACACCAGGCACACGTGGTGCATATACGTACATGCAGACACTTCTACCTATTTAAAAATATATATATAGCCTTTTGTAGGGGTGAGTGTTTTTCTGGTTTGGGGGGTATATTGTAATTCTTAATTCCATAATCACTTTTTGTTTATAAAGGATACAATAGACAATTTAGAATTACTAAATACATAAAATTAGTAATCATTACAATAGGGCAAGTACCTTCTCAGCCTATAACTTATATGCAAAGTAGTCACGGTTCATTCCTATATTGTTTTTGTAGCTGTCATTTTTCATGTTTTGACTTAACTGGGAGCTGGAGATAGCCCAATAGTTACGAGCAACTGAAGCTTTTGCAAAGGACCCAAGGCTTGGTTCCCCTAACACGTATAAAATGGCTTTAAACCAACCACGAGCTCCATAGAATCTGAAACCCTCTTCTGACATCTATGGCCTCTACAGACATGATATGTACTGTACACACAAACACACACTCACACATCCATATACAAATAAAATAAATTCACCGTTTTTATCGTCTCAATTCTCCTTAGATTTCAAAAATAAAATTGCATCCTGTAGAAGATAATCCTGTTGAGACAGTGTCAGTTCTAAGCCCAGAGGATCTTGAGGCAATCAAGGATCCAGGTTCTATAACAAATCAGATTGCACTTTTGGAAGCTCAATGTCATGAAATGAAACCAAATCTTGGTGCCATTGCAGAGTATAAAAAAAAGGTATGAGTGAATTATTTCTATTAGGAATTTTGCTTAGTCTAAATTAAGCCCTTTCTTTGATTTTTGCATAATGAGCAATGCTAATTATCAGATTTGTGTGTAAACTTTCTTTTTTACAATCTTCACAGGAAGAATTATACTTGCAAAGAGTAGCAGAGTTGGACAAAATTACTTCTGAAAGAGATTGTTTTAGACAAGCATATGAAGATCTTCGAAAACAAAGACTGAATGAATTTATGGCAGGTTTTTATGTAATAACAAATAAATTAAAGGAAAACTACCAGATGCTTACTTTGGGAGGGGATGCTGAACTAGAGCTTGTGGATAGTTTGGATCCCTTTTCAGAAGGAATCATGTTCAGGTTTGTAAGATTTGAATCCTACTTATTTTCTAAATCATAAATATTTCTTGGGAATGAGATGTGAAGGTTGGAACTGCAACTTCTTTTATTTAGTGATAAATACAACTTGTTTATGTACCTTGTGAGTTTACAGCATAAAAGATGTGCAAATTATGTTATACAATGTCTAGTTTATCTTTTAAGAAATTTTTCTTCGGGCTGGAGAGATGGCTCAGAGATTAAGAGCCGACTATTCATCTAGAGGTCCTGAGTTCAATTCCCAGCAACCACATGGTGCCTCACAACCATCTGTAATGAGATCTGGAGCCCTCTTCTGGTGTGCAGGCATACATGCAGACAGAACACTATCTACACAATAAATAAATAAATCTTTAAAAAAAAATTTTTTTTCTGGTAGATGGCCAGGCAGCAATGGCACATGCCTTTAATCCCCCAGCACTCAGGAGCCAGAAGTAGGCAGAAACCCTGTCTCCAAAATCTAAAAAAATAAAATTCTGGTAGTTGTTCTTAACATGTTCGTCTTCCAATAACATTTCTGTAAACTAGATTTTAAAAAGGTCACCAGCCAGGTCATTGGGATGTGTACAGGTAATCCCAGCACTCATCTGGTTTAGGCAGGAGGATCACAAGTTTTAAAAAGACATACAGATTTAGAACACTTTCTGAAGTTTTATCCTTAGGCATTTGAGTAACATTTCTTAATGTTTTTCAGTGTTCGACCACCTAAGAAAAGTTGGAAGAAGATCTTTAACCTTTCAGGAGGAGAGAAAACCCTTAGTTCACTGGCCTTAGTGTTTGCTCTTCACCACTACAAACCCACTCCCCTCTACTTCATGGATGAGATCGATGCAGCCCTGGATTTTAAAAATGTTTCCATTGTTGCATTTTATATATACGTGAGTAAATCATTGCAAACTTTTTGTTTTACCTCTTGCTATCGGGATTTTCACTTTACCCAAATTCCTGTCAACCACCACTTTTATGAATTGTCCTTTATCAATGCAAACATATGTTAATCATGCGTCAGAATTATTGCCCACAAACTTTGGAGTACTGTTTGCCTGTTCACTATATGACTTAACTGTTCCTCTTTTTCTTTTTAGGAACAAACAAAAAACGCCCAGTTCATAATAATTTCTCTTCGGAATAATATGTTTGAGATTTCAGATAGACTTATTGGAATTTATAAAACATACAATATCACAAAAAGTGTTGCAGTAAACCCAAAAGAAATTGCATCTAAAGGACTTGGCTGAACTTTGTATATATTGAAGATTCTTCAAATTTAATTTACCTAGATTTAGTATTTCTAGGTTTCTATCTGTAAAGAATTGTAAGTTGTATAAAGTACATTTTCCTCTAAGTTGTATGACAAGTGGTTTGTTTTATTAGTGATAATGTCTAAAAAATTGTATCCAGTTCTGTATCATAAAAATGAGTCTAGCTAGTTTGATTTTTTTTAACATAATTGATCATTGGGAATTTCACATGCAAATTCAATCCCGTTCCTCTCCCAGTCCTTCCATCTCTGCCTCTTACCCCTTTTAGCATACCTCCCAAAAAACTAAAAATAAAAATAACCATAACACTCCTCCATCTTTCCAACACCTCTTCATTCATCCTAGTGGCAACAGGAGCTGTGGTGTGTCATGCCCTTTTGTCCAGTCCGCCCCACCTGTAAAATGTTCATTGCAGAGTCATTTGTGTATTCCAAGTCCTCTAGCACACCATCACTGGATCCTCACCAAAACTCCTCTTGAACATCGTGTTATCCTTCAGAGGGACCAGTCAAAAATGGGGCAGATGTTATGGTTGGCCAACCCAAAGCCCAATATGTGTGTCTGGGTAATAGCCCATAAGCCTGGGTCACTGAGCCAGAGCAGCAGAGTAAGCTCTCCTAGGCCCATGACAACAGAGCCAACACTCCCATGCTGTGGTGAGGGGTGGGACCATATCTTCCCGTGGGAGATAGGACCAGCATTCCTGTAAAGAACAGGGCCAGTGGGTTTTGGTTTTGGTGGTTTTTTTTGGGGGGGGGGGGGTTCATGTTGTATAACCCATCTCACCTTGATTTCTCTTCTGCCATAATGGGCATTACAGGTATCCCACTGTATTCCAAGGTTCATGTAGTCAGACCTGGGGATCATGGACTACCTATGTTGGCTAATCCATAAACTGAGTTCAGTGAGAACTGGAGGTTGTGGGGGTGTCACGGGATGATTGGGGACACAGAAGCGTGAAAGCAAATGTTTGCATGTGTAAATCTTGTAGGTCAGAATACCCCAATTATACTCAACTGTGTTGTCTAAAGAAGGTTATGCTATGATCTTAAAGTCTGCCATCACCAGGGGTGGTGTACTCCTTTTAATCCCAGCAGTCAGGCCTGCCTGGTCTGCTTAGTGTGTTCCTATCTCAAAAACAAAGTCTTCTTAAATTTCTAGGTGCTTATCCTAAGGAATTAATTAAATGCCTCATACCATGGACCATGATTCATAATAAAGCCACTACAAATTAGGAGCACACAAATATGTAACTAGAGTTCAAACTTAACTTTTCAAGAAAGAATATTCAGAAGCCGTATGAAAATACAAAGACATCACTTCCTAAGCCATTCACTAAAATACCAAGTTTATTCAAATATACTGTTACACATAAAACCCAGAATTTCCAAATGTGTGTGCTTTAAATTGTATGATCTCAACCACCTGATATAAAATAGTAAGTGTATAGTAACTCATTACCAGAAAACAGAGTTGTGTACTAAAAATGGTCCGGCATATAAGGTTAACACTAGGCATATGCTTGTTTAGATTGAAATGTTAAGTTTCAGTTAGTAAATATCAATCTTCTCCTGCTCCATTTTCTTAAGCATATTGAGAATGAGTTCTCCCACCTGCTAACATGGCACAGCATTACTTGGGTTTCACATTTATACAGTTAGTAACTCCATGAAAAAATGTCTTAGCTAACCTTTGCTTGCTAACATTTGTAAAGAGCACTCACAGTGTGATCGTGTCTGTTAACTGAACACTGTCCCCCTCCCCTCCATTACCTCTTCCAAATGGCCTCAGGAGATCGAAATTATGCTGGATCAAATCTGATTGTTAAGTAGACCTAATGATTAATCTTAGTGATAAACTCTCAGCATTGTTTGTTTTAACCTTGACTTGGACACAGCTTTATCTACCACAAATCAATAAGGCTCAAAGCATTTGTAATCTGACCTCTGAAATATGGTCCCCAGAGTTGGTGATTCAAGAATAGCCCATATGGGATTTCTGGAAAATATTTCAATGACAGTGAACCAAAGTTGTACTGCAAATATTCTAGTAGTCCCTGTTAAGGGAATTAAAGATTCTGACTTAATGAGCTCCTTTAAGACTAGCCGGTTACAGCAGCTCATACTTAAAATTCTCAGCACTTTAGGGCTACAGAGTGAGACCATTTTAAGACAAATATAGCTTACATGATACCAGATCTATTAAATGAATCACATTAACATGATTGTCCTAATGTAAAGGTTTCGTATAGTTTTTAATCTAAGAACAAGACTGAATACTACAAAAGCAAAATACATACTTGTTTTGCTTTGTGGTGCTAGAGCCAGTAGAAAAGGCCTCAGAGGCTCTGCCACTAAACCTTTTTGTTTGGTTGGTTTGAGATCTCAATATGATATCCAGGCTGACACCCTGACTTAGAGATTCTCCAGCCATTAAACTCAGCTAGCTCCTAAATGCAGTTTATATAAAATAAGTTTATATAAAAAAGCGGTGGCTCTGTTTGGAATGAATGTTCTTAAATCTATTAACAGTTATGTTTGTCCAAAAAGATATCTAAGTAATCCTGGCCTGATTTTTTTTATAACTTTTACCACCTCCATCTATACATTGAAAAGCTTTAAATCATGTCAAAATGCTTGCCATTGTTTAATCTAATACCTACATATACAAAGAACTGCAATGCTAACTACAACATATAACAAAAAAAATTTTTGTTAAAGAGAATATTTAAAACACTATCAAGCAAATAAACTACTCATATCAAGAATTAAAGTTTTCTAAGTGGCTGAGTCATCTTTCAGATAATGTTATCATTTCTGACACCATTTCTATCCAACCATGGAAGGCTTATAATATTTCTATATAAACTTGCTACTTTCACTACCCTGACTTCCATCTAGCAATGGTTAGCCTCTGCAATACAGACACAATGAGCCCACATAAAACTGCTGATTTGGGTTTTCAACGAAAAACTATTTTCCACATGAATTCCTTTAACAAATATAAAGTGTAGCATACCGTATTTTTTAAGTCATATAAGTTATTAGATAAACTTTGGTAAAGAGACAAAGAGACTTCAGAGAAACATGTTGAAGTGATTTCATTTAAGAAGGTGATTATGTGTTGGCTGAAAAAGAGTATCAACATTAATATCACTGAAATTAGTGACACTATAACAATATTTAAAATTTTAAAAAATTCCATTTCTTTTTCATCCTTGTCAGGCCAGGAACATGACATCCTTTTTGAAGAAATTCTCATCTCAGGAATGACAGCTTTCTTAATATGTCCAATTTCTGTTCTGCTCCACTCCTTTAGAACTTGGTGTACTCGAGGGTAAATTTCAACAGGCTGCACCTCAGGAAGCGGTCTTCGTTTCAGCATCTGCACACGCCGGCGGACATCATCGATGTTTTCTAGGAACTTAAGTGGCGACTCATCTTGTAAAGATGTCGTCACTGTCATTAACTCAAGCTGTTGCTCTCTTATCTCCTTCACCCTTTCAATCTGTGGGGTGTATTCATGACTAATCAGCTTGCCAACATCACAGAGAGCTGCCAAAAAAATTTTTTTTTTCTGTTCCAATGTATCAGTAAGCTCCTTAAAATACTGGATAACAACTTCCTTATCACCTTGAACCATTTTCTCAGAATGGCATTTCTGTTCTTCAAGCTTTTCAATAAGACGAGTGAGATCTGTGCAGTGTGTGTCGGTTAACTGTCTAAACAACTTCTGAGGTGTATCCTTTTCCTTCAGATAGGCACTTTGAAGGTCATCTATAGGGTGACCATGATGTTGACCTATAGTAAGACAATGGCCACAAACTAATTTTTTATCTAGTAGACAATAAACATTTAATGGTTGCCTGTAATGTTCAGGGCAGGTGACAACATCTGGGTGGTCTTCTTGCTGGTACTTTTCAATAATTGCTCTTAATGCAAAGTTGACAGGTAAGGAGTCTATACCAGTGGAAGCAATTTCAATGATACTTCTGCAGTTAGGACACTTGAGTGGAATTCGCAAAGGTCTCCATATATAAAAGTTACCAGATGCCTGAAGAACATTTTCCAAACAATTTCTACAAAATGTATGAGAGCATGGTAGTACTCGAGGATCTTCAAAAATACTATAACAAATAGGACACGTTAACTCGTCCTCAAAATTGTGCATTTCCTGTCAAGACACACAGAAAAAAAAAAAAAAAACAGTAAGTCTACATATAGCATACATCTGGCACATACTATGTAAAGTTTTAGGCATGACCTTCAAATTAAATACTGTATTTGCCAGAGATTTTTTTAGATGTAATTCAATTAATAAGTGGACCATTATTCCTTTCCAACAAAATCCCAACTAATTTATAATAAAATGCTTTAAATTAGTCAAACTGGTTTTATGTAATGAAGACTAAAATTCAGTTGATGTTCTACTTACACAATTACTATATGTAAGTTTTTTTGTAAAAACTACACTTTGTAATGTGTAAAAAAAAAAAAAAAACTGTAATGAGCTGTGGGCAGTGGTGGCGCACGCCTTTAATCACAGCACTCAGGAGGTAGAGCCAGGTGGGTCTCTGAGTTGGAGGCCTGCCTGGTCTCCAAAGTGAGTTCCAGGAAAGGTGCAAAGCTACACAGAGAAACTCTGTCTCGAAAAACCAAAAAAACTGTAATGAATAGACATTTGTGTAACATTAGGCTTAACAAAATTATTCAATTTAAAGGGAGGAAAAAAATGTACCTGTTTGTGATCGTTTTGGTTTTTTGCTGAGATAAATCTAGAGTTGCAGGTATGAAGCATCACAACTGGTTCAATAATTCTTACAAGTTATATTTAACTTCTCTAGAAATGACTATTAATTTAAGAGCAGCATATGCAATTCCTATTTTCTCTCCCTTTTGCCCTTCTTTTCAGGTGCTAATAATCTAACTTAAGGCCTCGTACATGCTAGGCAAATACTCAACAATGATTTTATACAGCCCCAGATCCACACCTGTACTGAGGTTTTCTATAAAGCGGTAATTTTAACTTGAAAATTTGAAAGGGAAAATGTAACACAAATTTTGAAGGTCTTAATAATAAAAACAAAACAAAAAACCTGAAGCCAGATATTAGGTGAAAACAGAAATCAGAGAGTAAGCCAGCCATGTCTTACCTCTAGGAAATCCTTAGCCAAAAAGAGGGAGCGTTCCTGTTTCCTCAGACTGAAAGCCTGAGTCCTTACCTGGAAGGGTCTTAGCTGGACTACTTAAAAGCCTCTAGTTCCTGGTCCTCGTACCTTATATACCTTTCTGCTTCCTGCCATCACTTAATCCTGGAATTAAAGGTGTGTGTCCTTCCCAAGCAAAGACAGGAGATCTCAAGGACTGCATTAAAGGCACATGCCACCACACCAGGCTCTGTTCCCAGTATGGCCTTGAACTCAATGAGATCCAGAGGGATCTCTGCCTCCCAAGTGATCGGATTAAAGGCATATGTACCACTGCCTGGCCTCTATGTCTAATCTAGTGGCTGGCTCTGTCTTCTGACCCCCAGATAAGTTTTATTTGTTGGAGCACAAATAAAATATCACCCCAGGAAGAAAGTTTTAATTTAACTAGCATTGGCAATAAAAATAGATTTGAAAGGTAAGAGTTGATAATGGTGACAAGTACGGAAAATGAGAATCTAAAACAAATGGTAAAGGAAAGAAAGGACACCATTCATCTCCTTCCTTCATTGAAAAATGTTTGAGAGGCTGAAGAGATGGCTCAGTAGTTATGACTGCAAACTTGTTCTTCCAGATCAGAATTCAGTTCCCAGCACAGAAGGAAGCTCACAACCACATACAAAACCAGCTCTGGGGTATCCACAACACTTTCTCAGTACATGCACATACCTGCCCCACAATGCATGCACGCACTAAAAATGACTTTTTTAAAATGTATTTTTAGATTATCCCTAAAACAGAAAAAGAGACCCAGCAATAGTTCAGAGGCTCATTGACAGATGATGGACCTCCATAAGCTATTAATATTTCCAAAAGAAGCTGACAGTTTTATAGCCTACTTTTATAGTTTTCCTTTGTATCATTCTCAGCAAGCCATAATCCTCAAAACTGCCTTTTGGCACGGAAAAGTATATCACCTGTTTATGGAACCTTAAACAAATCCTAGATGTTCTTTATAAAGAGTATAAAAACTGACAAAACCTATATACAACTAAACAGGGCTAGGGCTACCTTAGTAGAGTGTGTTATCTAGATGCATGAGGTCCTGCATCCTGTCTCCAGCATTACCAAAAAAGTTCGTAGCAACTGCATTTAAAACTAATTGTTCTTTAAAACCCCATTTGATCTGTTTAGTGGTTAGCTCTAACCATCTGTGAGACTACTACTACCCTAGATTAAGTACCTTTGTAAATTTAACTAAATAGACATTTTTGCTTCAAGCACTTAAGATTTTCTAAGGATTTTTCTAACATTTATGTTATGTATTAGAATGTAAGCCTCCTATAAGGTCAAAAATAGTATCTAAACAATAGCAGTGTCAACAGCAATTTGGGCTTTTTAATAATAAAATCTGTTAGGAGCAATGAAGAGCCCATCAGAAAATGTATCCTGTACTGTCTGGCAATATTCAGGATCCATAATGAGCCAAGTTGTGGCATGTAGAGACTAAGTTTTGACCTGTACAGGATTCCAGGAGACTAATGATTGGGCAACAGTACAGAAGATGACAGTCACTGAAAAGAAATGGCAAGTGAATGCATGTTTAGAAACCTTTACAAGGTTACCCAACACCCACAGAGAGCTGTGAAGTCATACAAAAATTACCAAAGAAAAACAAACATGTTTCTCAGAGTACTTCAATGATGTCACAATACACAACGAAGGAGTACAGACTAGTTCTCTGAAAGAGTAAAACTGAAGCAACTGACATGCATTCGATCCACATGTAGTATCATTAGTTATCTGGAGTGCAGGTAGCAAAACTGGAGGAATATCAGATCTTAGGACTAGTTTGCTTCCACAGTAAAATAGCTCTAGTATTATTAACCCTTCAAAATTCTAGTCTGTATCTCTCACAGGAAGGAAGCTGGGGAGAGGCTGGGACATGGCTCAAGGAGCAAACCATTTCCCAGTGCAAACCTCAGCACCTGGGTTTGGATCCCCAGAACCCACGAAAAGCTGAGCATAGTACATATCAAAAGCTAAGCATCCAGACAGCAGAGGCAGAGTTGGAAAAAAAGACCCAGTCTCCAAGAAGTTAGGAGGTTGTCCTCTGACCTCCACACATGCCGTGGGAAGGGAGGGTGGTATACATATTTGCACAAACATAAAACACTCCAAGATTTGGGGGATAGAGGAAAGTACTATCTCTGAGAACCCACTTAATGACCCCACAAATAGCTCAACTTTTTAAGTTGTAGTTTCCAAAGTATCGATGGCAACACTGGACTCTACAAGACAATGAAGCAATACCAAATATTGATTGACCAGATTGACAAAATTACACTGGAAGGTGGGATAAAAACAACTAAAATTTTCCTTATTTAAAAAAAAAAAGCCACCAGGTGGTGGTGGCATATGCCTTTAATCTCAGCACTTAGGAGGCAGAGACACGTGGATCTCTGTGAGTTCAAGGCCAGCCAGGTCTACAAAGTGAGTTCCAGGGCGGCCAAGGCTACACAGAGGAACTCTGTCTTGAAAGACAAAAAACCCAAAGCGGGGTGAAGTGGTGGCACATGCCTTTAATCCCAGCACTCAGGAGGCAGAGGCAGGGAATCGCTGAGTTTGGTCTACAGAGTTCCAGGACAATCAGGGCTACAGAGAAACCCTGCCTTAAAAAAAAAAAAAAAAAAAAAAAAAAAAAAGACTGAAAGATAAGCCAATACTTAAATATCAAATTTTTATTATTTTGAATGTGTGGTGTTACATATGAGTATATGCATATGTGCATCTTAGTAAACATGTGGTCAGAAAATAGCTTTCAGAAATCAGTTCTCGCCTTCCTCCATGGGTTCCAGTAATTAAACTCTGGTCATCAGGCTTATGTGACAAGCACTCAGTCACTGAACCATCTTGCCAGACCCAATTAAAAAAAAATGGGGTAAGAAATTTAAATACATTAAAAACATTATTTAAAATACAGAAGTAAAGCTGGGCAGTCACAGGCCTTTCATCCCAAGCACTTGGGGAGCAAAACACAAAACAGGGGAGCAGAAACAGTAGGATCCTAGTGAGTTCAAAGCCAGCCTGGACTACACAGTGAGTTCCAGGACAGCCAGAACTACATGGTGAGAACCTTTCTCAGAAAAACAAAAGAAAAAAGAAACACTGCCTTGGGATAATGCTTCTATATACTGGTCTAATAAAGTGCTGATTGGCCAGTAGCCAGACAGGAAGTATAGGTGGGACAAGTAGTCAAGGAAAATTCCGGGAAGAGGAAGGCTGAGTCAGGAGACGCAGCCCGCTGCCGTCCAGGGGGCAGCATGTAACACGTGCTGACATATAGATGAGCAAAAATGGGCTAGTCTATAGTAAGCTTGAACTAATGGCTGAAAAGGTTTAATTAATATAAGCTTTTGTGTGTTTACTTGGGGAACGAGAGGAGGAGAGATCTGTCCCGACCGCTGGCCGACCAGGACACAGGAACTCTTCAGCTATAAAACACAGAAGTAAAAACTAAACGACAATGTTAGGAGATGCCTGTCATAGGTTTTAAAGAACAAGAATAGGGAGTGCTAAGTATCTACCAACTTTTATATTAAGCTATTTCATTTAATCAGCATACAACTAAAAAATCTAAAAAACTATTAAAAGAAGATAGCCAATCCTCCAAGTGGCCAGGCGGAAATGCACAATGCAAACCAAGAAAACATCAGCAGTGGGACATAGCCTCAGCTGTATAAATGAGGCTGTCAATGAACATGGTAATTTCTTAAAAAAAAAAAAAAAAAAAAAAAAAAAAACCTGGAAGAACCCCAGTTACCCCTTATACACGCTGTTCTGTAATATAGCCTACCTGATACTCTTTTTATCAAGAGATGAAATCTATTTACCACCACCACCCCCAGAAAATTTTGAATAAGTCAAATGACTGCTTTGACCAACAAGCAATGCTTTGAGTTCACCATGACCAAGGCAACTTACAGAAGACGGTTTATTCTGGGTTCCAGGCGGTTAGAGTCCAGACAGTTGGACAGCAGGGCAGTGGGCAGCTGCAGTGGGAAACTATGGGTAACAGGAGGCACAGGGTAGAGAGAACTGAACGTGAGGGAAGGCTTTCCACTCTCAAAGCCAGCCCCACTGACAAGTCCTCCAGCAAGGCTGCATAGTCTCTCCAGCAGTGCCACCAACTGGGGACAAGTATTCATTTCAAATGCCTAAAGCCATGGGAGACATTTTTCACTCAAACCACACCCTACCACCTAGCCAGGCTACCTGGATTTCAAAAACAGCACTGAGATTTCAGACATATCAGTAAAAAGGCCTTCTTGGACAAAGCTAGCCAAGCTTTCAAATGTTATACAAAAATAGATAGCCAGAATACATACAATGAGGAATGCTGCTGTTAACAATGTCTATATGCTCTAGAAGGCAAAAGATATTACCCCAGAATTCTATACATGTGTGATTTATTCACATGTAACAATAAAAGCATTAGCAAAATCTGTAGTTAAAACCCAATGAAGGAATCATCAAGTAAAAAGGATACAACAAAGATTCCACTTAAAAAAGTTACAGCTAATCACAGCAGGCCAGTCTATGGATCACCCAGCTGCTCCAGAGGCAGAGGAGGGTCATTCGAGCACCGCTGAGGAACAGCTCCTAGGCCAGCCTGGGGGTGTTGGTTTTTGTTGTTTTTCAAGACAGGGTTTCTCCATGTAGCCCTGGCTAACCTCAAACTCACAGATCTCCTCCCGAGTGATAGAGCTAAAGGAGTGTGCCATCGCCAGACAGCAACAGGTCGTTTTTTAACACTGGGATGAAATCTAGGGCTAAATGATCTATTTGTAAAGTAGTTCACAAATTTCTGTGCTTGTGTATTGAACACTTTTAAACCTCTCATTTTTAAGTAAGTAAACTGAACTACAGTGTCTACTCAGGATACTAGATATAAATAGATTAAATATGAGCAGCATTAAACATACGACTCCTGATCCTGTGCTCATAAGTGTTAATTCATTAACATTTCACTGCTCTTCCCATCTTTGAACATGAATGTTATAAAATATTCATTACATTTTAGTTTTGTTTCATTTTTTTGAACAGGGTCTCATATGTTCTAGGCTGTCCTCAAACTGTCATGGTACAAAAGGCGTCTTTGAACTCCTGAGTGCTGATGTTTCGAACTATACTCCATCACACAGGGCCACATTATATTTCACAGGCCTTCTGATGAGTCAGCCAAAAGTCTGGGAAAATTCACATGATGCTACCACCCCACCAGGGCCTCACAGCCAAGTGGCCCTAACTGATAAAAAAAAAATCTTTATGAAATTACAGGCTTACTTAAGAGTTAGTTCGATTAACCAGGCATATACCTTTAAACCCAGCACTTGGAAGGCAGAAGCAGGCAGGACTCTGTGAGTTCAAGGCCAACCTAGTCTACAGAGACTAGGACAGCCAAGGCTACAAAAAGAAACCGTCTTGAAAAAAAAAAAAAAGAAAATTCAAAGTGAAAATATATTTGATGGAAAACATTCAGCAACACACTTGCTGAGAGGCGGTGTCAAAATATACATTATCTTTTATTTTACCAGACTCAATTCATATCTTGGGTCACTAGAAATGGATGTAGATTAATGTTAATGCTAAGCAGAAAGTAAAAGTAACTCCAATAATAAGTGCAGTCTGTAAATGTATCAAATACCTCCATTTGTGTGCAAGCCTTCAGATGTACAGGCATTCTTGTAAAATTTCTGTTACAGAAAAGTAAAAAAATCTTGCAGGGTGGTGATGGTATATGCCTTAAGTCTCAGCAGAGATAGGTGGATTTCTGAGTTCTAGACCAGCCAGTTCTAAAACGCCAGTTCCATGACAGCCAAAGCTACACAGAGAACCCTGGTGGTGGGGGCTGGGAGAAGGGTTGCCCAGTAGTGGGGCACACACCTTTAATCCCAGCATTCCAGGAGGCAGAAGCAGGTGGATCTCTGAGTTTGAGACCAGCCCGGTCTACAGTGAAAGTTAGTTCCAGGACAGCCAGGGGTTACACCAAGAAACCATGCCTTGAAAAGAAACCCAAAAACAAACAACAAAAAAAAAGGTGAAAAAACTTTTAAGACTAAGTCAAATGAGAGATGTTTATTTCTTACATTACGCTTCCTCCATACGATAGAATTTTATACAACACTAGTATACATCTTTTTCCAAGATTATTTTACATTTTACATCACAGCCCAGATCACACACTGTAAAAACATAGTGAGTTTTCTTCATACAAACTTTACTTCCCGGAGCTTACCTGGTTTGCTGATCTCCTGATCTGGATACTGAATATACTTTATGGTCTCCAACTTTCCCAGATCCTTTTGTTATTCTAAAATTAAAACAATTTTATATTCCAGATTTTGTAAAGAACAGAAAAAAAGAAGCTAGCTATAGCCCGATGGTTGGATTTTTTTTTTTTTAACAGTAGTGACAAACAGCCACTACGGCCTGCAGTAAATATCACTTTCATCTTGAAAAGCCCAACGATTTGGCCTCACAAAGGACGTTTTACAACATCCTGCATCCTCAGTGAGGAGTCTGGACAATGTAACCAATAAAACGAGGTTCCCACTAAGCAAACACTCCCAGTGGGGCTGGATGGCTTTTCTGAGACCAGGTCTAACTGTGTGCAGCCCTCGCTGAGGACCTGGACTCGCTAGTTTATTTACCAGCACGGCCTTGAACTCCCTCCCAAGAGACCCCGGCTCTGTCTCCCGCGCTGGGATCCCACGTGTGTGCACTACCATGCCCACATCCACTTCACCAGTTGCTAACGACTGACCTAAGTGTCTGCCCACGTCCCAGTTCTTGTCTCTGGAACGCTGTGGGACTCTCGGGCAGCTTCCCCTAGGAAGCTCCCCATCTGTAAAATGGGCGTGAGTTCCACGCGAACCCCCCCAAACAAAGAAGTAGCTCAAGATGGCAGTCGTGCCCTCTTCTCCAGGATGTCCCGGGCTCAACCACCCCGCCTGCTCCTGCGGGGTGCCCTCGGCTCACCCACCGGCCGCCAAGGGGCTCAACCACCCCGCCTGCAGCGCCACGCCGCGGCTCCACCCGCGCGCGTGGGGCGAGAGCATGCCCGCCCGCCGGAGCCCAGCCCGCCAAGCCATCCTCCAGTCCCGGGCGGACGCAGCCGGGGCAGCCGGGGCAGCCGGGGCAGCCGGGGCAGCCGGGGCAGCCGGGGCTCGGAGCCGCCTGGTCGGGGCCGACGGGAGCCGAGGTACTCACCGCTGGGCTGGCGACGGCGCGGACGGCGCGGACGGCGGAGAATGCCCGGCACCTCGGGAGCGCACACTGCGAGCCGCTCGCCCGAGTCTTCAGGTGCCCGGGAGGGGGGCGGAGCCTCGCGGCGCCACCGCCGCCTCCGGGCCACTTTCAACTGCGCCGCCTCCGCCAATGAGAGGGCGCGGGCGGCCTTTGAAAGTCAACGGCCGCGGGCGATGCGCCTGCGCACTCGGAGGGCGCGCGGGCGGGTCGCTCCGGAGGAGGGCGGCGCGGTGGGACGCGCCTGGCGGGGGCCCGGGTCGCGCCTCCGGGGACGGGGTGGGAGGGTGGGTGAGGAGGGGGCGGGATGGCGCCAGGGCCTCGCGAGGGCAGGGCGGGGCGGAGCGGCCGGGGACGCGCGGGCCGCCCCAGGCTTCTTCCGGGCGGCTGGGCGGCACGGCTTCTCCGCTGCGACCACGCCCGCCCCGGCTGGCGCTGGCGCTGGCCACGCGGAGCCTTCCATTGTTACCGCACAGGGCCCTGGCCCACCCCGCCGCGCCTCCGGGTCCGGGGCACGGCCGCCGCCTCCTTGCCCTGCTGCAGACACGGCGTCCACGCCGCTCCCCAGACACGCTCCCTGGTCCCGGCCCCGGTCCCAAGTGCGCTTAAAAGTCACACTCCCGGGCTGCGTCCACAGGGCTCCGCGCGCCGGGCAGCGCCGCGACGCTTAGATGACAAACGTGTGGACCCCAGGGACGCCCACAGATACCGATGCGTTTCCATGTCACAGATGCGTCTTAAACTTTGAAGTCAGCCTGATGGCTTTTTTAACTTCGCCAAAATACTGTGCTGTGACTCTTTTTTTCCATAGCAATACATGTACGGCACTTTTTTTTTTCTCTCTCTCTCTTAAGAAAATGTAGTGGTGGCCCCGAGGGGTGGCCCAGCTATGGGCAGCATTTGTTTCTCTGCAGAGGACTCCGATTGGGGTCCCAGTACCCACAAGGCAGCTCACAGCCCTCAGTAACTCCAGTTTCTGGGCATCCACTGCAGCCTTCTGCCCACCCACTTCCGCTGGCGACAGGCATGCATTTGGTGCGTACACATACTTGCAGGTCAACACACACGCAGATGTTTAAAAGATGGAGAGTCTTTTAAACGTGTACTCGCCTGTGGAATGAATATGGCTGAGTATTGATGGGTAGTGTGATGTTGTGCGCTATAATTAATGCCACCTGTTTTCATCTCCATGCTTCCTTACTGCAAGAAGGCAGAAGCAGCCTTACCGGCTCTAACACGTGAAGGAGTAGAAGGAATGTTGGAGAGAAGCAGAAGGGGAAACGGACGATAGCCCCCAAACAGGTGCACAGACACGGGACAGACGCGCTGATTGAAGAAAGTGACATTATCCAAGAAGGGCAGCGTCCCCAGTGGTGGTGGTAGCCCTAATCCCAGCTCTTGCAGGACGGAGGCTGGTAGAGCCCCAGTCACAGGCCAATGTGGGCTGCATCGCTAATTCCAAGCTAAGATACACAGCAAGACCTTATCTCAGACTGGAAGGGACGAGGGAGGGAGGGAGAAGGGAAGAAAGTGTGCCTTCAAGGAGTGAGGCTTAAGAGCTCTTGATCCCTACGCTGCGGATTTCCGAAACCAAACGTGGGGAGGGGCAGAGAGGTCAAGGAGCCTCAGAGACAATGCCGCTCCACAGTGCCCGGCATCGGGGCTTATGGATCATGACATGCACTCTTTAGATAATAGTGCTGACCTGGAAAAGAGAGACCAGAGAATTAAGATTCAAACAAATTAAGATCAAAGCCTTAAAAGCAATAAACCAAAAAAAAAAAAAAAAAAATCCCACGTGGAAGTGCTTGGGCCTCAAAAACTGGGTCTGCAAAAAAGTTTAGCTGCTTTGGGTCTCTTTCTAGATTATATTTCCATTATGACTTATGCAGTCCCAACAATCCCTTTGTGACAGAATATTGAAGAGAAAAAAAAAGAGTATTTGCATTTGTTAACACGTGTAATACCGAAAAGATGAAATAAAACCTGAATTCCGGGCTAGGGATGTAGCTCAGTTACAGTGCTCGCTGGCTTGTTCAGTCCCCAACCCTGATAAGCAAATCAGCTGTGTGTGTTGACTTCTTGGTGCTCCACAGGCTCCTTGCTTGACACCTTGTGTCTTGAACACTGAGGCTTCCAGGAAGTCTTAGCACTGGCTGCTCATCCGGAGGACAGGGTTCAGTCCCATCCCCAGCATGGCAGCTCAAAACCTTCACAGGGGTCAGATGCTGTCTTCTGACCTCCAAGATCACCAGGCATGGGTGTGGCGCACATATACATGCATGTTACAAAGCACGCCTGAACACATTAAACAAACAGATAGTTTCGACTTTGTTTTGTTTTGTTGTTGTTGTTGTTGTTGTTTTTAACTGACCCAAGGCAACTGAGCAATTAAGAGCACTTACTATTCTTCCCAAATACCTGAGTTCAGTGCCCAGCATGGAAGTGGACCCTTCACAACCCCTGTAACTTCAGGGATCTAATGCTGTCACCTGGCTCTGCAGACACCCACATGCATATGGCATCTACTTACACTGACAACCACTCAGGCACATAATCAAAAATAAAACAGCAGGAAGCATGCATCCTTTCTTAGACAAAGAACAATACATTTGTGAAGGAATGGCAGAACAAACGCATTAGGTGGTAAATCCTAGAGAGCTGTTACTGAAAGATAATGGGGACGGTGGAAGCCAGCAGAAGCTGAGGATTGCCAGCTTGTTTGTCTGAGTTCACATTAGCCCCAACTAGCAATCTCCGGCCAGCAAGGCCACTTTCTGGCCTTCATACCTGAAGGAGATCCTTGCCACAAGAATCTCTCTGTTTGCTGCTGACAGGAAAACACGGCCCCGTGGTCCCGTCTAAGTCTGAGTTCCTCAAGTGATTTCAGCTTGTAGCCATCAATGTACCAATGCAGCCTAACTTGAGATGGCACTGGACACGGAGAGTTAGCTGCACCGGTGTGTGGTTAAGAATGTACTCCATGTCAAATACTGTGGTTCACATCTGTAATCCCAGCATTTTGCAGGCTAAGACAAGAGGATCATTGCAAGTCAGAGGCCATCATAGACTGCATGGTGAGTTTGAGGACAGCCTGGACTACAAGATTGGGACCTTATCTCAAAACAAACATACATAAAAAGACTATCCTTCATCTGTAATGCTTTTCATCAGAATCACGACGGGAAAACAGATTTCATAGTACCTGCCTGTACTGTCAGCACTTGGGAAACTGAGGCAAGAAGGCAGTGGGGAATTAGAGGACAGCCTGGATGCTCCTGACACCTTGACTCTAAATAGATAAATAAACAACCGTGCTTAAACAACTTTGTCATTGTGTCTTTGTGACAAATTTAAGATTTCAGGTCCAGGGCAAGTGTTTCTTTTGCTTATTGTGTTCTCTAGGGGCCCTGAAGGTTACACTGCGATAACTTTGTTGCCAGCTCCTAAGGAATTGGGTACAAATCTTATTAAGCTCCCCACCGCATACATTGCTTGAAACAATGTTAGCACAGCTCCAGGATAGAAGATTTCCAACGTCAAGTGAATGTGAGGTGATCATGGTTTATCAGTAGAGCACAGGCACTCAGAGCTGTGAGGGGATGCCTAGCCTCTCATCCTCAGGTGTGCAGGGTTAACAGAAGACTAGGGAGAACTCTCTGGAAAGGGCTAAGGGGTTGCTTTTAGTCCTGCCCTTTCCCCTACTATCTGCCCTTCACTTCAAACCTAGTAAAAAGTCAAGCTAAGACTGTGGCATTCACTAAATCCTTGGTTAATCTAGGAGGAACACTTTCGAACTGGTGGGTCCTAAAGTGAAATTGCCAAAGGTCCTACCCAGTTGTGCCAACTAGAGGGCTAAACAAGCCTCTGCAGAGACATACTAAGAGTCACTGCTGTCCTGGGTGCTGAGGCAAGTGTATGTAATGAGTCTACAGTACTGGTCAGCCACTAGGTCGGGTGATGTTCAGGTGTGGTGCCCCCACCAAGTGGTATATTAACCTGAAAAGGAATAGGTTTTCTATAACCTGTTAATAATGTTTCTCCACCCACAGAATAAGCTAGATCAAGTCGAATTGAAAAAGTAGAGCAGGTTTATTTGAGCAAAGCAACTCCCAGGTGGGTTCTCCAGTCCCAGAGATGGAGGCTGGAGAAGGCACACACCTAAACTAAAGCAAGGAGATTATATAGCTTGTAGTTGAGGGGTGATGATGTGTCCACCATGAACTGGATTTGTGCCCACACATGGTCAAAAGCTGACCACTACAGGCAGGGACTTGGGCTACTGGGAACTTCAAGGGAGGAGCTGCTGTAGCCGCCAAGAATGCAGAACTGGGCTTTTGGTGCCTTCCCTTTGTTCAGAGACTCTCTGAGTGGGTGAGGTTTGGAAAGACAGGATTGGGGCTTCTCAGACATGAAGGAGCAATGGAGCAATGGAGGTTCCAACCAAACACAAAGAATTCTGGATTCTCTAATTAGCCACAGAATACTCCATGGAGAAAAGATTATTTTTATTTTTTTTATTTATTTGTTTGTTTGTTTGTTTGTTTGTTTTGGTTTTTTGAGACAGGGTTTCTCTGTGTAGCTTTGTACCTGTCCTGGATCTCACTCTGTAGCCCAGGCTGGCCTCGAACTCACAGAGATCCTCCTGCCTCTGCCTCCCAAGTGCTGGGATTAAAGGCTTGTGCTGCCACCACCCGGCAAGATTCTTTTTAAAGCATCATCTAGGTAAAGAGAATGTGAATCAGGCTTCCATGGCAACTGTGAACTTTTATGGCAACTGTGAGCTTCCATGGCAACTGTGAGTTTCCATGGTGACTGTGAGTTTCCATGGTGACTGTGAACTTCCATGGCGACTGTGAACTTCCATGGTGACTGTGAACTTCCATGGTGACTGTAAGCTTCCATGGTGACTGTGAACTTCCATGGCGACTGTGAGCTTCCATGGCGACTGTGAGCTCTCTGACTTCACTTTCTACTCCAGCCTCCACACCAACACACAAATGGATAGGGATGGCAGTTAAGAAACAGTTGGGGTTAGGGAAAGCGTAGAGAGGAAGCCATTTGGAACAAAGCCAAAGCCCTATCTTCCCCATGAGCCAGACACCCCTTCCAGCTGGCCTTTCTTGAGGTGTGGGGTAACTATAGCAAATAAAGTGCCAATGGAACTAATTTCTGACATGCAGTTTACAGAGGCCGTAGGTTTGGAGTCACCAAACAATGACTAGTTAAATAATGAGAACCTGATGAAGCTTCCTCTCCTCTGGGGAAGATCTTTCTCTTCTAAGTAGGTTTTTCTTAGTAGTTTTCCCCCTAGAACTTCGTAGATGAACACTGCATCTGCATTACTCCCACCTCCCATTTCCCTCTGCAACCTCTCCCTTGCCCCTCCCAAATTAACATCTCTTCTTTAAATGTATGTACATATATATAGTGTCCCGAATCTATTTACCTTTGCTCACATGCACATGTGTCTACGGCTGACCACTCAGAATTATGAATTGGGTTTATGTGGGGACTCATCCCTGGAAAAAAACGATTCTCCCTCTCTCAGCAGCCATTGACCACATGTAGCTCTTCATGTCGAGGTGGGACCACGTGGAATTTCTACCTGCATTGGCATATCAATCAGTATGGTTCTTATGCCATTCTTGTTCAGGCAACTATGTTGTTGAAAGTTCATGGGTGCACTGTCCCTGTTATGTCTAGGGGACACAGTCTCACAGCTGACCTCCAGGACCGGCTGACTCTACAACCTTCCTGACCTCTCTTCAACAATTTCCCCTGAGCCTTAAGTGTGGGTGCTGCACTGCAGGTGTAGCTGTTGGCATGGGGGACCCAACAGTTACTTCTTCTCTGCATTTTGACCAGTTGTGGATCTCTGGGTCTTCATCTGTTGCAAAAAGAAGCTTTTTTGATGAGGGGTGACAGCTACAGTTATATGTGGGCAAAAGGATAAATATTTAGAAAACAGTTAGAAATTATATTGGTTTAGGAAAATGGCAGTAGGGTCTCCTCTGGGGTCTATGACCTCTCCAGTCATGGGTAGTTGGATAGGTTTCCAGGACCGGACATGCATTTCTTCCGTTAAGTGGGACTTAAGTCCAATTAGACAGCTGTTGGTTGCTTCCAAGACAAAAGTGCCACCATTGCGCCACTGTGAATTTCTTGCCAGTTCAGTCATTCGTGTGGTTCCTAGGCTTTACAGCTGGGCAGAACTACCAATTGCTCGCCTCCCTTGGTAGCTTACATAACATCTTCCGATACTGTAAGAGCCAGTCCTCAGGAAGGCAGCTTCCAGGTCAGTTTCAGCTCTACTCCTCCAAGTCCTATGTCCGAAGTGTGTGATGTCTTTAGCAATAGGCTCTTACCTTAAATTCTTGAGAGGCAACCAAGGGTGATCACATTAGCTCATATTGTTTTGTGGATCTCTTGGACTCCCTTGGCCAACAGTTCAAGAAGAGGTTCCTCATGCCTGGTACTCAGGTTTTTGTTAGATAGTCTATGGCTTGTGGCAGAAAGTAATGTAAACTATGTAACTGTAGTCGGATTGTTTCTCTGGTCCCGCCAGGCCTCTGCAGTCCTGTGGCCCACTTATAAAATAATCACTCAGAAGCTTACATTAATTATAACTGCTTGGCCATTAGCTCAGGCTTATTACTGGCTAGCTCTTACACTTAATTTAACACATACTTCTTATTTATGTTTAGCCACATGGCTTGATACCTTTTCTCAGTTCTGCCTTGTCATCTTGCTTCCTCTGTGTCTGGCTGGTGACTCCTCACTCCATGCTTCCTCTTCCCAGCATTCTCCTTGTCTGTTTACCCCGCTTATAACTTTCTGCCTGGCTACTGGCCAATCAGCATTTTATTTATCAACCAATCAGAGCAACACATATTCACAGCATTCAGAAAGATATCCCACAGCATGTAACTAGGTATATACATAC
The DNA here is from genome assembly GCF_903995425.1 of Onychomys torridus. NCBI lineage: Eukaryota > Metazoa > Chordata > Mammalia > Rodentia > Cricetidae > Onychomys > Onychomys torridus. Next base: position 46,898,581 of record NC_050448.1, read on the forward strand.
ATATATGTTGCATGTAATTTTAGATAAATATGAATTATTATTCCTTATGTCTTTTTCAAATATCCTTAGTGTTTTATAGCCTTCCTCTCTACTCTCTTTTACTATGTAGGTTTTAAAGGAACAGTTAAAGAACAAAATCAACTTGCTATATAATTGATATGTTCTTGTTCAAATTACCAGTTACTGTGTTGAAAACAAGTCACAGTTTCAACCACCTGCCAATGAACAATTGGAAGTCTATTACCCTTAAACAAAAAGATGTCTGTTATAGCCAGACAATGTTGGCAGAGATGGGTCCCGTCTTGTGATGGCTTCATCACCACACACTGCCATTCCTCCCTCCTCCTCTACACACCCCCCCAGTAAAGCACAGTCTGTTTGCTTTTCCATATAGAGCAGTTCAGCATCTCTTGAATTAGCTCCTAGCTTCCTTACTCACAGAATCAAGCTGTTTTCACTAAAACAAATGCAGTTCCTTCTCTAATCACAATTCTAGTGTGGAAGAGATGCTGTGTTGTCTTAATAGTGACAAAAAAGACGCCCTTGGCAGTTTGCATGTTTATAAATACAACTCTCCTTTTCAGTAAACATTGTGTAACTGTCAGAACATCGAAGCTCCCCTGAGCCGAGCAATTACCTGGCTGCGGCTTGTTTCAGCAGCCTCGTGCTCACGCACAGCTTCGGAATTCTCGTGCACAAAGTCGGCTCCACCCAACCATAAAACCAATGGGGCAAACAATGCCACGTTAAAAGCAAGACTGTTGCTGTTGGCGTGGTAGCACTTCTAGCAGGATAATAGTCTGGATGTCACTAACTGGGAAGCTTTCTACTACTTAAAGCCTCAAAGAGGGCTGTGTGGTGGTGGTGGTGTGTGGCGGTGGTGGTGCACACCTTTAATCCCGGCACTCAGGAGGCAGAGGCAGGTGAATCTCTGTGAGTTCAAAGCCAGCCAGGCTCCAAAAGCTACACAGAAAAACCCTGTCTCAGGAAATGGGAAAAAAAAAAAAAAAAGCTGTGCAGAGACCGGATGTTCTGCTATGTGAGAAATTAGTGACAGAGTTTTCTACAACTCACGTTCATAGACTGTGAGGAATGACATCATTTTCCAACAGCAAGGTATTTGCCATGGGGGTGGAGAAAACATTTCTAAGTCTGACTGAAAGATCTCAGAATAGGTCTAGCAAGATGGCTTAGTGGGTAAGTGCTGCAAGCTGCAGAAATATACAAAGTAGGATTTCAGCTGACTATGACAAAGCTAATACCTGGAAGAAGCCAAGGGCCTTCCTTCCAGAGGTCAGGCTAAGGTTCAAGGAGTCTTGGTAATATTTGGCTTTTGATTATCAGCTGTTTTCTGCTCTGAGTTTCTTGTGTGCTATTGTAGCTTTTCCATTATTTGTTGGGCACCATTTCCCCTCTACTAAAGGAGTATTTAGATAACCTTCTACGCTGACAGCTATGCACAGCCAGAACCCCAGTTCAAGCCTCCCTGTAATTATCATCATTGGCAGCATCCAGCCAGGTCCATCCCCAGACCGAGGAAAGTACCTTATCAGAGATACCTCTGTACTCTCTAAGAACAGACTTAAGTGTCCAGACTACCCATTTGAGAAGGCCTGGTGGATGTGCCAATTAGGCTTAACTTCCTCCTTTCCCAAATCTTACCTCCAGTTCCAGATCTCCCTGTAACTATCACCAGAGGCATCTAGCTGTACACAGGTTGCCTAGCGACTGAGCACACTTTCCCCCACCCTGCAGAAAAATGGCAGATAGCTCAGACAGATAGGAGCCACAGGAAAAAGAAGGCAGTTTTATTTTCTCCCTAGCAACTTACAGATTCTTAACATTTTCTACTAATCACATTTAAGACTATAGTGGAGCACATAAGATCCCTCTTCTTAGATATTACCCAAATTTAGCCTTTAGTTAATTCATTTCCCCATTAGTCACTTCCCTTTTGGGTTTCGAATGATAATTAACAATTACTGCCCCTCTATGTGATTTCCCCCCCTGTGGTGGAAAGCGAGCCGGAGACTGCTTGGCTCCCTTAGGCTCTGGCTCTCTGATTATCCCTCCCCTGCTCTCTATGTGATTCTTATCACCCCTCCGTTTGACCCTGGAAGCCTGGTGGCCACTGCCTGAGGAAAAAATTCTTACCTGCCTTTATGACCACACAAGAGTTCAAGCCTGGTGACCTTGCTCGACCCGGGGACTGCTATTGCTGGGTTTATACTGGACTTCTGCGAGACTTCAGGGACAGAGAGATGGAGACCAGGGAGGAATAAGGAGGATTCTGACCAGCAAGAACATGTGGAACAAGATGGTGTTAGGGTCGACGTACAAAACAGAGAGCTTCACTCCGATATCGGGTGATAAATGAAGCTTTTTATTTTTAGCACGAGCTCATGGGTCACCAGCGCGAGGAGTGACCCCGAGTTTGAGGCTCACAGGCCTTTTATGAGGCAGTTCTACCAGGGCAGGGGAGTGGGGTCACCCCGAGTGCAGACACCTGGACGCCAGATGTCTCTACGGTCTTTTCTCAGAGTCTGGGTAGGTAAACGAATTCCAAGCTTATCTAGCAAGGGGTTATTTGGCAAGCATTCTTCTTAAGCAATTTATCTTGCAAACACAACCCCAGGGGTTATTTGGCAAGCATCCTGTTAGCACAGTATGGTGGGCTAACTTTTCTGATATGGGGTGTGGGGGCAGAGTGCAGTATTTCCCACTGAATCTGCAATTAGCAGAGCTAGTGGGGGGGGGGGGGCTTGTTTCCCTTACAATGGCCTTTCAATGGAAGATGAAGAAGAGTCAGACAGGGAAGTACTGGTTGGGTAAGAATGAGATGAAAAGGACCTAGATGAGGCAGAGTTAAGATGAAGGAATTAAGATAGAACTTAGCGGGAACAGTAGATAAATACAGAGAGAAATCAGGCAGGAAAGGAGCTAGGCATGAGAACAGAACTGAAGCTGTGTAGAGAGAGAACCATCACAAAATAATACAGTATATGGACTAAGGAGTTTTGTGTACATAGACTCATTTCTTTTCATCAAAGATTAATTATCAGCTGGTTGTAGATTCTTCCCGGACCCTGGGAAGGGACTATCTTTTGAGGGGCTGGGTCCCCAAAGTCTCCGATAGGTAAGTGTGGTTGCTATCAAACCCGATGACCTGACTTTGATCCCTGGAATCTACCTGGTAGGAAGAGAGAACCAGACTCCAAAGTGGTGCTCTGACCTCCCCATGTGTTTTCTGATATACCACCCCTAATACATTCAAACAAAATTAAATCCCAGAGTGTTTTTAAATTCCCAAGGCTACCATAAATTTTCAAAATATTCTTCAGCATTTTTAATAATTTCAGTTTCTAAAATATACATCAGCAACTTGTAATTACCAGATAAGCAAGATTTAGCTTTGTGTCATCCTTCTAAATTGTAATTCATCTGAAGATTCAGCAATTAATACTGTTTAAATCATTCTGGACTCTTTGGGGGGGGGGATAGTTTGAGACAGGATTTCTTTGTATAGCCTAGGCTGTCCTAGAACTCACTCTGTAGACCAAGCTGGCCTCAAACCCATAGAGATCTGCCTGCCTCTGCCTCCCGAGTGCTGAGATTAAAGGTGTGCACCACGACCACCTAGCCATTCTGGACTCTTCCTTGGAAATTGTGTTTGGAGTTAGTCCACAAACCAGACCTCCAAATAAGAATAAATAAAATAAACAGTCATTAATTTCATGGGTCTATTTATAATTACTAGACAGAAAGCAGATCCCAGGGGTTAGAGAAATGGCTCAGAGATGAAGATTATTAATCTTGTGGAGGACCCAGACTCAGTTCCCAGCACCCACTGGGTGGCTTACTAAAATTCAAGAGAATCTGACACTCTCTTCTGTGTGCACAGTATGCATGTAAATCCACACAGACACACTGACACATTAAATAAGCAAATATTTTTAATAACAGATTATAAGATTACAGGTTATGCTGGATGGTGGTGTGACGTGCCTTTGATTCCAGCACTTGGGAGGCAGAGGCAGGAGGATCTCTGTGAGTTCAAGGCTAGCCTGGTCTACATAGCGAGTTCCAGGACAGCCATGCCTACATAAAGGAACCTTGTCTGAAAAACAAAAACGAAACAATACAGGTTATAAGGAGAAACCAGGTCTACTCAACATTACATATTAAAAAGTCTCTAGAACCAAGACAATTGGTTACTAGTGCAAGAATAAACTATTGAAATAAAATAGAGCACAAATTAGCAAGCTACGGGCCACAGTTACTTGTTTTTGTAAATAAAGTGGTATTGGAACATCCATGCATTTACTGACTGTTTATGGCAACTTTTGTCCTTTAACAGCAGAGATTGTATGACTGTCCCACTGAGCTACATCCAAACTGGCAAACCTTCCTTAAGTGGCCTAAATATAGTAAATAAATAGGCTTTCAAGCCATACAGTCTCTGGTATGGAGTGATTTCCAGGATATAAAAACCATAGACAAAAAGAAGTCCCATAACATGTTCTTTTAAATAAGAAAGAAGAGGCACTTTCTAAAAAATTATTTATTTTATGTGCATTGGTGTTTTGCCTCTGTGTGTGTGTGTGTGTGTGTGTGTGTGTGTGTGTGTGTGTGTGTGTGCACGCCAGGACTTACAGAGAGTTGTGGAGCTGGGAATTGAACCGAGGTCCTCTGGAAGAGCGGCAAGTGCTTCTAACTGCTGAGCCATCTCGCCAGCCCCTAGTATAGAATTTCTAATTTGTACAAAAAGAAACAGGAAATGGACTGAGGACGGATGAGACAGAGATGCATGAGACATTTGTATAACAGTGATAATGAGGAAAAAGAACAGAACCAACGTGGATCCATCCGTACACGACAACTTGGAAAAGTTGGATTTGAAGGAGCTGGGACTATGAACGGCAGCCATTTGTATATGTTAACTATAGCTAGAGCCATACAGAACGAATAGCTTGGAATGCCACTCAGCGTCCTACGGTTTGGTTCGTCAGTGGTCAGTCCTCTGTACCAGTGAAGTCTGCACGCGGGCCGTAGAGGGAAACTGTCGCGGCTAATCGGCAGACTCTAAAACCAGGTGGGTAGAGTTTCAGTGAGGGACTGTCTAGGTTGGACTGCGAGCATGCCTGTGGGGGATTTTCTTAACTAGCTTAATTGAGATGGGAAGACCAGCCCTAAATGAGGGTGACGTGACGGCATTCCACCAGCTGCACCCTGGACTGGATGAAAAGGAGCCTGCCTGCGGTGCCGTTCTTTGCTTTTGACTAAGATGCAGTCTGCCAAGATTCCTCCTGAAGTTCCTGGTGTCCCCGACTCCCCACCATGATGGACTACGATCTTGAACTATGAGCTAAGAAACCTTTTCTCCGCTAAGTTGCTTCTCACTGGGTTAGTTTACCACCGAAAACAAGCAAGCAAGCAAACAAACAAACAAAAACAAAACTAAGACACATCACCAAGTGAAGTCTAGCCACCCACTCATCACCCAGGCTTGTGCTGGAAGCTTGTTAAAATAAACTTGTTACAAGACAGGTTAGTTCAGTTCAGTTTCAAATACACACGAGGAAAGCAAGGTCATGGTCTCAGTTTGCCAGCAGCACAGTAAAGTAACTTTATTTCTGTTTTCATCCTTAAATCTTTTATTTAATTTTTGTTTGCTGGGGAGGGAGGCCACACGGGCCACAGCCCCCACGTGGAGGTCAGAGGAAAACACACAGGACCTGGTTCTCTTCTCCCTCCTTGTGCTACTTGGGGATTAAACTCAGGTCTTGAGGCTTAACAAAAGTATAAAATAAAACCTGTCTTCTCAGAGTGTTTTTTTATTTAAAAAGTAATGAGCATAGTATCATCGTCTTTTAATTCTAGCACTTGGGAGGCAGAGGCAGGCCAATCTCTGAGTTCAAGGACAGTGTGGTCTATGAACTGAGTTCTAGAACAGCCAGGTCAGTGTAGAGAAAGCCTGTCTCAAGAAGGAAAGAAAAAGGAAGGAAGAAAAGAAAAAGAAAGAAGGAAGGAAGAAAGGAAGAGAGAAGTCATAATAAAACTTTTTTTTCCAAAAAAAAAAAAAAAAGCCATCAGTACAGAAAGGAGGGGAAATTTTAATAGTCCTAACTCTTAGAGGCAACCACTGTTTATGGTAAGATGTAGGGGTGGGGGGGACTGGGAGAAACTGAACTAAAGAGTTAGGGGCTAGCCTGGAAACACAGCAAGGCCTTGCCCTAAAGGGAGGGGGCACAACCAGATGACTTGGTGGGTAAGGTACTTGCTGCCAAGCCTGATGATGAGTTTGAATCTTGCAATCCACAGGGCAGAAGTTGAGAACTAACTCACACAAGTTGTTCTCCGGTCTCCACACAAGTGTCATGGCATGCAAGCATCCATCTATATACACAGACTTGAGACACATAAATACAAAAAGGAATTTGAAAGCCGGGCCGTGGTGGCACACGGCTTTAATCCCAGCACTCGGGAAGCAGAGGCAGGCGGATCTCTGTGAGTTCAAGGCCAGCCTGGTCTAAGTTCCAGGACTACACAGAGAAACCCTGTCTCAAAAATAAAAATAAAAAAAATTTTAAAAGATGTTTTTGAGGAAAACAACAACAATAACTTGTGATGTACATAGAAATTGCCTCTACTTAAGAGCTTTGGAAAACAAAGGGAAAGTTGTAGTACAGTCGAATGAATTTTTGTCCCCCAGTCACAGGAGAGGTTGGCGGACACCACCCGTCTGTGCTGGGATTAAAGGTGAGCGCCAGCCACCACTGCCCGGTTTCCTTGAATGCGTTTAAACCGGGAGTCCTATCTGACCGATCTCTAGTGGATGTGTAGCCACAGCTGAATCATTTCTTGCTCACTAAAGTGTGATGTGAACATCTGTCTTCCCCAGCTCCTGGTGACATGAGCACAGAAATCATCAGAGGTCCACAAATCTCACTGAGCCCGTCCGTGTATCTATTGTTTGTTTGTTTATTTACTTATTTACTATTCCTCGACTTCTATTTATTTTGATTTTGTTGTTATTGTTGTTGTTGTCATTGTGGTTTCAAGACTGGGTTTCTCTGTGTAGTCCTGGCTGTCCTGGAACTCGCTCTGTAGACCAGGCTGGAACCAAACTCACAGAGATCCACCTGCCTCTGCCTGCTGAGTGCTGGGATCAAAGGCGTACGCTGCCGCCGCCGCCAGGGTTATTCCTTGAACTTTAAACTGCAGCTCCTTTGTTTTTAAGTTCTTGGAACCGAGTCTCACCGTGTAACCCATAGTGGCCTCAAAATATGACCCTCCTGCTTTCATTTCCTTGGTGCCAGAATTCACCCACTAACTGGCTGGAATTCCTGTTGTACAACCTCCAAGCGACTTGGCTAACACTCCCCTGAGAGTTTTGAAAATCCCCACTTGTGGCTTGCAAGATATCTGTTCCATCCTCCTGCAGCCCAGAAGGCAGAGCTCAAGCCTGTGACTAGACTCCGTAAAAAATCGCTTCACCTCAAACATAACCTCTTTCAAACCTTTACCAAAGCCTGGGAACCACATCGCTAGCATCTAGCATTCCCACTGCTTTCCTCTTAGCCTTCAGGACACCCTTTCTATAACACCAAATTCTTCCCATTGGTTGCTCAGGTAGTAGCCTCCTTTTTGTAAGCAGGGAGTTCTCAAAACGCAGTCTCAAAGCCTGCAGCATCTGCTCCAACCAGAAGTGTGTGCAAACTTTTGGGTTGTTCCCAAACCCAGTGAGTCAGGAACTCTGGGGCATGGTGGGCAGTGATATGTCTTCATGATCCAGCCAGAGAGGTTCTGCTGTGTACTAAGGTTCAAAGCCCCCTGCACTAACACCCAGACTTAAACTCTACCCCAGGGCTGTCCGATGTCAGCAGGCAGAGGAGATGATTGCCTTAAGCACCATGGCCTGAGTTTCTTCCACAGGACCCACATGGTAGAGAGTAAGAACCAACTCCCTGAGTGACGTGTGGGGCCCAACCATTGTGTTCTGACCCAGATGCTCACACGTCTTCACACTCACGCCACATACATACAAAAATCAATAAATGCAATAAAAAATGTACCCCGCACCTGCCCTTCCAAAGAGGAATGTTGGCAACTCCTACAAAGAAATATGTCTCTAGCCTGCTTTGTTTCCTTTATGCATTTGCTTCTTGCTTTTCTTGTTCCTTCTCTGTGATCAAACATCTTCCCTTCCTTGCTATGAGATACAGAGGTGGAGCCATTGCCTAACCACCCCCTTAGCCACACCCTGATGGACTGAGTTGCCAAGCCACTCTCAGTTCCCTGGGTGGGCCCAGCCTGTGGGTACCTGATAGGCAGGGAAGTCGTGATAGGACAGTCAGGACTGCACATGTCGCAGCATGTGAGGATGGCAAGTGTGGTTTGAACTAGCCAACACCGGATGCTAAGATGCTAAGATGAATAAAGACGACTGACCCACATCTGTAGACTTTGACTCTCCTTAGAGAAAACGGGAAGAGCTAGGAAAACCCACAGCAGATGCTAGTAGACCCTGGTCATGGATAAATTCTCCATTCCACAGAAGATACTGCACTCCATGGAACCTTCTTCAGCTTCCCCAAGACTGGAGCTAGGTCTGGGAGTGCTTGGGGCTAAGGTCCCCCCAAAGCACAGCAGATTCTGTATGCCATCTGACCGGCTCCCTGCCACCACCCAAGGCCTCTCTTCCTCCAAGTCCTTCTGCCCCTTGGTGGCTGCAGAGTCGGGCTCAGCTTCTTACTTCCCCAGCTTTCTTTCTCTGACAGTATTCTAAGGACTCCAACTTCCTCTCAAACTTTCTTTCCAGCTGAGACCTTTGGACTTCTATTTCCAAGAAAGCAAAGCCATCTTTTGTTGAAAGCTTTCCTTTACTTCCAGGAAGTGGGCTTTACCCGGAGGAGCCTCGTCTCCTGGAAGCTCTTTCCAGAACACATGCTACTCTTCCTGCCATACCCAAGTGACCCAGTTCCACCATCTGTGGACACAGATGCTACCCAGCAATTTGACCATGTTCCTTAGCTCCTACCACCAGCAACACCTCAGCCCTAAACTTTCTCCATGATGAACTGCAGCCACAGGGAGTGACCGCATATGACCTTGCTCCCCTGCAGAAATTCTAAAGAGAACACCACTTCTGTAAGCCAGGGGAGGCTGGCCCTGATGCTGATCTGACTGGTCAACAGGGGTCCTAGGTGTTGCTTGAAATGAGGCCTAGCTGGGCGGTGGTGGCGCATGCCTGTAATCCCAGCACTCGGGAGGCAGAGGCAGGTGGATCTCTGTGAGTTCAAAGCCAGCCTGGTGTACAGAGTTCCAGGACAGCTAGAGCTGTTATACAGTGAAACTTTGTCTAAAAAAAAAGAAAGAAAGAAAGGAAGGAAGGAAGGGAGGGAGGGAGGAAGGAAGGAAGGAAAAAGAAAAAAGAAAAGGAAGGAAGGAAAGGGAAGAAAAAAGAAAGAAAGGATGCTTCAACAAGCCCTGGGGTCACTCCCTGAGACACATATCTGTCCTTTACACTTCTAAGTCCCAAGTCGCTCATTCACCAGGCACTATAGCTCCTATTTGAATCCATCTCCTTCCCTTCCCCTTTTTCGTACCCAGGCAGCAAGGCCGGGTTTCCGGTTTCCGTTTTCAGCCCCAAACAGTTAACAGCATGCACGCCATCAACAATATAAACGGATTCATTCCCCGGGTGGTGGGGCACGCCTTTAATCCCAGCACTGGGGAGGCAGAGCCAGACGGATCTCTGTGAGTTTGAGGCCAGCCTGGTCTAGAGAGCGAGATCCAGGACAGGCACCAAAGCTACATGGAGAAACTGATGGTTATGATAAACGGCACTGGTGGCAGCACTGGTTACCGCCGGAAAAGTCGCAACCCATGGCCACGACTACCAGAGTTATAAAGAGCTTCATTAGAAAGGAAGAGGGGCTAAGAGGGAGGAGAGCCAGGCCTGGAGAGAAAGGGAGGTGGCAGGAGCAGAGAGAGAACACACAGAGAGAGTGGGGGTCCGCGTCTGGCTTTTTAAGGCAGGTATGTAGTCACTTGCACCTGCCGATGACATAAGATGCCAGACCTGGAGGAGTGAGGGCAGGGTCCTAGCAGAAACCCTGTCTCCCAAAACCAAATACATAAATAAATAAAAACAAAATAAATGGATTCCAGAGACTGGGGGTTACTGAACTCCACTGCACTTTCCCTGTTTAACCATCTCTGGTCTTAGAAAGGCGTTAGCCACGTCAGCTAGACACTCTCAGTGTTTGGAAGGAAGCTCTCCAGGGTTGTCTTCTCTCCTCTCTGGCCACATTTCTTTGGGAACTGAAGGGAGGCTTGGCTTTGCTCAGTGGTAGAGCATCAGCTTAGCATGTGCGGGAGCCTGGGTATAATTCTCTGTGAGACAGGGGACATGTGTGGGAATGCAGTGTTGCCTAGGCTCAAGGGATCCTCCCGCCTCAGCCCCCAGCAGCTGCTTCAGGTGCATCGGCACACCACCACTCTGTGTGCGAGTCCTGCTGATGCTCCTCTGCTTGGCTCTGCTTTCCTTTTACACTGTGTATTTCCCTTGGCCAACTAACTACTCAGGAACCTCGGAGCGTCAGTTCCTGGACATGTTGAAGTCCTAATTCATAGCTGTAGTTCACACCTCTCCTTTTTACTTCAAAGCCACATAGCAACCCACTCTCTAGGCATCACATTCACTAGGGATGCCTCCAGGTACCTGCTTAAGTGTGTCCTGACTCATAGTTTCTGCAACCAACTAGCTCTTCACTTACGTTCTTCGTTCACAGTGACACCATCACCCTTCATCATTTCTACCAAAGAATGAGAGACTACAAAACAGGGGTCTCTTACTTCCTCCTCTTCACTAGCCAGAGCCAGTAAACTAACTACAAGATCTACAGTCGGGTCCTGCTCTCTTGGTTTGTGCCAAGAACTGGCTTGATAGTCCTACTGCACCAGATCCTCACCTGCAGTTTTGTTTTCTTCCCAGACAGTGTTCCACTCTGTTCTTCCTCACAGCATGTCCAGAAGGAGACAGCTTTGCACCTCAACTGGATAGCCATTTGAAGCTCCTGAGGAGGAGGTCACTGTGTTCAGCCTATGACCCCAGAAGCTATCCTGGCTCAAAGCCATACTAGCAATATTTTTTCACCTATCTGTAACCAGAGTGGTCTGTTCCTCTTCCTTTCTCCCAGTCCCCAGTGCTGGGGGTCACACGAAAGGCTTTTTGCAAGTTAGGCAAATGGTCTACCACTACATCCACCCAAACCCCAGCGCAGTCCTCCTACAGTACAGAACTTGCCAGGTCTCTGTCTTGCTCAGAATCTTTGCCTGACTCCCTACCAGCTTAAACATCTCTCTAACCCTAACTCCACATCCCTCTCTGGACTCCATACTCTTTCTCACCTTCACCTCCCACCTTCTCTCCATGTTCTAACCATACCAAAAAGACAAGCCTTGATGGGGGCCTGAAAGGCCGACTAGATGTCCTCACTCTTCTCCTAGCACCCTGCACCTTCCTGCACTGTACCTGTCTCTGTCTCACCAGACATCTCCTGAGACTAGAACTGTGCCTGAACTGTATGTGCACAGAGTGAGACCCTAAATGGGTTTTGAAGAATGGCCAAGAGAACTTGTCAGCATGGGTGGCAGCACAGGAAAGCAGAGAGAATGAACCAGCAGAGCTCTTTCCTCTGCACTAACCTGCTGTGTATGTCTCTTTTAGGACCTCTGGTTGTCCTCACCTAACAAACGGGAACATCCATCCCTGAATCCTTTCCAGTCCCGAGGACCTGCTCTGCCAGGCTCTGTGGACCCTGGAAGTTCTTTAGGAATCAGCGAAGGTTCAAATGTGTGAGGACTGCTACACATCTGCATCAGCACACAACGAAGCAGCTATCTTGTGGTCACTTTAAAACACTCTTCATTTAGAGGATGAAGAGCCACCAGAGGTCAGGGAGGGTGGAGGTCCCTGTGTCTCCCTTCTCCACCCTGTTCATGAGTCAAGAAAAGAACAGATACACTGTGTATTTCAAGGCTAGGAAACAAGGCGGAGAAGTGCTGGAGAGGTCACTACCCAAGGCCTGACAGTGACAACAGGCAAGCTCTTTAATCCATCCTTTCAAGATCGTACTGACCTGCTCAGACTGTAGTCACTACGCACAAATTGCTTTAGTCATGCTAGGGAAGACAGGTTATGTGAATGCTGTACTTTATATTGTATAGTGACTCTACATGAAAGCGATGCTAATAAATGACCCAATCTAAGAAGAAAGAGAAGGGACAATTTTCCCACTGAAAAGAGCTTAAGAAAACTTAGTCAGTGTTACACACTTTTCATCCTGAAATTCTGCTGCTGTGTTGAAGTGTAAAACAAAGCTTCAAACCAAAATGATTGCTTCAATTAAGGTTCTTGTTAGGAAGAGGGTTTTGCGTTCAAAGTCCTTCTAATAACTGGCGGTCACGTTAATGTTAGCCATCAGTTGCTGACCTATTAAGAGGTCGTATACATTGTGGGTGAAGCAGAACCTATGCTACAGTAATCTTTTCCATGCAGGTATTTGTATTTCAGTTTGAGGGAAGCTATTATGGAAGTAAAACACACACACACACACACACACACATACATATGCACACGTGCACACACAAATCTCCCCTGTATATAATCTAAATCCATACAGCCATTGTTATTTTTGTTTCTGTGGTTCTTTCCCTTCTGTAAAAAAATCTATTGTTTTCTTAAAAAAGAAATATTTAAATAATTTGTTATTATTATTTTGATGTAATTTAACTTGTTTTTGTTTTGTTTTGACACAAGGTTTCTCTTTGTAGCCTTGGCTGGCCTCTCCTTAAGATCCACCTATCCCTGCCCTCAAGTGCTGGTATTAAATGCATGTACCATGACACTTTACCTATTTTATTATTTTAAATAATTTTGTGTGTGAGTGTCTGTCTGTGTGTGTCTGTGTGTGCGTGTACGTAGGTGAACATGGAAGCCACAGGTATCAGGTCACCTGGAACAGGCAGCTGTAAGGCAGCAGATGTGGGTGCTGGGTACTGAACTTGGTCCTTTGGAAGACCAATTAAGAGCTCTTAACTGCTGAGTCATCTCTCTAATCCCAAGTGATATATAGTATGTACATATATGTATATCTACAGATACATGTGTGTATGTATGTATATGTGTGTGTGCATATATATTTTTCCTGAGACAGGGTTTCTCCATGTAACAGCCCTGGCTGTCCTGGAACTCATTCTGTAGCCCAGGATGGCTTTGAACTCACAGAGATCCCGAGTGTTGGGATTAAAGGCGTGCACGGCCACTGCCTTACTTTATTATTCTAGTCACACTCCTCCTAATAGAGGAAGGAATACAGGCAGGTGTCCAGATCTGATGGCCTGAGAGACACAGAAGCATGCCAGTTTGGGAGTGGGAGGTGACAAAGAAGAGTGACCAGAAAAGAAGCAGTGAGGGTGGAGGAAGAGGTCAGTTGAGTTCCTGCTCCAGTGGCATCTCAGCTTTCACTGCGTTCCCTGTAGAAGAATGGACTTTTTTCACCTCTACAGCAAGAGACTCCAAGGTTGTCTCCACAGAGAGCCACTGAAGGTTTTGCCTCCTGAGGTCTTTGGGCCCAGAGCTCTGTCTTTCAGGAGGTGGGGTCACCAGTCCTTGGTCTGACAGGTGAAATGGAAAAGCTGAGTTAAGTATATTGGCACACTCCTATAGTCTGAGTACTCAGGAGATGGATGGAGGAGGGTCAAGTGCATGTAGCCCAGGATTCATGAGACCCTGCCTCAAAAGAAGAAGAGGTAGAAGAGAAAGAGGAGATGGAAGAAGAGAAGGAGGAAGAGGAAGAGGAGGAGTGTGTGAGTAGGAAGAAAAGGAAAAGCTGCCTAACCCAAAAGGGAGCTGGGAATTGGTTTTAACCCATGAGAGGTGAATGACAGAACACGCCAGCACTTCCTAGCCCGGTGCTGACCGGCAAGGACTCTCAAAAGGTAGATTACTGGGATCGCACATTAGAAGGAACCCAAGAGGGGCCCTCTTGGTTAACGTAGTGCCCGTGGACAGAGTGTTTGGCCTCGAAGGATCCCTCAACTTTGTGCCCCTTTCAAGTAAAAGGGGCAGCATCTCTCAGTGGACAGCAGTAACCTTCCTGTGACAATGAAAGCCAGGGAAACTCAGAGGCAGCGACGACTCCTCACTGATTAGACACGGTGCTTTCTTGCCACAGGGGCAGCCACAGCGAATGTGCAGAGACGCCTGTTAGAATGGGAGGAAGGAGTGCTCTTTAAAGTCCTTTTTAGTTTGGGGCTGGGCTGACAGCTCAGGGCTAAGAGCATTGTCTGCCCTCTCAGAGGACCTGGGTTCCATTCCCAGCACTCATATGGTGGGTCACGTGTTACTCTAATTCCAGGGAGCTGATGCCCTCTTCAGACCTCTGCAGGCACCAGGAACACATGTGGTGCACAGACATAATACATACAGGCAGAAAAAGTCATTTGAAGTAGTTGAGAGTGTCTTGAGGTCTCGGGTACTTCCTATTGTCACATAACAAATAACCTACCTGAACAGTCAGTATCTATGACAAACAAATCGTGGCGTAAAATTAGAGAGGAAGGCAATACTGGAGATGAAGCCTGCTGCTGAAGTGAGTTCACTCCTTGTATTATTTTATCACCAGTAAATGCCACTCCCTGTTTAAAAGGAAGGAGACAGAGAGAGAGAGACAGAGAGAGAGAGACAGAGAGAGAGAGAGAGAGAGAGAGAGAGAGAGAACTCTGAAGAGAGCTCTGTGTGGCAGCGCAGCCGATGTTAACAATTCTCTGCTCTCTGCCTTCCTTCTCTTCCCTTTCCCACCTGAAGGGTTCTGAAGACGCAGAGGAATGCAGAACATTTCAAGCAGCTGTAAGAAGGTCCATTCTTTGTCATTCCTAAGCAGTGAACTGCTGGGGCTGCATGAAAAAGAGCCTGTATCAGCATTTTCAAAACGGAACTCTCAGACTCCCACCGGAGTTGACTTCTCCCCTGGCTTAGTTTCTGTTGCTGTGATAGCCAAAACACAAAAAGGCTCAACAAGTGTTTAGTCTGTCTTGCAAGTCACACTCTATCCTTGAGAGAAGCCAAGGCAGGAACTCAAGGAGAGAGTTTGAAGCAAAACCAGAGAGGAGGGCTGCTTACTGGCTTGCTGGCTAGTGCTCAGCCAGCTTGCTCATACAGCCCAGGGCCACCTGCCCAGGTGTGGCACCACCCACAGTGTGCGGGCCTCCCACATCAACCACCAATCAAAACCTGCCCCCACAGACATGCCCATAGGCCGTCTGCTAGAGGCAATTCCTCAACAGAGGTTCCCTTTTCTCAGGTCTGTCAACTTGAAACCAAGACTGGGTATTAGAGTTCTGTACCCAAGTCATCAGAAAACTAAGTGCTGCAAAGTGCAGGAAGAAGCTGGACCTG
Organism: Onychomys torridus; assembly: GCF_903995425.1. NCBI lineage: Eukaryota > Metazoa > Chordata > Mammalia > Rodentia > Cricetidae > Onychomys > Onychomys torridus. The sequence goes on from NC_050448.1 coordinate 46,914,047, forward strand.
AAGAGAGACGGAGGTGGTTTGAGGTGGGGGGATGCTCTTATGATAATAAATGCAGAGCAGGAGGCGGAGCCCTGCAGGCCCCACCCACTTCCTCAGACCATGCATACTCATTGGCCTATGCTTGGAGTTACAACTACCAACTGAAGATTAACGTGATCAGCGCCCAGAAAGCAGGAATCGACTTGGTCTTATTTTACTGCTGGATATTCCTAAGACCTAAGGCCCAACACAACACTCGGTAAATAGAAGGTGCTTAGGAAACACTGTATTTTATAAATTGTGTGTTATGCCAAAATGTGTCTTACTGGCATGGTCTATGCAGAAGACAGTAATTGTAAATAAAACCTTTCTCTTTAATGTCTTTTCGTACATAGCACTCGCTGAGCAAGCGATCTACCACAGACGTACATGCCCAGATAGACAATAATTCTATATTGTATTTGCTTGCTTATAATTTTCTGTGTAATAGTTACGCTTTAGAGCATACTTTAGATATATACCAACCTTCATGACAATGCTGATTCTATTCACCAAAAGATGACTTTATGGGGTATTTTGCTTGTTTGTTTGTTCCCCAAGCTTTGAGGGAGGGACTCAATGGATACCTCCAACCAGGACTCTCTCTTTCTCTGCCTAATGTTTGGTTGTGAGTCTCTGCATCTATTCCCACCAGCTACTGGAGGCAGCCTCTCTGATGTCGGATTGGACTAGGCACCAATCTATGAGTATAGCAGAACATACTTAGGAATCATTTCATTGACTTGTTTTTTCCCTTTGGCTTCATATTCTCCATTACTAGGAGTCTTCACTAGGGTCACCATCATAAATTCCAGGGAGTTTCCACAGCACTGTTTCCACATCGCCTCCCCCCAAGTGCACCCCCCCCCCATTTCAGTCATTTCTCCTGGCACTCTCTCCCTCCATCCCTTCCCCCCACCCGATATCTCCTATTCCCATCCCCACCTGCAGAATCTATTCTATTTCTCTTTCCAAGGGAAATCCATGCATCTTCCCTAGAGACCTCTCTGGCTCTGTGGATTATAGCATGACTATCCCTTATTTTACAACTAATATCCACTTAAGTGAGTACATACCATGTTTGTCTTTATGGTCTGGGTTACTTCACTCAGATTTTTTTCTAGTTCCATCCACTTGCCTGCAAATTTCATGATGTCATATTTTTAACTGATGAGTAATACTCCATTGTGTAAATACCACATTTTCTTTATTCATTCTCCAGCTGAGGGACATCTAGATGTTTCCAGATTCTGGGTATTATGAATAAAGCTGCTATGAACATAGTTGAACATAGTTGTTCTTATAGTATGATGGAGTGTTCTTTGGGTATATGCCCAAGAGTGGAATAGCTGGGTCTTGAGGTAGATTGATTCCCAACTTTCTGAGGAACTGCCATATTGATTTCCATAGTAGCTGTACAAGTTTGCATTCTCACCAGCAGTGGAGGAATGTTCCCCTCGGTCCACATCCTCACTACATGAGCTGTCACTTGTGTTAATGATTTTAGCCATTCTGATGTGTAAGATGGAATCCTAAACTAGTTTTGATTTGCATTTCCCTGATAGCTAAGGATGTTGAACATTTCTTTAAGTGTTTCTCAGCCATTTGAGATTCCTCTACTGAGAATTCTGTTTAGGTCTGTATCCCATTTTTTAATTGAATTCCATTGATGAATGTGTAAGTTTTTATGCCAATACTGTGCAATTTGTTCAGGATTGTTTTAGCTACCCTGGGTTTTTTTGTTTTTCCATATGAAGTTGAGTATTTATTGTCTTTTTGAGGTCTGTAAAGAATTGTCCTGGAATTTTGATGAGGATTGCATTGCATCTGTAGATTTCTTTTGATAAGATTGCCATTTTTTACTGTTAATCCTGCTTACCCATGAACATGGAAGATCTTTCCATCTTCTGATATCTTCTCCAGTTTCTTTCTTCAATGACTTGAAGTTTTTATCATACAGGTCTTTCACTTGCTTGGTTAGACTTACCCCAAGTATTTTATATTATTTATGGCTATTGTGAAGATTCTTCCCTGATTTCTTTCTCAGTCCATTTGTCATTTATATCTAGGAGGGCTATTGATTTTTTTTTGGGGGGGGGAGTTAATCTTGTATCCAGCCACTTTGATGAAGGTGTTTATCAGCTGTAGGAGTTCCCTGGTTTTTGGTCACTTATGTATACTATCATATCATCTGCAAATAATAATACATTGACTTTTCCCTTTCCAATTTGTATACCTTTGATCTCCTTTAGTTGTCTTATTGCTCTAGCTAAAATTTCAAATACAATATTGAATAGATATGGAGAGAGGAGACAGCTTTATCTTGTTCCTGATTTTTAGTAGAATTGTGCTAAAACTGTCTGGCCCTGGGCTTTTTTTGGTTGGGAGACTTTTTTCTTTTTTTTTTTTTTGAGACAAGGTTTCACTGTGTATCCCTGGCTGTCCCAGAACTCACTCTGTAGACCAGGTTGGCCTTGAATTTGCAGAGATCTGCCTGTCTGTGTCTCCAGAGTGCTGGGATTAAAGGCTTGAGCTGCTATCACTGCCTGGCTGCTGGGGAGATTTTAGTGACTGCTTCTATTTCTTTAGGGGTTAGAGGTCTATTTAAATTGTTTAATTTCAGTAAGTGGTACCTATCAGAAAAAATTATCCAATTCTTTTAGATTTTCCAATTTGATCGAGTATAGGTTTTTGAAGTATGACCTAATGACTCTTTGGATTTCCTTGTTGTCTCTCGTTATGCCTCTTTTGGTTTCCAATTTTGTTAATTTGGATGGTCTGTCTGTCTTTTTGTTAGTTTGGATAAGGACATGTCTTCTTGATTTTCTCAAAGAACCAACTCTTTGTTTCATTGATCCTTTATATTGTTCTGTTTCTAATTTATTGATTTTAGCCCTGTTTGATTATTTCCTGCCAACTACTCCTCTTCGTGTGTTTGCTTCTTTTTGTCTAGAGCTTTCAATTGTTCTGTTAAGTTGCTAGTATGAGATCTCTCAATATTTGTTTTTAAAGTGCTCAGTGCTATGAACTGTCCACTTAGCACCACTTTCATTCCCATAGGTTTGGGAATGCTGAGTGTTCATTTTCTTTGAGTTCTGGAAAGTATTTTCTTTGTTTCTGTCTTGACCCATTTTTCATTTAGTAGTGAGTTGTTCAGTTTTCACAAGTTTGGAAGCTTTCTCTTGTTTCTATGTTTGTTAATATCAAACTTTAAACTGTGGTGGTCTGATAGGATGCAGGGAGTTATTTCAATTTTCTTGTATCTGTTGAAGCTTGCTTTTTGAGTGAGTACGTGGTCAATATCGATGACCAATGATTGTTAATGCCTGTTATTTTGTTGTTATTGTTGGTGGTGATGGTGGTGGTGGTGATGGTGGTGGTGGTGGTGGTGGTGTGTGTGTGTGTGTGTGTGTGTGTGTGTGTGTGTGTGTGAATGTATGTGCTTCCCCTCTTTTGGTTTTGCTGATGTGAGATTATTTATTTCCTGTGTTTTCTGGGTATAGTTAAGTTCCTTAGGTTGGAGGTTTCCTTGTAGTACCTTCTGTAAGGTGGGTTTGTAGATATTGTTTAAATTTGACTTTATCATTGAATATCTTGTTTTCATCATCTACTGTGATTGAACGTTTTTCTGGATATAGTAGTCTGGGCTGGCATATGTGGTCTCTTAGAGTCTGCAGGACATCTGCCCAGGCCATTCTGACTTTTAGAGTCTCCACTGAGAAGTTGGGTGCAATCCTAATAAGTCTGCTTCTATGGTATTTGGTCTTTTTCCCTTGTAGCTCTTAATCTTCTTTGTTCTGTGTTGTGGAATATTTGTTTAACTAGGCAGAGATGCGTTACATTTGCATTGATTAAATGAAATCAACCTGGGCTCAGAGAGGCAGGGCTAGGAACTAGTTGACAGGGAGGAGCATAGCTTGGTTTTTTAGCTAGGATGGTGTGGAAGAGCAGCTTTCAGGACGCAAGCAAAGAGAAAGTTAGCCAGTGGCTCCTCTAACTCTCTGAGCTCTCAGGTTTTCACCCTAGCCTTACAACCTCGAGTTTCTTTCAAACAATAGAGATTCAGTTAAACCCACCTTTAGTGGCAGCAACAGAGCCATTCTGGGGGAAACAGAATTCTACCCAGGCTACGGACAGCATGAATGGCAGAGCTGCTAGTAGTTTAAAGTGAAACCACTTGGACAAAGGTAAAAACAGCAGTTCTGTATGATTAGTGTTTTGATTATTTTGTGGCAAGAGGAAATTCTTTTCTGGTCCTAGCTATTTGGTGTTCTGTATGCTTCTTGTACCTTTATAGGCATCTCTTTCTTTAGGTAAGAATTTTTTAAAATGATTTGTTTATTTTTATGAGGATTGGTGTTTTGTCTGCATGTATGTCTGTGTGGTGGTATCAGATCCCCTAGAACTGGAGCCTCACACACAGAGCCATAAGCTGCCATGTGGGTTCAGAAAATTGAACACAGGCCCTCTGGAAGAGCAACCAATACTCTTCAACTCTTTCTTATTGGTTTTTCGAGACAGGGTTTCTCTGTGTAGCTTCGGTGTCTGTCCTGGATCTCGCTGTGTAGACCAGGCTTGTCTTGAACTCACAGAGATCCACCTGGCTCTGCCTCCCAATTGCTGGGATTAAAGGGGAGCGCCACCACTGTCTGGCTTCTATGCTTTTGTTGAAAATATTTTCTGGGCCTTTGAGCTGGGATACTTCTTCTATTCCTAATATTCTGAGGTATGGTCTTTTCCTAGTCCCAGATTTCCTGGACGTTTAGTGTTAGGAATTTTTTTTTGACTGATGTATCTATTTCTTATATCATCTCTTCACCAGCTGAGATTCTCTCTTCCATCTCTTGTATTCTCCTGGTGAAGCTTGCCTCTGTAGCCCTTGTTCATTCACCTAGATTTTCATGTCCAGAATTTCCTCAATTTGTGTCTTCTTTATTGCTTTTATTTCCAGTGTCAGGTCTTAAACGGTTTTGTTTCTTTCACGTGTGTTTTTTTTTCTTCGTTTTATTTAAATAATTTATTCATTTCTTCCATTTTTTTTTGTATTTTTCTCAATTTCTTTAAGGTATTTCTTATTTTCTCTCTAAGAACTTCTATCATCTTCATAAATTTGGCTTTTAGGTATTTTCTTGTGCTTCAGATGGGTTGGAATATTCAGGGCTTGCTGTAGTAGGATAGCTGGGCTCTGGTGGTGAAATATTGCCTGGCTGATATGTCCTTACTCTGGTGTCTAGGTTTCTAGGTTTGGGTGATTATAGGTCTAGGTGCTGACTTATGAGTGTTTTTTTGTTCCTTGGCTTCTGTTTCTTTTCTGGTCTTCTAGCCAGTGTGAGCTGTGGTTGAGCAGGGGGTCTCCACCCTAGGTGGGGGTTGGATTTCTGGTGGCTTGTGTGGCCTCTGATCAAGTAGGGGGTCTCTGGGTTGGCCAAGTTGGGTGCTGGGATAAGGCAATGAGAGGAATGGGGGAATGGGGGTGGGGGGCCAAGAGAGTTGAGAGGTCCACTAGCAGACAGCCTAACTTGACTTCTTGTCACTCGTATAGCCTTTTCAAAAATTCTATTTTTTAAAGATTTATTATGTATACAGTATTCTGCCTACATGTATGCCTATATGCCAGGAGAGGGCACCAGATCTCATTATAGAAGTTGTGAGCCACCATGTGATTGCTGGGAATTGAACCTAGGACCTCTGGAAGAACAGCCAGTACTCTCAACCTCTGAGCCATCTCTCCAGGACCCAAAATTTTATTTTTTTAAACTTAAAATTTGATTCTTGTGTATGTGTGTGGGGGGAGGGGCATGTGATTTCTGTGTGTACAAAAAGACCGAAAGAGGTGAAACCTCTAAGCATAGTGGTACATGCCTGTAACTAAACTCTCTCAAGGAAGGAAGACCCAAAGTTCAAAGCCACCCTCAGCATATACTAAACCAAGGTGGGGAAATGAATAACTTCAAGAAAGTTCTAAGGATATACACAGACATGTATACTCCAAGATTATTTTAAATCATGTATATGGGTGTGTGTCTATGGAGAAAGGACACTGGATCTTGGAGTTACAGTCATTCACTCAGGTAGGTGCTGAGAACCAGACGCTGGTTCTTTGCAAGAGCAGCAAATGTTGTTAGCCATTGAGCCATATCTGCAGCCACAGGAAGTTTTATTTTTTAATCCACAGATGTCTCATCTGTTATCTTCAGGACTATGGATTTTTGTTTTGCTTTATTTCTTCTGAGACAGTCCCTTGTAGACTAGGGTTGGCTTCAAACTCATGTAGTATTTCTTCATTCCTGCAGAATCCAGTGGGCTGAGGCAGGTTAAGCAAGGCTTTGGCCTATCTGTCAGATTTGAATGGCAGTGTATTCCAAGATACTGTCTCAACTCAAACAGTTACAGTTAATGAAGGAGATGGGTTGGATGGACAAACTCTCTTTTATCCTCATCTGTGTGTATAGTGTGCATGTGGTCCCATGTGCTCTAAGAAATCAGGCTGCAAAAGGCATGAGGAGTGAGCCATCAAGTCACACTTTCCACTGTCTTTGCACCAGTTCCTATCTCCACATTCCTGTTCTGGTGAACTTCTTGCCTTGATGTCCCTCTGCAATGGACTGGGATGTGGAACTGTAAACTGGCAAACCCTTTGCTCCCCAAGTTGCTTTCGGTCATAGTGTTTTATTACAGCAATGGAAACCTAAGACAGTATGTCTGATCTAAGACAGCGCACCTGTGTATAAGCACATGCACACCCAAGCTCGTGAAGGCCAGACTGATATCAGGTATTTTCCTTATCACTCTCCACCTTACATATTGAGGCAAGGTCTCTTAGGTGAACCCAGAACTCACCAGTTCAGCTAGTGCAACTAGCTGGCTTATTCAGGAGAACTCTGCCTCCTCTCCCTAGGCACTGGGGTCACTGGTTGGGTCACTGTCCACCAGGTGGTTCATACGGTGCTAAGAATCTAAACTCTGCTGTCCATGCTTGCAAAGCAATACTTCACTCACTGACATTTTTTGAGCCCCAAATAATCTGTTCATGTCCTGTTGGTCTCAGGCTTCTATTTCGTTGTTGGTTGCTTTTTGGAGACAGGGTTTCTCTGTGTAGCCCTGGCTGTCCTGGAACTCACTCCGTAGACCAGGTTGCCTCAGAGATCTGCTTGCCACTGCTTCCTACATGCTGGGATTAAAGACATGGGCCAAGACACCTGGCTAGTCTTGGGCTTCTTGTTGGCCTTATCAACTCTTGAAATCTAGAAGACCCACACAGAAAGAGCTGCGGCTATAGCTCCAAATACAAGTGCTAGTCTTGCATGCATGATGCCTTAGGTCTAATCCCTGGCATTGCAAAAATCTGTGGGGTGAGCGGGTGGGAGGGAGGAACCATTGATTTGAGTTTGGACTGACAATATTTTGGGATATAGCTCAGGGGTAGAGCATTTTACTGCAGAAAGTATAAATGGGTACATCAAGTCAAGATGGTGTTGACCTGAGTTGGATTTCCCAGGAAACTCTGAATCACATCAATAAAACTTTGTCAAGAAGGAAAGGATGTCTAAGAAGCACACAGAGAAGAGATGGGCAGATTGGATGAGCAAATGTCCCTTTGGACAATTCAGGTTATGTCTATCCTGCCCTAGTGTTTCTCAGCCTGAGAGGAGTTCCTACAGAGAAAGCACAGCACAACAGAGGGTAACTGTTCACACTAAAGAATCAGTGTGTGGCAACACTATTGCTCACCGCACAGCACATTCACTTCTCTAAATTTGGTTTTTCAGATAATAACATCTGTGTGCACATGTGAATGTCTGCAGGCAGCTGCTTTTACAGGACCAGTGACAAACTCTCTGAGACATGCCTTCAGTGCTAGTGTCTGGTCCTTTTGTACACTTTCTGACTTTGCTTCTAAACTCAATTAGCATTTGATTGTAGGTCTCCTGCCTTGAACTGTCTTAAAAGGATAATCAGGATCTTCTTTGGAATTGTTCAAATTCAAAGTAACAGCACGGATTAGCATCATCCTGTCTTCAGCATCTTTCTTTTCTACAGTTCTGAGTTCCTCAAAGGCCACCCTTAGATGGTGGTACTGGACTCATTTCCTAATGTGTCCATGTTTTTATTTTGACTTCCTCTTTTGAATCACAAATATATTTTGTGACATCTAGGATGGTGAATTATTTTCAGGTGTTGTGAGCATCATTTGCCCAGATTTTCCAGAGGAATCAAGCTTAGGTAGCCATAATACTATGAACTACATTTCTTCAATAATACAACATGAACTTCAAAGATACTTCCCAATTCATAAGGTGAGGAATGAATATTAGCAGGCATGAAAATTATATTAACATCATATATCACCATCGAATGTATCACAGATGTCTTTGGTGACAGGTACATTGTCAACAAGCATAACGTTTTGAAAGGGATCATCTTTTGTTTTTCTGGCAGTAATTTTCAAGTGTTTAAAATATTCTACAAACCATGTCATAGACAGATGCTGTCATGCAGTCATTGTTTTTCTGTTTATAGAACACAAACATAGGCAGAGTAGATTTAGACCCTTAAGGGTCCTAGAATCTTTGGAATGGTAAATGAGCACTGAACTGAAGTCACCAGCCATATTAGCCACTGATGAGAGTAGCCTGACCTGTGAAGCCAGGTATTGACTCCTCCAGGTATCAAAGTCCAAGTTGACAACTTCCAATATAACAGTGTTTCATATATTTATAATTATTGATGTGCAAAAGAGATTGAGGAAGCTCAGTAGATGATGTAAATTTGAAAAAGTCTCCAAAGATGCTGGAGGTGGGGGATGACGGTTGAGGTGTAGTACAGAGTAATGTTTACCCAGCATGCATGAGTTAGTTAATCTCTAACACCACACAAAAGAAAAAAAAATTCCACATTTATGTTCCAAAGAGAAAAAATGGAGAAAATATTTTTAAAGAAAAAAGGTCCCAGAATATTACCAAAATCTATAAAAACGTAAGTCAACCAAACAGGGTAAATGACTATCCACACTAGATACACTACTGTGAAGTTTCAGAACAAATACAAAGAGAACAGAAAACGAGGGATAAACTATCAGGAAATGAAAAGCTAACTTGTAGAAGATTTACTATCAGTAATATTAGGGGCCAGCAGATAGAGAATAATTTCTGCAGGGTCCTATTAATTCTAGATTTGAATACAGCATTCTTGTACAAATTCAAGTGAGGTAAAGCAGAGCAAAAAACCAAAAAACAAACAAAACAAACAAACAAAAAACCCTCCATGGACTATTTCTGAGAAAATTACCTGAGGCTGAATGTTTAAAAGACAATGAACAAATGAGGAAACCACAGGATTCAGGAAAGTTTTAGGTGATGCAATGGCACTTGTAATCCCAGCACTCAGGAAGAGGAAGGAGAATGTTATCCTTGAGCCAACCTGGCCTATATGGTCAAACTCTGTCTCAAAAATCAAACAAAATCTTAAGAAATTCATTAACTTCACCATTAGTGTGTAATGAGGCCATATTGCATAAGATTGGAAGGCTCTGAAAGATAAACACACACACACACACACACACACACACACACACACACACACACACACACGAGATTGTATGCCTTAATCAGATAAAGGCTGGGTAAATTTGGAAAAATGCTAAGTACATACTTTTGTGTACATAATTAGAAACTCTGGGGAAAAGAGCACAACTATAGGAAAAAATCCAAGTATAATGAAAACTTCAGCATGGCAAGATTTTGCAGAATTAATGGAATTTAAGAGAAATGAACCATTTGTCATTTGCCCTTGCCACTGAAAGTGACACAGGCCTTGTGATAATAAATTTATAGGACTGTAAATACACATGATCTGAGCATAGTGAGGGTTCTTCCTGGAGTCAGGAAAATGTTCTAATAGATTACAGGTTTGGTTTGCAGGACTGCAAACACACTACAAACCACAGAATTACATACTTCAAGTAGGTGAACTACATGTCATGCCAATAAAATTTTTCCTTCATTTTTTAAAAGTCAATGAAGGGGCTGGAGAGATGGCTCAGAGGCTAAGAGCACTGGCTGCTCTTGAGGTCTTGAGTTCAATTCCGAGCAACCACATGGTGGCTGACAAACATCTAGAGTGGGATCTAATGCCCTCTCCTAGCAAAAAGGCATACATGCAGATAGAGCACTCACACATAGATAAATCTTTTTTTAAAAAGCAATGCAAATAAACACTGTGAGACAGAAAAGGGGGAGTGGTGAGGGAATAAGGATGCCCTGTTTACATGCCCAAGAATTCAAAGAAAACTGATACCACAGACAGACAGGGTTAAGTGTGTAGAGTATTGGCCTGGGGATGGAGCTGATGACTGAGTGTTGGTCTAGCATGCACAAGACCCTGGTTTTGATCTCAAAATCCCCACCCCAGAAAGAAAAAGGAAAAAAGGAACCAATAAAAATACTTTTAAAAATACCTCAGTAAACATTCTAAGAAAGGGAGTAGAAAATAGTAATGAGTTCAATTTTTATCTTTCGTCTCTCAGGATACAGTTAAAGAATAATATCTAAAGTTGGTGAAAATCAGAAGCATAAAAGGTAAAGAAAAATAAGACAGGCATGGTGACACATGTCTTTAATCCCAACACTTGGGAGCGAGACAGATTTCTGAGTTTGAGGCCAGCCTGGTCTATAGAGTGAGTTCCAGGCCAGCCAGGGATACACAGTGAGATTGTGTCTAAAAAAAGTTGGCAAAAATTAACCATAGAGAGACATTGGTAAATCGTTGAAAGCTTTGGCTGTAGCCTTGTATGCAGTGAGCGAGAGGCTGAGACATTTCACTAGCATCTCTCAGACTATTTCTCTTCCCTCGTGGAGGTCTACAGTTCTTTGGTGAGGGAAAGCAAAAGCAACAAAACAGGTAACGAGGGTACAATTAGGAAATAAAAAGGAGTTATGTGGCTCCCAAAATGCTGTCTTATATGAAAATATTATTTCACATGTTTTCAATCTACAGTTGAGTCTTTAGAAAATACAAGCAAAATAACATAACACTTCAGGAGACAAATTTGCAAAATGTGTGTTCTTCTATTAAGCCTTTAATACTGCCACCTTGTGGTGGCAAAATAACTATGGAAGAAAACCACACAAATCACTTGCATGATCCAAAATTGAAAAACTGCTTTCTGCTGTGTAGTGACTCATGCCTATAGTGCCTGCAGTAGGGAGGCAGTAGGGAGGATCGCTTCAAGTCAGAGGCCAGCTTGTTGTACGTAATGAGTTTCAGGCCAACATGGAGACCCTGTCTCAAAAAATCAAAACCAAATAAAAGATTTAATATAGTGCCCCTGTCTGTCACAATTCCTATTTCTTTCTAAACATCTATGTAAATTTGACCTATTTATTAAATGTCTTTAAAAAGCTGTTTAACTGGGGCTGGGGATTTAGCTCAGTGGTAGAGCTCTTGCCTAGCAAGCCCAAGCCCGAGTTCAATCCTCAGCTCCGAAAAAAAAACAAAAAACAAAAAACCAAAACCAAAACAAACAACCAACCCCCCCCCAAACCAAAAACTGTTTAACTTCCAATTTAAATCCCATTTCAGTTCACACCTCCCACCCACCTCCCAATATCAAGGGGGCAAGTGATCTACTACTGAGCTACCTTTAAGTTCCTAACAGCATTTTAAAAATAAAATTATAAATCATGTTGTAATTGCAGCACATCATGGGGCAGACTGCCAAAAGTCTGAAGCCAGTCTGGACTATCAGCCCTATCAAAAAACAACAAAAAAGTTAGCTTCTCCTCACTTTTTAAGATGTAGTTCTATGAATTTTACAAGGAAATAGTTATGAAAACACAACAATCAAAATTTATTTATCCACTCTCCCTCAGGGTTCCTATAGACTCCCCACAGTCATCTATTTCTGCTTTCCTACTGCATGGCAACGACTGCTCAGTGTTTTTAAGTTTTGCCTGTTCCAGATCATCATATCACAGAGTGTGATGGCATGTGAGTAGCATAATGGGATGCCTTTGGACCTGGCTTCCTCCACTCAGCATAGCCTTTCTTGAAACGTACTCATGCTGCATCTCGTTCTTCTTACAGGGGAGTGCTAGTTCATTATATTGATGCACCAACTGAAGGAACTGCTTCCTGTTGGACCAACTGTGAGCACCAGAGCTGCAAGTATTTGAGCACAGGTTTTTATGTGGATAGTTTTCAATCCTCCTGAGCATACACCTAGGAGTGGGATTGCTTGGTTGCAAGGTAAAGTGCACATGTAATTTCCTAAGAAACTATAATACTAGTTTCAAAACAAGTTGAATATAGTATTCCATCAGGCATCCTTGGCAACAGCAAGCCATTTTAATGGCAGGAGCATCTAAAGATTTTTGAACATATTTCTTGTGATTAAAGATGCTGAACATCTACACTTAAGTGAAAAATGTATTTTCTGCTCACATCTTTCATGGGGTGTCTGTATGAAGCATTGGTCATTTTAAATTGGTTTTCTAGTTGAGTGTATTTCACTGATTTCCTGCATCAACATTTAAATTTTCCTCTGCCTTAATTTGGAATGTGAAGTCAGTCCTTGGACAAAGTCTGTAAGTATTTTCATCACTTCTATATGACACCCAGGAGAAATGGTTTGTTGCAAGTGCTCTGAAGTTTAGGAAGCACGGCCCGAAAGCACAAGAGATGATCCCTTAGGGCCTCTGGGTCCAGTGATAAAATGGGACAGCTGGAGCTCCAGTCCTGTCTTGTGACTTTAGAGCTGGGATAAAGCTTAACACTGAACCAGCTTGTGAAGGAAAATGTTGATATGGTGCCAAAGTAGGGCAAACTGGATTTTGAGGTTTGAGACAAAACTTGCTGACAACCCCCATCCCCAGTGTTGTAGGTCACTCCTTCACCATATCAACTTCATACCGCCATACGTGGGCCCACCTTTATGACCAGCTGCTCTAAAAGCTTCCTCTCCATAGTTTTTGTCTCCATTCTTCTCTCAGTAATGCCCTACAACCAAGATGACAGATTGACTTAAAGGACCAAATTGCTACCTAACCCTTCACTTAAGACTCAAAAGTATCATCCCACTGTTCCTACCGTCAGCTTTCAGGATCACTTGACTCATCTAACCCCCGAGTCGGAGGTTCTCTGCTTCCTAACTCCTCCACTTCATGTCTGAGCTAACTAGCCATCCTTTCCTCTCCATATATTAGTTCATTAAAGAGTATGTGTAGGGCTTGTGGGTGTGTCTAAGTGGTAGATCATTTGTTAGCAGGGAGAAGACTGTTTTGCAGCCCTAATGAGGCAAATAATGAAGACTGAAAAAAAAAATTAAAGAATGTTTTATGTTCCTGGCCATAGGTTACACTATTCCTGCTATTATCAGCAATATATTATCACCCCCACCCCCAGAGACAGGGTCTCATGTAGTTTTGGCTGTCCTGGAACTCACCATGTATATCAGATTGGTCTCAAACTCAGAGATCTATTTGCCTCTGCCTCTAAAGTGCTGGATTAAAGGCCTGCATAGTCAAAAAAGAAAACAAATTCTGCAAGACTTATTTCCTATTTTTGATAGTGGGTGCTGAATACAGAGCCTTGTGCATATTAAGCAATGCACTATCATTGAAATACAACCATGTTATGTATTTCCTCTTATATTTTACAAAAGGTGGAGGGCAGAGGTTGGGTATGGCAGAGCACATCTGTAATCCTAGCACTTGGGAGGTGAAGCAAGGTTCTCAACTTGAGACCATTCTGAGTCACAAAGCAAGATATCGTCTAAGAAAGGCTGGAAAGCCATAGAACTGAAATGGAGAAGCAGTGTCTTTAAGTTGGCTACAGAGGCAGAGGCCAGAGCCAGGTTGATTACTTGTGCATTGCTGTCCAGGCAAACTTGTAATTATGTGGTCAATCAGCACTACACCAACCAGTTTCATACTGTACCCATTACTCACCTTTATCATTTGGGCTCTTTGTGCAAAATTCATTATAATGGAAAATTATTTCAATAAATGACACTTCAAAAACTGAGTTGTGCCATTAGTTTTAGAACACTAAAGGTTGCCTCTGTTTCATAGTTTAGAAACTGGTATTTGTAACACACACAAGGATCCATTTCCATATCCTGTGAATGCCAGGCATCCAGACTGGACATGGAGAAAGGAAACAAACATCCACCTATTAAGAAATAACGTCTTGCCTTCCTACAGAAAGTCTCCTAGACTTTAGAGGTAATGAGGCAAAATTTAAAAATTCTAAGTTGGAAAGACTTTTAGATAGTCATGTGAGAAGTTGCATCATTATCACACACATTTATTGAGTGCCCATAGAATTCAGGGCATGTTCATGGTGTTTACATAGCTTTGCTGATATGCTGACCTTGCCCTTAAGGAGCTTACAATCTAGTGGGAGAAAGACGAGAAACGCAGGTGTGAAAGCAATGAGTGAACAGACACTACAGACTGGAAAATCACTATCAACATAAAACACATATTGCAAAATGAGTTAATGGGGATGGCAAAGATGGTAGATAGCCTTGGCTATATTCCTGACTTCCTGAAGGACATAGGTTTAGAATAGGCAAAGGACAAGAGTGAGGTAGAAGCCAGGATACAAAGGGTAAATTCTCCCTTCCTCCCTGTACTAGGAGCAGTGGGAGAGTGATAACAGGGTGGCAGTTTGCAGTGTTCTTAGCACCTCTAACCACAGTGGATTTGAAGAGAACAAAGCTACTATTTAGACAACCATCTGAAAGTGGTTCAAAGGAGAAATAAAGTTTTTCTGCACCAGCTCTATTACATATAGGTTCAATGTTTAAGATGGCCAGAGATGCCAGTATGTTAAAGACCTGGAGGTGGCTATGAAAATACAGATGTGGCAGAACTGCAGGAGTTACCTAGGTGGTGCATCTGCAATCCTGGGAACAACTAGATTTGCTGAGGACTTCACCTGTTCATGAAGGCAGCACACTGGCAAATCAACAGGGAAACAGCTACAGGTAGAAGCCATCCAGAACAACCTGACAGCTATGCTTCATGCAGAGTTGAACAGAGGTTAACTCTGAATACTGCAGAAGTTATCTAGTACATCCCATTGATTGTGAGTTAAAGTATGAGACTTTTTTTTTTTTTAAAGCCGAAAACTATTTTTAATCAAGTTGGAGTGTTAGACAGTATTACTATACCCCCAAACAGTAAAAAAGGCAGGCTGAGGATGTAGCTCAGTGGTGTTCAGCATGTTCAATTCACATACACCAGAGCACACACACACAATAATAAAAAGGCAGCTGTATACTAATGAGGAAGGGCTCAGAGGGATGGAGAGGGGCACGAGGAATTATCTGGAAGGCAAATAACTACAGA
This sequence comes from Onychomys torridus, assembly GCF_903995425.1. NCBI lineage: Eukaryota > Metazoa > Chordata > Mammalia > Rodentia > Cricetidae > Onychomys > Onychomys torridus. The sequence continues at coordinate 46,929,418 of NC_050448.1, forward strand.
CTGATTTTCACCACAAAAACATGTAGATTATTAGGTGTTTCCAGTAGTTGTTCCAAATTAGGAGGCAAAAGCAGATTGGAGGAATGTTTGGGTAAAATTAGTAACTCCAGTCAAAGAGTTCCTAAGTCTTTACCCATTCAGAGGCATTAATGGGTGATAACTTACTCCAAAAGTAGTATTTATAGGTGGGGCATTTGAAACAGATTAGGCGAAGTCATTAGAGCCTCCATGATGCAATGTTTGTAGGCTAAGGTATCAGGCAAAAGGACATGTATATTCATATAAATGCTCTACCTCGTGTCTTGTGATGCTCTTGATCACGAGGGTGGCCATTACTAGATGCAGCATGCTCATCTGGATCCAAGGTAAACCTCTTTAAAACTTACTCAGTCCGAGGTATTCAATTATTAAGAGAAAATAAAAGCCAGACCAACAGTTATCCAGATCAGAAGTCAAATACAGTTAGGGAAAATAAGGATACAGGCTTTAAGAGTTACAGAAAAAATATTTATTTTCTTTTTGGTGTGTGTGTGGAGGGTGTGGGGGCACATTCATGGAGGCCAGAGGCCAACTTCTTAGAGTCAGTTTTCTCCTTCTACCAAGTGGGTTACAGGGATCAAACTCAGGTCATCAGGCTTGGTGTTAAGTACCTTTACCCTGGGAGCCATCTCCCCAGGCCCCAAATTTCTTTACAAATATTACAAGTAATGAACCAACACTTTGAAAAAGATAAGTAACTTGGGGTAGGCAGCACACTTTGAGATACAGGGGAGCCAAAATCCATGGAGGAAAGGCAGCAAACAGAATCATCAAGGGCTGCTTCAGCCCCATACTGGGAAGCACTTTCCTGTCTACTCAGCTGGTCTCACCAAGCAGAAGCTACCAAACTAATGCCAGAAAAAAGAACAGCTCGACACAGACACCCACAGCAAAGTTTCTGTTATTTTTAGGACTATTCAAGTTTAATGGAATTGCTGGGTTAAGTCTCCAGGGGAAAAACCTGTTAATTTATTTTCCCATGACTAATGTACTATTTAGTAAAAAACCAAACCAAACAAACAAACTCAAGGCCAGTAGACAACTACTTCTGATCACAGTGCTTGACTTCCCAGCATTCTTTATTGAAGAGTTAATGTGTCACACAGGGAAGAGCAGTGGCATGTGCCTGTAAGCTCAGACTCTGGAGGCCGAGACATGAAGATGGCGTGGGCAGAGGAAGGAGACAGAGGCCTGTCTCAGCAACATATTGAGAACTCTTGTTTTTTTTAAAGAAGCTTGTACTAGGGCCACCAATGTGCACTGTGATTTAATTTAGACACCTATGCAGCAACATTTGTCTATGTATTTTAATAAAACACACATATGAATATTCCTATACAAGTACACACACACACACACACACACACACACCACACAAAGTCCCTCTCTCACATATATATTTTGCAGTGCTAGGATTATATCCAAGGTTCCTCACATGCCAGGCAAGTGTCATAAAAAAGAAAAGGTTTTAATAATGTGTTATTTAAGAAGCTTAAAATTAACGTGTTCAAATTCTTTAGGCATTGATTTGCTAGTAAATTATTTGAATAATACTGAATAGTTGCCTGGATTTTTTAATATTAAGTTATTGGGTGACATTTAATAAATCTTGTCAATAAGTAACCAAGTAAAAAAAGGGTAAGAACACTCAGATATCTAAGCTTCTAGCACCGTCAGAATGAATTGTAAAATCAATTGTCCACGTTAAAAAGGCTTGACTAAAGCTGAATGTTTACTTGCATACCTTTTTTTTTTTTTTTGCACTGGTTTACAAATTTAAACAGTAACTGAAAACACTGCATGATAGTGGAAGTAACAATCGAGGCATTAACCTGGTCCTTAACGTGCGACTCTGGACAAATCCTCTTTTCATAACTCTTACTTTAAGAGGGTTAGGACAGATCATTTTATTCTGTAATTCCGGAACTCCTACAAATTCCAACACCACTACATGCAAATTGCATGTGTTTGCTATTTACTTTGGGGGTAAGCTGAACTAGAGTTTTTGATGGGTTCTTATAGGTAATCTTAACGGAAAATTTAGCTTGTACTGTGTGGGAGGAACCACTTCTAAATTATTCCAACTCTGACACTTTGTAGTTTTGTGACAAGTAGAATGTACAATGGCCCCCAATACTACCTGGTATATACACTTTGTACAATACCTTCCTGCTAGAGGGTAGGATCTGTCAATCTAATGAACAATTCCTCTTGTAATGGACCAGAATGCATCTAATGCAAAAGGATTTTGCAACTGTAATAAAGGTACCTATTTAGTTTGGTTTATGCTTTAATCAAAGGCAACTTACCCTGGGGAATGAGGGACCTGACCTTACCAAGCCAGCTCTTTAAAGAGGGCATGGGCCTCCCCTGAGATCCAAAAGTCTCCTGGTAGTCTTAAAGAAGCAAACAGCCAGGAGCTCTATTGCTACAAGGAAAGGATTGTGTCACATGAGCTCTGCACAGAGTAACAGTCCCACCTCAGATGAAACTACAGCCTTGTGAGGCCCTGAGTAGAGGATCTAGACAAACTTGAACTAGATTCCTGACCCACAGAAACTGAAAAACAAACATATGTCATGCTCTAGGGCAGCAAGCCTGAGGTAATTTGTTATCTAAAAGACAAAACTTCATTGATTTCTAACTTTGTGTTGAAGCTGAAACAACAGAGAACTGGAAAGTGTTCCTTAAGTCATACTGATGTTACAACAAATCCAGTCATTTCAGACCTTCAAAGAAAGAAGCAAAAAGTACCTTCACCTACTGAAGTGTAGTCAAGGCAAACCTAACTAAACTCTTCCAGGTACATTTTAATGATGTGTAGACAGCTTTAAATATAGAAATGTTCTAGGTTTGGCCTAGCGCAATATGGAAAATACCAGTTCCACCATACCACACGATTTACAGATACCTTTCAGAATAATAAAATGATATTTATATAAATAAAATCAAGACAGGATTTCTCTGTAGCCCTGGCTGTCCTGGAACTCATTCTTTATACCAGGCTGGTCTCCAGAGATCCTCCACCTGCCCCTGCTGGGATAAAATGGCATGTACCACCATGCCTGGCTATGACGAACAGTACTTTTAAAAGCATATTTTAGACTAGGCTACTCACACATTTTAACAGAATATTTTTATTTTTGTAGCACTTGAGAAGGGCTTGGTGTCAAAAATGGCAGTATAAGAACATGAAAATAAGAACATTTAGCTTATTAGACTTATTACTCTATTTCCCCCTTATCAGATATAATGGTTTTTGTTAAACTTAAATCAATTTCCCAGATCACTGGGAGAACTTTTGTTTTGTTTATATGGGACACATTTCAGATATAGAAAAGCATACCTTAGAATTCTAGAAAAATCAATGTCCCATAGAGATTATAGTTAGAAACAAGTATTTAGACCTTCAGGTAGCCCTTAGAGATGTGAATATCATTCCCACACATTTTGTTTTAATTCCTGAAGCAGGGTCTCATGACAATATAGCCCAGGTTGGATTTGAACTTGGTGATTCTCCTGCCTCAGCTTTCTGAGAGCTGGGATTACAGGCATATGACACCATGCTCAGCTACCTACCAGGATCCTATATATATACACACACACACACACACACACACACACACACACACACACACACACAAACACATATATACATATCTATGTATATATAAAAATACATATATATACATACACACAACTATTCTGTATGATTGGCCTATTAGCTCACTGATTAAACTGTTTACTAAAAAAATAGTAATTACATAAGGTAGTATATGCTTACCTTCCCAGAATTCACGTTTTCTGCAAAAAATAGGCCTTGTATGCAGCCTATCATTTTGGAGCCACTGACATGTTGGCTAGGTCAGTATTTAAAATATAGCTCAAGCTGTTTCTTAAACCTACTGACTTGGTAAAGTAAAGGAAGGCCAAAACCTTGGTGTCAGCAGGGAGACAGTGCAAGTGTAAAGGGTGTCAACTGAACCAATTCTGTGGAGTGAAATACTAAGACGCCCAGAATGAAGTTACAGCTTTATGACATGTCCTATGCTGGTTCTACGAAAAAGGCTTAAGAGAGACAAGAAGCTAACAGAAGCCACTGAGGTATACTCTAACTTAATATTAAGTAGAAAAAGAAATCCACACACCACACACACACCCCGTGTAAAACATTGCTTTAAGTTTTAATGTTTATTTCCCCAAGACAGCCTAGCCTGTTCTCTACTTGGATAAATTTTACAAGCTAGTTTTCTGCTGCTTCTAGTTTTAAACTTTAAACCATGTTTTTGATGACAAGGAATGCTGCAAAAATACTCTAGTTCAACAAAGAGTTATGATCACAAAATAATTTTTATCCATTCTACAGTGTTTCAGAATTACCAGTTGATTTTAAACACAAAGTAGATATAGATGCTAATGGTGGCTAACCCGGTATGTTTCTTATAGCAAACTGTTGTTCATGCAACACTTGTGCTCAAAGGGGAAGGCACAGGATTTCCTACAATGAGCCACCTTATAAAGAGTTCTTTTTGTACAAATTAATTTATGACACATTTAATTTAGTGTGCATAACCTCAAAACTGAGGTATTATTCCAATTTATAAAAACCACTTGCATAACTTTTATGCAAGTTTTAAAATACAAAGTTTTCTCCCTAAAGTGGCTCAAAATAGATTGTTCATGGCTGCCTACATCTAAGATAAAAAGATTCTAAAACAATTAAACAGATTAGGCATATTATTAAAGGTGTTCAAACCATTACTTGATTTGTACATCTACTCAAACCTCTTCATCGGTCTTTATTCAGCAGTACATATGCACCAAATTCCACTGTAGAAGTTTCCATATCATTTTCATAGAAAACAAAGTTTGAAAACAAGTTAACATTTAAACACAGCACGGTATTCTATCACAACTGAAACTTTTCTTCTTTACAGGACTCAACGAAATCTAAAAATGAGCTATGCTGTAGATTTACCTCATGCAAAAACCTTTATGTTATCTCTGAAAATGAAAAGAATGGCTTTAAAAGCACATTTTATACTATTATGGCAACTTGTGTACTGCAACACAGTCTATTGTGAGGGATTTTATGATTTTTTTTCATGCAAAAATCTACACAAATTAGTTTTGATGATATGGAAAGCTTTTCATAGCATCAAACACTCATCTGGTGCAAATGCACAGGGAAACCTTCCTGAAGTTTTCTGACTTGAGAAGCAACTAAAAAAGCCATACTAGGTAAAGTAAATAAAAACTAAATTAAAAAAAGGGGGGCAGGGGGGAAGGTAGAGGGAGAATAGAAAACACAGGCTGCAGAGTAAACCAATGTCTGCTGCTAAACCGCTCTTTGTTTCCATGTCCAGTGTACATTAACACTTGTGATCTCACGTTGATGATCTACTAGGTTTGTTATCAGCCCCCTGAAGGCGAATCAAGCTTGCATGCGTCCACATACAGCACCACAACCACACTCTCGTACACAGTCACTCCAGGACTAGGAGTCTGCTTCATGTGTGAAGAGCCCTAGATTTGAAAGATGAACCTGGCTCTCTACTACGGAGCCAGACATTCATTCATCACTGTCCATTCACACACTGCTTCACAGCAAGGCCTGGGCTCACTTTCCTTGACTTATATGGGCATCACTTTTATGCTTACAAGGCTTGATGATGACAGCACTTCCCTTCCCTCAATTGATAGAGTAAGTCAATGCTCCTTCACAGGCGTCGAAGGCCTGTGACCTGTAGCCCTTTGACTCTCAACCTAAATAAGCACTCAGGTCGAGCGTTCCTTACACTGCCACTCATTCTCACTCACACCCACTCGCCACCTTGACCTCATTTGGGCATTTTCTGTGATTCCAAATGAAATCTTCACATTTTCTCTCCCGATTCAATGCAGCAGCAGATCCCATGAGCCAAGCTTGATGGATCAAACCTTTTTATATATATGTGTAATATATATATGTATGTCTCAGTGCTGCATTGTACCTAACTTCCACAATATCTTTCTAAAACTGGAACCCCTCTGTTGGTACATTGGCAGATGAATTGAAACCAAATGTTCCACCTTGAACTGCCTCTGGAACAAGGCTAGGATCTTCATCAATCTGAAGGAGAAGAGGAAAAGAACAATGTGATGAATAGCTTTAAGGTATACAAAAACTGGATCACAGTAATATTCCTATTACCCTCTAAAAATATAGACCACATTATCTAAGTGAAGAGTGTCTGCCAGCAATGTACTATCATCCTTTAGAAAGCTGAAACATTTTGTAGGGACTTCCTCAAGGGATAAGAAGAAACAAGGATAGTCACGAGAGAAACCTTACAGAACAGTAACCTGGAAATGGCCTCAGATTCCCAACTGAGAAGGTAAACAGTGGCACTTACTGTAAATTCCTCTCATACTTAGGAAAGCAAGGGCACTGGCGTTAAGTGAAAAAAGAAAAGGTTTCAGGCACAGTGGCGCAGTCTGTGACCTTAGCACCTGGGAAGGGAAGGCAGGCAGAAGGACTACTGTCTACTTTTTACTTCATCTACATAGCAAGTTCTGGGTCAGCCAGTGCCACACAGTAAGAAAGACCCTGTGTCTCAAAACCAGAACCAAGAACCTCAAACAAATAAACATATATTAGCAGAAAGTAAATGCTCTAATTATACTTTTGGAATCTATAAGCTGTATTATTCCTAATTATAAATTGGGACTTCCAAACGTTCAATTTTAAGACACAATTAACTAGGCTGTGGTGGTGCATGCCCTTAATCCCAGCACTCAGAAGGCAGAGGTAGGTGGATCTCTGAGAGTTAAGGCCAGCCTGGTCTACACTAAGAGACCCTGCCTAGGGGAAAAAAAAAAGACACGATTAAAACGATTAAGGCTATCTATCCTCAAGGATATATTCCTATACTCCTTAAGGAGTATGCTTTGTCTGTTTTTTTTTTTTGTTTGTTTGTTTGTTTGTTTTTATTTTTCGAGACAAAGTTTCTCTGTGTAGCTTCAGAGCCTGTACTGGAACTCGATCTGTAGACCTGGCTGGCCTCCAACTCACAGAGAGCTGCCTGCCTCTGCCTCTTGAGTGCTGGGATTAAAGGTGTGCTTTGTCTGGATTTTATTTCTGATGTATTTAACTGCATGTTTAAACAGGATTTAGTGTGGACATTTCTTTTTCTACTTTTATATTTGTTTAGATTATCACATGAGTATTAGGATCAAACCTGGGTCCATGCTAATACTTTACTCTTTTTGGAAATGTGTATGAAAACTTAGTTTTTGTTAAACAAACAACCCCCCCCCCCAAAAAAAAAAAAAAAAAAAAAACAACCACCTTATGTTAAGTGTATGGGTATATTTTGCCTGACTGTATGTCTGTGAACCACATGTATGCTTGGCATGGAGGCCAGAAGTGGGTGTCAGATTCCCTGGAACTAGAGTTACAGATGGTTGTGAGCCACTAAGTGGAGGCTGGGAATTGAACCTGAGTTCTCTGGAAGAGTACTCGTAAGTCCCTGAGCCATCTCTCCAGCCCTGAAACTTATTTCTTGAGAAACTGGGAAAATAATTTATATAGGGTGTAGTGGTACATGCCTTAGAATCTGAGCACATGGAAGGCGAAGTAGGAAGACTGCATGAAGTTCAAGGACAACCAGGTATATATAGCAAAACATTTTCTAACATTTTCTAACAAACCCCAAACAAATAAACAACCTTTTAATTTAAACTATTATTTAGTGGCACTCTGACTAAATATATTTTTGTGTACCACTCTACATATTGCACAATACCTTATATTTTGATGATTTACTATGCTCATCTTGTCTGTTTATCTTATTTGCTTTTAACCACCAATAAAAAAAATGACATTTGAAAATATGGACTAACTAAACAAAGTTATCAAGGGTTTATTGCAGGTTATACTAGTATTACTGGTTTTGTTTGTTTGCCTTTTTTTTTTTTTTCTTTTTTGGGACAGGTCTCACGTAGCCCATGATGGCCTTGTCCTCACTATGAAGCCAAAGACAGCCTCCAAACTCCTAGTCTCTCTTTTGCACTAGCCTCCAGGCAGTGGGATGATGGCTGAGTGCCATTATGCTTGGTGCCACTGCTTTTTGTTTTGTTTATAGACATGTTATTACCAACTTCAAAGTATGAGAACTTTAGGCGGGCAGTGGTGGTGCACGCCTTTAATCCCAGCACGTGAGAGGCAGAGGCAGGGGGATCTCTGTGAGTTCAAGGCCAGCCTTGTCTACAGAGCAAGTTCTAGGACAGCCAGAGCTATGGAGAAAGCCTGACTCGAAAACAAACAAACCAAGGGAAAAAAGAAAACAAACAACCACAGCAACAACAAAACTGGGAAGTAGAAAGAAATCCGCTTGTCCAATGTGACAAAACTTCTCATCTTTTTGTTACCGAGTTACTGTCTTAAAGGGATTAACAACGTGAAAATTTGTTTTCAAAAAAAGTGACATTACTGTCACATCTATGTTAATTCTATTGCAAAAAAGTATACATATGTATATATCCTAGTTTACTATACTCTTTCATCCAGACTTGCTTAGCATATAGAACTAAGAGAACTATAAACATTTTAAGTATAAGTACATCATCTGAAGAGAAGAACTGGTCAATGATCTCATAGGCCAATTTGTAGATGTCTTCATTTTCATGATTCTGAAGTTGTTCAATTTTCTCCAGTCCTGAAAGAAATTTTATGATGTGAACAATGAGAATTAATGTGCTAGAAGTTACAATGACCTTGAAACACACAATGCAGTCTTCACACTGTAAAACTGTTGGGTTATCTTTGGGGTCATCTGCACTGGTGAGTCCTAACTGAGATTTCACATACAAAGACACAATGTATTTACCTTAAAAAGACTAACATCTGAGCAACAGCATGCAAATGTGTAAATTAATACTATGACATCTATCAAATCAATTATAGACCAATGTTCACAACAATAGTATAAAGTTATGTTTGATTACTAAACATACACAAGCACATCTTCCCCTTTCTAGCACCTGCCCAGCCTTTTTTGAGTTAATATATATGAAAAAGAAACAGATGATCTCGGCAATAAGTATGATGATTCTGTGATACTCACTCAAACAATCAAGTCAAGCACAGTATGTGGGGGAAGGAGAACCAAACCTTAGTGTGCTTATGAAATCATCGGCAGGACACGAAAAGTGCACATCCACTAAACTTACTGCTGTGCTCTACAGTCTGCTGAAAAGAAGTTACTTCTCCTCATCAAGTACTCCTCTACTCATTCCTTGGATAGAGGAAGTTATCTTGAGAGCGTGTCACAACTCACTCTCTCTCCTCTTTGTGTGTTTTCCCTTAAAAACTTCTCAAACTATTTGAAACACAATCACTACTTGCCTCCTTTGTTTCAACTTTTCATCTGCAATTCTTCTCAACAATCAACAATATCTCGGATCTAAGCGCTTGCGTCCCTTCCCCTAGATCTAATCTCAAACACTCACATATCATCGTGGAGTCCTGTCGTCCTTCCTTTTGTCTACATTATTACTGCCTCCACTTCCTGTAGCCTGTCCACTATGTATTTTGCTAACTGTTTTTTCTGCCTCCTGTCTCCAAAGGCCCCATGTGCCAGACATCCATCTGAACATACCCACTTGGATAAAATGTACCAAGGTCCTGTCATTCTTTATGAAGAACCTACTGAAATTTATAAAACACAGACTCCTTACCACCAATAAGGCAAGTAATGCTCAAAGGATTTTTATATAAAATTATTTTACTTGCTAGGCAGTGGTGGCGCACGCCTCTAATCCCAGCACTTGGGGAGGCAGAGGCAGGCGGATCTCTGAGAGTTAAAGGCCAGTGTGGTCTATAGAGCAAGATCCAGGACAGGCACCAAAACAACACAGAGAAACCCCGTCTCGAAAAAACAAAACAAACAAAAATAAATAATTTTACTCATTAAAATGTTTATATGGTAAAAAAAAAAATCAAGTGGTAAAATGATTTCCTTAAAAGTAGTTTTACTAACTACTTTTCTAACCTGTTCTCTATGTGCTCTCCCCACTTTGATGGTTACTACACTATTTTCTGTACTACTTGTCATGTTAATAATTTTAATGTGCCTATTTCTTATCGCAGTAGTAAAACAGTATGAATTCAGTATCTGTTTTGATTTCTTCTTCATTATGTTTTCCGGGTGGGAAGACACACTGAGGACTGAGCACAGTACTTCAAGCGTATTAGTAAGCGCTTATGGAGCTCTACACCAGTGTCCTAATGTCCATTTCTTACTGCATTAGTTTTCCAGTATCCAGGCTTCCCATTGAACTTTTATGGGTTCTTTTATTCTTTCATTTACATTCCAACCTGGTTCCAATTTTACACTTATTCAGGTTGATATTCACATTTTGTTCCACAGCCACAGCTGGCACTCAGGTTTTGCCTAGATGTTAACTTTAAGAATTAGAAAGTGTTGTGTTGTTCACATTCTAGGCAGCTCTGGTACAAAGCCAGATTTGGTGACTACTCCCCTGCAGAATAAAGTATCTGCTTTTGGACAAAGCTCTTGACTTCCTGGGGTCTGGTCACTGGCTGTTTCTCGAGCTTCAACTCAGGCCAGTTGCCATCTCATATTCTGTGATTCAGCAATACTGAATTATCTATAATTTGCTGAATGCTATTTCTCACCTCAGACTTTGCTCATGTTGTATCTCTGCCTGGAACACCTTTCATCCCTTTTTACTTTATTAATCCTTATTCATCTCTCACAATCCAGCTCAGGTGTCACTTCCTGCTTCTTCCAGGATGGATTAGGTATCCCATTTTGTTGTACATTTCTATTAGGGTAATTAGCACATTAAATCAGTTCACGTTTCTTTTTAAGTCTAAACTACATGCCTTGAGGGGCTGATTTGTTTCTCACTGTCTTCCTACTACCTTAGCAGGGTGCCTTCACTATATGGCAACAATTCAGTTACCTAAGAATCTGCAGAAGGTTCAACAGGGCCGTATGTATAGAAGACAGTATACTTTATTGTTACTTGATTTTATCCGACAGAAAAATACAGAAGTGCTATATTACTCAGAAAACAAAGGTAGTTACAAAAAGAATATTAGAATGTATAAACACTGCACAGTAAACTTACCACCGCATTCTTCTATGAGATTGGCTATGGTTTCCGCTTCATCTTCAGCCATTTTTAATATATTACTCAGTCCATCAAGTACTACTTGCACAACTTGCGCATCTTTTACCGTCAGCAAATTGCAAAAAGGTGGAGTAACATTTTGCTGAATAAGGTAGGCCACCTGAAAAGTAAGGATACCATGAAATGGTAAAATAAGGCCACCTGTTTCTGTTTTTTTAACTAAAATAATGTTGACTTCCAAACTGAGTATGGAAACATGAACTCCTCTCTCTCATGTTAGTTCTTTTTAATGCCGCAAGTATCTTTTTCTAAAATTTACTGGGAAGGGGATGACTAAAGTGAAAATAGGAAGACTCAACTTCATATTATACAGTATTCTTTTCTGTAAAAAGTTACTTTCACCCAAGATCCTTTGCCTCTTAAGAAATCATTAAATCAGCCAAGAAGATGACTGGTATTTTTTAAATACTAGATTGTTTTAGTAACAGTATCTACTGGCTCCATGCTGCAGTGTTTTAGCATTCTGAAATGAGATGAGAGGCTATTTTTCAATGTAACAGAGGAAGACATTGGGGTACTAATTTATTACGCTACTCTTTAAGCCCCTGGGACAAGGTCCTCATAAAACTTGGAGCTCAACCTTTTTCATGGAAGCTGGATGATCCTCCTGCCCACAGCAGCAATACCTGTTTTTTGACATGAGCACTGGGGGTCTGAAATCAGGCTCTCATGCTGTGTAGCAAGTGTTCTTACCTACAGAGCTATCTCCCCAGTCCCCACATTTGCATTTAAATTGAGCTTTAAAAAATGACTTATCACAGAGTGCCTGTGTGGCCTGGACAGGTGTCTCCATGACAGGTAAGGTGACCTGCTGACGTCCCACGCAACCTAAGTCAGAAGCTCATTTTTTAGTAAAAGGGGGGGACCTGTAGGGCCCTGGCCCCCATTTTGGGGAACTATTGCATTGCTTGCTGACCTTGACCTTGATATCCTCCCTATGCTAATTCCCTTCGAGATTCCACCCTCCTGAATGCTTAAGGGAAGCTCCTTGTCTGTGTATCCAGCATATTGGGCATCAGCTTAGATGCAAGACTGTAAAACATCAGAAGCGGGTTTGGAAATTTAGTTCAGTGGTAGAGCGCTTGCCTAGCAAGCACAAGGCCCGAGTTTGATCCTCAGCTTAAAAAAAAAAAAGAAAAAAAAAAAATCAGAAGCAAACTTCTGCCCTCCAGGGTTCTCCCATTGTGTTGTAAGCCTGTATTTAAGACTTCCTCCCTCCTTCAATTCATGGCATTCAACACTCAAAAAAAAAAAAAAAAAAAAGAGAGAGAGAGACAGAGAGAGGAAGAAGAGGGGATCAAGATCATGATGGGGAAACCCACAGAGACAGCTGACCAGTGCTAGTTGGAACTCACTGACTCTGGACTGATAGCTCGGGAACCTACATGGGACTGAACTAGGCCTGCTGAATGTGGGTGACAGTTGTATGGCTTGATCTGTTTGTGGGGTCCCTGGCAGCAGGACCAGGACTTACCCCAGGTGCATGAACTGACTTTTTGGAGCCCATTCCCTGTGGTGGGATACCTTGTTCAGCCTTGATACAATGGGGAGGGGTTAGGCTCCCCTTCAATTTGGTATGTCAGACTTTGTTGACTACCATGGGAGGCCTTACCCACTCTGAGGAGTGGATGGGGGTATAGTGGGAGGGAGGTGAGGCGGGAGAAGGGGAGGTAGGGGGAACTGGGGTTGGTATGTAAAATGAAAAAAATTTTAATAAATAAATATATATATTTAAAAATTTTTTTAAAATGACTTATCAGCTGCCACTTGGCTCCTTATTACCCGTTTTATGGACAGCTCTGAAACCTTTAGTGCCAGTGTTGCTTCCCATATGTGCACAGTGCTCATCAACTGTCATTGACATGTCTCCTTACATTTATACCTTTGCCCTGCACATCCTTTACCCTGCTTCCTAGTCCCAGCTATGGTGACTGAGTTTAATTTCTCCTTTGTTTTTCTGCTAGCGATTTAGTTTGCAGTTAATTCATTTTTTAAGGAGAATCTCTAATGTGATTTCTTTCTGCCATATTAATTTTATTTCTCAACATTATTTTTTTTAAACCCTCACTGTAGGTATCTCAATCTTACTCTAGATTAAAAAATTCTTGCGTAGAGTCTAGGAATTTGATTTAGTGGGTAACACTTGTCTGGCATTCATAAAGCTCTAGGTTCTACGCTCAGCACTGGAGCCATTAGAAAACACGTCTTTCCTAAGAAACATGAGTAAAGGAAGTTAAGGAGATACTCTTACATATATATTTAAAAAAAAAAATCACAGAACAGAGTTTAGAGGTGTATCCCAGTTGTAGGGTACAGGCTTAGCATATGGACTCAATCTTGGGCATGTGTGTCACATAATACAGAGCTCATATATAACCTAAAACAAAAACCAATCCAAAAATATAGTATTCTATTATTTCAAAAAATGATTCACTTAAATATAAAGATATAATTACCTATATTGTTATTTTTACTGGTTTTGAGAAATAATTAAAAGTTCAACTTACTTGGTCTTTCCTCCCACTAATTGTTAGGTTACTTATGGCCCAAGCAGCTTCTTTCTGTGTGCCAAAATCTCCCTTAAAAACAAAACAAAGTAAAAGTAGAATACAATGTAAATTTGAAAAGATATTTTCTAAAATGACTTTCAGTTGTTTATTTTCAAGTTTCTCTGGAGGTATGTTTATACATGTGTAATTTTTATTTACTGATAAAAAAGTAATTACTTGAATCATAACCAATCTATTCTGAAGAAATAAAAATTACTTTCTGGATGGGGTGATGACAATATTACTACTGAAAAAGCAGAGTAAATGAAAGTCAAATGCAATTTCATTAAAAAAAATACAAACTGAAAACATTTAAAAAGGCACATGTAGAATTACCTTTGAGATTTTACCAGAAAAATAATTTAATAATGTCCATCTTCCTACATAAGGCTATAGCACAATAATAGCCAAAAAGGAGACTCAGTTAACATTTTCAGCAGGTATATAATTAATACGGTAAATTTTCAAAATGAAATAATCTGTTATTAAAAATCAAGACTAGAAGCCTGGAAAGAATGTTAAGAAAAAAACATTCATAAATAAGAGAAATCTAAATTAGAATGGAAATGAGACATGAAGAAATTTAAATATCTGTGAGGTAGATAATGGTGCAAATGGGTACAGTCTTGCAGAGGAGAAAGGGAATTATGCAGCAACATTTTCTTATTTACCCAGGTATGCTAAATATAAGCTGGGAAAAACAGGGTCTCCATAGTTAGCCCAGGCCAGCCTTAAACTCCATATTGTACTATGTCTGCATTTAGAGTGCCAGGATGATGCCACCACGACTCACAAACTACTCTTTAAAATACCAACTAATTTTAACAGTGAAACTCAGAAACAACTTAAATGTCATCAATAATAGATTGATTAAATGTCCAATCAATAGGCTAGGTGAATGGAATAAGAAACAAAATCTCTCATTCTGTTGTCTACAAAAAAGTTAGCTCTAAAGATAGGTACTACTCTAAAAGCAAATGGTGTTAGGAAGCAAGTAGGTGGTGCCATCCTAATATCTGACAAAATAGATTTAAGACTAAAACTAATCAGAAGAGACAAAGAGGGTACTTTTACTGTAATCAAGGGAACAACCAACATGACATTACTGTCCTAAACATATACGCACCACAAAAAGCACACTACTGGAATTAAACAAACAGATTAACATCAACCTAATAATACTAGTATTTTCTAGTATTATAGATTTCCTCCCACTTTCTCCACTAGATATGACATCTGAATAAAAAAACAAGAGGAACTTCAGAATTAAATGTCACTGTACATCAAACGGACCTAACATATCTACAGAGTATTCCACTTAAACACCAATGAATACATTCTACTCAGCAGCCCACAGAAGCTTCTCTAAAACAGACCATACCCATAGACACAAAACAAATGTAAACCAATTCAGAAAAATTGAAATAAATTCCACATCATCATAGCTGAGCATTATGAAATAAAATCTACAGCAAACAAATCTCTAGTAAATGTATAAATGCACAGAGACTAAACAATTCACTGAATGGGTTAAAGAAGAAATAAGTAAAAAATTCCTAGAACTAAATGAAAACACAACAAAACTTCTGCAATACATTAAAAGCAGCTCTAAGAGACAAATCTAAAGGCCTAGGTTTCTGCACTGAAAAGTCAAAGCAAGATTCAATGAAACATAAACAAACAAACAAACAATGCAAGGAATCAACGAGCAAGAACTGGTTCTCTGAGAAGACAAACGAGATCGACGGACCTAACCAACTAAGAGATGACCAGAACAGGCTGGGCAGTGGTGGTACACACCTTTACGCAGAGGCAGGTAGATCTATGTGAGTTCGAAGCCAGCCTGGTTTACAAAGTGAGTTCCAGGACAGGCTCCAAAGCTACACAGAGAAACCCTGTCTTGAAAAAAGAACAAAACAAAACAACAACAAAAAACCCTTGAGTCCAAGTGGATTCAGATATATACACCAGAGTTTCAAAAGATGATTGACAACCAATACTCATTAAATTATTTTTTTAAAAAAGAAACAGAAGAAGCAGTCTCAAGATCATTTTAGGAAGCCAGGATTACTTTAATACCAAACCCAGGTAAAGCCATAATAGCAACAAAGCATCACAGACCAATTTCCTGATGAACACAGACTCAAAAATTCCTACTAAAATACTAGCAAACCAAATATAGGCAAATATCAAAATCATCTCCCACAATCAAATTTGCTTTATTCTGGAAATAAATGCAGGATGAGTTAATAAATCATATAAATAGTTAAAGACAAAAATCACATGATCATCTTACTATATGGAAAAAACCTTTGACAATACCCAATATGCTTTGATGATAAAAGCCACAGAGGGAGCAGACTAGAGGGAACATACTTCAATCTAACGAAGACTATACAGGACAAAGCCATAGCCAACATTACCCTAAATGGAAAAAATCTTGAAGCAATCTCATTAAGGCAAGGAATGGGACAGGTCTGTCCATTATCCTCCCCTCAGCCTCTGCTTTTCAATATAGCACTTGAAGTCCTAGCTGGACCAATAAAGCAAGAGAAGGAAATTAAAAATAGATAAAGAAAAGAAGTCAAATTTCTGAATATGCAAAAGAGTTGATATTATACATAAGAGATTCTCAAAATTCTACCAGGAAATTTCTAGAAACAATGAACAATTTCAGCAAAGTGGCAGAATGCAAAACCAACTTAGAAAAGCAGCCTTTCTATACCCCACCAACAATCAGGCTAAGAAAAGCTCATGGACACAATCCCATTTATAATAGCCTCAAAGACAATAAAATGCTATGAAAAAAATCTAACCAAGAAACCCTGTTTCAAAAAAACAAAACAAAAACAACAAACAACAAATAAACCCAAAACTAACCAAAAGAGGTGAAAGGCCTCTATAAAACAACAACAACAACAAACAAAAACTAAAAACCAGGAAATAAAGAAAGACACTAGAAAATGGAAAGACATTCCACATTCATAGACTGGTAGAATATTGTGAAAATAACCAACCCACCAAAAGGAATTTACAGAATCAATACAATCCAATAAAAAATACTTAGAATATTCTTCACAAATAAGAAAGAAAATCCTAAAATCTAACATTCTTCACAAATAAGAAAAGAAAATCCTAAAATCTATGTAACCTTAACAGATCCCGGACAGCCAAAGCAAACCAGAGCAAAAGGAACAATATTTGTTGGCTTGCTATTCCAGACTCCAAGATATATTATAGATCTATAGGAATAAAATCAACATAGAACCAGCACAAAACAGACATGTGAATCAATGGAATCAAAGAGAAGACCCACCTATGAGCACACACAATTATAGGTATTTGACAAAGACGCTAAAAACATACACTGAAGAAAAGACAGCATCTTCAACAAGTGGGGCTAGGAAAACTAAGTGTCTACATGCAGCAGAATGTAATCAGACCATAGCTATTACCCTGTACAAAAATTAATTCCAAGTGGATTAAAGACTTCAATTTGCAACCTGAAATGCTAGAACTACTAGAAGAAAATATACGCAGTTATCCTACAAAATATAAGCATAGAAAAGGAACTTCTGAATAGGATCCCATTTGCTCAGGAATTCATGCCAACAACTGACAAGCAGGACCTCATAAAACTACAAAGTACTGTATAGCAAAGGAAACAATCAAACAAAGAAGCCCACTTTTGCCAGCAATACATCCTACTGAGGATTAACATTCAGAATAAGCAAAAAACTAAAACAAAACACTTCTAACAAACAAATAAAAACCCAGCAAACAAACAAACAACTAAGTCTAGAAAACAAATGTCCTAATTAAAAAATAGATAGGGATCTGAACAGAGTTCCTAATAGAAGAAATGAGAATGGCCAAGAAATACCTCAAAATGTTGTAGTGGATAGCCATCCCAGCATTGGCCTGGAAGTTCCAACCCCCATTGAGGCTTCGGTAATGGTCACGCCCACAAGGCGGGGCGGAGGAGGGAGCGGAAGACCGAGGAACGGGAGGAGGTCGCGCGCTTGGTTCTGGGAGACACAGGGAGTACACCGAGCAGAGTTCTCCAGAGAACACTGCCAGCCTGCTCCATACCTTTGCCAGACCCTACAACCTATCCCTTCATTTGTAAGTTACCCAACAAAATAAACCTCCCTTTTAACTACGTGGAGTGGCCTTAATAATTTCACCAATAAAATATATTCATTATCTTTAGCAATTAGGGAAATGCAAGTTAAAATAACTTTAAGATTTCATCTCAGCCCAGTCAGAATGGTTAAGAACAACAAAACAATTGACAAATGCTTGTGAGGATTTGGGAAAAAGGAATTCTCATTCATTGATAGAAATACAAATGAGTGCAGCCACTCTGGAAATAACGGGTACAGATAACCCTCAAAAAGCTAAAGATAAGTCCACCATATCAACCAGCTCTTAACCATATGCCCAAAGGACTTGACATCCTACTCCACAGATACTTGCTTCACAATGTTCACTGATACCCTATTCACAATATCAAGGAAATGGAAACAACCTAACTATACTTCAACAGATGAATGGATAATGGAATGTGGTACATATACACTATCGAATTCTATTGAACTGTAAAGAAAAATGAAATCATGAACTTAGCAGGTAAATGGATGAAACTAGAAAATATTATATTGAATGAGGTAACCTAGACCCAGAAAGACAAAAGCGTATCTTCTCTTTCATCTGCAGTTCCTACCTCCAAATCCTCAGATGTGAGTACACAACATGCAGTAACCAGGAATTATATAGGGACGAGAAGAGAATAACAGGCTACAGGTGATATGAAAGGGGAAATGGGGAAATGGGGAGGAAGGACTTCAATACAGAAGGAGAAGGAGGAGTGATGGAGCAAGGACAAATAACACCATGGTAGTTTAATAAAGCCTCAAGGAATCACATTATTTTAGATTTATTTAAAATTATATATGATCCATCCATCCATCCATCCATCCATCCATCCATCCATCCATCCATCCATCCATCCATCCATGTATTTAGACTTACCTAAATATACACATACATATATATCTTAACTGAAGTTAGAGCACCTGGGCCAATAATTCTCACAGAAAGACCCACAGACTATCTAGCAAAACCCCAGTACCTGGCATGAGAAACTTGTCTGAGTTGTTGGTCAGTGGAGTTCAAGAGACACCTAAATGATATAGGCTACTGATGTTACCCTTGGTTGTTTCTCAATGGTTGAAGATAAGTCACTATTTTTGATGACACCTTACACTTAGGACACAAGACTAGGAAGTTTCAAGTTGGATCTAACCTGAACACCTCCTTTCCTATGGTTTAGCTTCCATAGAACTTTGGAAAGCTTCCAAGAGAGGGAAGCAATCAACAGTCCTATCCAGCCACGTGATACGTATGAGCCATAACCAGCATGGTAAGAGACCCCTAAATGTGCAATAATGTTACTTATATGTTGGCAGTAACCAGCAGCTATCTAACTAGACCTAAGACCTGCTAACAGGAGGAAATCATACTTGGTTCTAGAAACCTAGCTAACTATCCAGGACTACTGAGGTCATGGATCTTAGAAGAGAACTTACTATTACCATTTTACTAGACCAGTACAATCCTAATTACATTCTCAAACCTATTCTTCTCACCCCTCATCAAAGAAACCTCTCTTCACAGCAAATGGAGCGCATCCCAGAAAACCACAACTAGTCATAACTCAGAGATCAATAGATCATTCATTGGGTGTCTAGCTCCAACAGGTACATCTATACACAATCCCCGCAACTATGGTTCAAGGAACATTATGGAAGTTAGGGTTAGAAAGACTGTAATAACTGGACAATCAGAAAGTCTGCTCTAAGAGTATGTCTCCTAGATATGACAGGGAAGCTATAACCATGAAACCTCAATACTATGGTAGCCTGAATACAACCTAAATTAATACCTATATCAAGTTATATTAATGCCAAAGGTTGACATCTCATGGGGTCCCACCCCCAGACAAAGAATTACAGGCAGCTAATGACTTCTGAGAGTTATCCATGCATATATATATATATGCAACCAAAATGGATGCAGCGTTCTGTATTTATTTATGCATTTATATATGTAACAACAATAAAGAGACTATCAACTTGTGATAGCATAGGGGGCATAGGAGGAATTGGAGAGAACACAGATTGCTGGAGGGATGAAAGGGGGAAATGATATAATATTTTAATTAAAAAAAAAAAGAAAAGAAAAAGAAAACCTGAAGAACTGTGGGCAAGACACAAAGAATGGGAAAATTAGAAAGTCACCATTTTGTCACTCTTTAATTAAAGAAGAAATCCAAGCAATAATCAATGACTATCTGAAAACAAAATAGTCTTCTCTCCAAATCTTAGTGAGTGTAAGGAATGATACAGTACACAATAGTGCACTCTTGCCTCTGGATTTTGGGCAAGTGATTTTGCTCATGCAATAGTTTCAGCTGTCATAGTTTCAGCTGTCAAATGGAGATGACCTTTGTGCTGCACAATCTATGGGGAGGAGGTTTTCTTTCTTTCCTCCATCTGGGTTAGAACTCAGGACTCCAGGCTCACTGGCAGTTACCTTTACCTATTGTGCTGTCTTGCTAGTTCAGCTTGTCATGTTAAAAGAGCAATAGTTAAAAAATGCTTAGAACAATATGACAGCATTGATTATTGGTAATAATACCACTTTTTAAAAGTCAATTCCAAAGCAATGGCTATCTTAGGCACGTAATGACAAAGAAGAGCCAGGGGTTTTCAAAAAGAAACACTTGTTCTGTATAATATTACTGGGTTCAAAAGTTTTAGTATCAGTCATATTTTATAGCAGTATTCGTTCACACCACTGTCTAGTGTCTTGTTAAACAGAAAAGTATTTATCGCCTTACTCAGGTACATAGGATTTTCTTACCTTATCCAAAAGGTGTATTATCATTGGTACAAGATTGGCATCAATTACTGCCTGAACCTGCTGCTGATTTCCTGCGGTGATGTTGGAGAGGAACCACACTGCTTCCTGTGGAACAAGATGCTTTCAATACTTCTCACTAAAAAATGAAACCTATGTCTGAACTATGAAAAAGTATTCACTGGCTAAGTGTCCCAATTATTTTACTACCAAATGAGTTCTATAATAGAAATCTTAGAGATTTCAATTCTACTACCCTTTTCTGTTAAAAAAAAAAAAAATCTTTATTTGATTAAAAGCTGTTTTTGTTGTTTTTGTTTTTTTAAAGAAAAGGTCTCATTGTGTAGCCCTGGCTGACCTGGAACTCCTAGAGATCTACCTGCCTCTGTTCCCCAGTGCTGTAATTAAAGGTGTGTGCTGCCATGCCTAGCTAGCCCTCCACACTTAATTTTCTGTATAACAATATATACACATTAAATAATACTTTTCTATATTTTCTTTGGATAAATCACTATTGGCTTCTAATTCAAGTCACAATGAGCTAATTCTTCTAGAATTTTTTTTACAGGCAATGCTGTTTGGGAATGGAATGAATCAATAGAAGCGTGGCTGACAAATACCAAGGAAGATGTCATAAACAAAAAATCCTAAAACTATTGCAAATGAGACTCAACACCCTTTTCTCAAAAAATGTGCTTTACTCTACTCTCTCTAGTCTACCTTAATAATCCTATACCAGTAGATAAATCTCAATTAGCCATGACAATGAAGACCATCAAAAACGCAAGCGAGTTCTTTTAGTGTCTTTATTTATAACAGTCATTCATTGTCCCAGTTCTCTAAAGAGCTAAATGCAGAACCGGTTGTAGGTTTGCTTGACTGGTCTATTTTAATGACCTCTGAATGCTGCCCTCAACACTACAAAGATGCTATACTATTACTGGGATGATAGTGATCACAAGGGCTTCACAAGTTTCAAAGATAATAAATGCATTATTAAAATCAGAGTTAGCAATAAACAACAACAAAATAGTTAACATCCTATGGAGGATATTATTAGAAATTACCAAACTAAAATTCACCAATTTACTAATTAGTATTGTAAACATTAGCATAACTAGACTCTTTTGGATCAGATCACAGGACATGAGCCTGTTAGAGATTTTAGGGTGCTGGGCTACTTAGGTGAGCTGTTTTTGGGTTATAATCATCGGCAATATTGTAATCAACAACCCATGTTATTTCTACAACAGCCTCAGATGCACTCCAATATCAGCACCACCATTCAGTGCCCCCTTTCATAGCCACCACACACACGCACACATGCATGCACACACTCACACCATTAAGTATAAATGAAACATTAAACTGGGAGAACTAGTATATACATTAAAAATTTCCATTCATGGCAACATTCAACACCCAAGTATCTCTATTTCATCATTTCCAAGAGAGTCAAAATGTAGTTTGTTGGTGATGGTATAACACAGTGATAGAGCATGCATGTAAAAGGCTCTGGGTTTGAATCCAGAACCCCAAGAGCATTTTATAAAGAGTGAGATATTTTCTCTTGAAGCCTTTAACAACATATACTAAAAGTCAACTTATAAAAACATTCCTTAGAACCTAATCCAACAAACAACAACTACCATTTCATTCCTATTTTTTTAAAAAAGACTCACTTTATTAATTTTCTCTTTGGGATGAGTGAGGAGTGCTGGGAAGTGTGAAAGAGCATCACAGTTTAAAACTACTTGTGTTTGTTCATCAGTTCCAGTGACAATGTTGCCCACAGCTCGAAGTGCAGCAGTCTGAAATGGAAGATTAAGGAGATGTTCAATGTTAAGTACTCTAACCAACCAGTAGCAGGCAACTTGAGGCAGATTCATTTGTCATGCAAATCTTTTACTGCAAAACTAACCTATCCCTTTTGAACACTTATTCTATGTCAAGTAATGATCTAGGAACAACAGTGGAAATATTAAATATACAAATCCCAGGCATTTTGTAGCTTAAGTTGTTTCAAGAGAATTGATATCAATAAAGGGCAATTTTAGATAATAATTACTACTATAAAAAAAGTAATTTTCATTTTCTGTTAATTTTTCTCCCTATAAGATAAATGATTCAGCTGTTTAAACACACAAACTTATTCTTTCAAAAACAGGCAATTTAGTACTTACTAGAGTATTCCAAGCTGCACAACCAATATCAACATCAAATTACAAACATTTTTATATAACATATGCATCTATTAACCATCATCAACATTGTCTTCAATCCCCAGTTACTGGCAACCACCATCCCCGTGTCTACTAATCTGTTTATTCTGCACATTTCATATAAACAGAAACAAGTTCATATCATGGCTCCCAGTGATACTCATTTCTTTTTGTGGCCAAATAATAATCTGCTACGTGGTTAGTAACACATGACTTCCATTGTGAGGTTATTATAAATAATGCTGTAACATACCATACTCAAGTCTCTGTGGACAAACGCATGTCTACATCTTGGATACCCAGAAGAGTAGAAACGTTAGGTCACAATGCACTCCACACTCACTCTTAAGGGCACCCCACTCTAGTGCTGTCATTAGCATGGAACCCCCTTTTGGGCATTGTTGCAGTCTTAATGTGAATGATTTTCCAATTCAACTCCTATTTCTGTAATGACTAACATTTTGAACATTTTTTTTTCCAGGTGCTCACCGACCGTTTGTATGTCTTCCTTAGAAAACTGCAAATCTTTTATTCATTTTTTGTTCATTTGTTTTTTAAATGTGTGTGGGGGTTTTGCTTGCATGTAGGTCTGTGTACCACACATATGCCGGGTACTTGAGGTCAGAAGGAGGTGTAGGACCCTCTGGAACTGGAGCTACAATGACTGGGAGCAGCCACCTGAGTGCTCAGAGCCCAATCTGGGGCCTCTGGAAGAGTAGTCAGTGCTCTCAGCTGCTGAGCTGTCTCCCCAGCCCTGTTTTTAAGACGTCTTAACTTTTGAAGATGTTATAAGATAGATGAAACAATATGCTACATGAGATTATGTCTAGATTTTAGGGGGAGTAGGGATATAGATGAAGTCCACATGGGAACTGGCCACATTATCTTGTTTTCAAGAATTACACATGAAAGTTGAAAAGCTTAAGAAAATATCTGTTAGTTATCTGATAAAGTATAAGACATAAACTTTCTTTGAGGACTGGCTAAAAGAAAACTCCAAGCCCTCTACTATCAAGCCACAATTCTAAAGCCAGTATTAAAACTAAAGAAGTACTCTGCTTGATTTGTGTGTGTGTGTGTGTGTGTGTGTGTGTGTGTGTGTGTGTGTGTAAGTGCAGTGCAGGGTTTCATATAACCAAGGCTAGCTGTGTGGTCTTCCTACTACCTCCTCCTTGAAAGTGCTAGATCACAGGCCTGTGCCCAGTGTGAAGTAAAAATAAAATAAAACCAAAAAAATTATCTAATGTAAATTTGGGGTTGGGTGATGGCTCAGCAGGTGAGAACTCTTGCTAAATCAAATCCCCAGAAACTTTGCTAAAAGCCAGTTGAGTTCATGTGTTCACCTGTAACCCTAGTACAGTGGGGATGAAGACAGGACACTCAATGTCCCTCTGGCTTCTGGGTGCATACCTGCTGCACATACACATGTGTAAAACACACACACACACACACACACACACACACACACACACACACACACCCAAAGATATTTACAATAAACACACATTTCTTTAAAAAAACATTACTGTTGGTCAAATCTTCCTGAATTAGCTATTTCCTTTTTTTAAAACCGTGTTTTAATTTGAAAAAGAAACCCTTTTTATTTTTATTTAGTTTGTGTATGCATGTACATAAGCTTGAGAGATCAATGTTAGGTGTTTTCCTCTATTGCTTGCACCCTCCCCCTCCCCCTGCCTTTTTTTAGCCAAAGTCTCTCACTGAACCTGGAGCTCCCTGGGCTACAGGGATTATCGTGTCCGTCCCCCCCCCCCCCCAGTGCTGGGATCACAGGGACAAACAGCCACATCAGCATTTCTGTGAGTGCTGAGGATCTAAACTCAGGTCCTCATGCCTGCACCTTACCCAATGGGCCATCTTTCAAGCACCTTTTTCATTTTACGTCAGTGTATCTCCATTATTAATACATACTAGTATCACTTCAAGAGCTAGCTTAAATTTGTAGGAAATATAATGGTTTTACTCAGTCTCTAGGGGCTAAGGAAGGGAAATTTTTAAAGAGAAAAAAATTTTGATTCCAATGTCCAGCTAAGGGCAAGAAAAAGTAACTAGCTTTCCTTATCTAATTGCACTGTAGATTCTAGACCATTATAAGATTAAAACTCACTATTTACCTTAGAAAAGTGGTGGCGGCTCGCTTTACCTCCTTGACCACTGCAATGGGAGGTCACTGTGTGTGTGCGTGTATGTGTGTGTGTGTGTGTGTGTGTGTGCGCGCGCGCGCGCATGTGCGTGCGCGTGTGTGTGACAGAGGCTGAACTCGGCACAAGTGAGGTAAGTGCTGGACATCTGAGCTATAGTCTCAGCTCTCGCTCTAATTTCCCCGTTCGTCAGAGATGGAGGCGCACTGAGATTAAAGAGTATGTAAAAGAACTTTAAAATAATAAAACAAGAAAACAAAGACAACCAGGAAGTCCTTAAACCACACATTTTTAAACCACACATTTTAATTCAAATCCTTTATCTCAGAATCAGTACATCAGTGTTAACCAAACTTGTTAGGTGAGTAAAAATGGAAGCGGGGGACAGAGAAGGGTGGAAAAGCAAACAAGAATGGTTTCAGATGCCACCCAAGGTACCACACTAAAACATGCTTCACTAAATTAGAAAAGAGTTCTTCACAATAGAGTCTTCCTGTTTGGTAGGGCGAGGAAGGTTCTTAATAAACTGCAGTGCTCGGATCTCATTTTTTCCACTTTAAAAAACCCATCTTAATCAAAATGAACTTACCTGAACTTTAACTTCCTGATGGCTGAGTAGAGGAACCAAATGAGGAACTATCCCAGAGTCTATCACCATCTGTATCTGTTCATTGCCAGCATCAGTAAGGTAGGAGAGGGCCCAGACAGTATCTACCAATATCTAGTAAGTAAGATAAAAGTTCAAATCTTCAAATATTTTCTCAATAATTCTTTTCTTTTGCGGGGAGGTTTCAAGACAGGGTTTCTCTATATACCTCTAGCTGTCTTGGAACTTGCTCTGTAGACCAGGC
Source organism: Onychomys torridus (assembly GCF_903995425.1). NCBI lineage: Eukaryota > Metazoa > Chordata > Mammalia > Rodentia > Cricetidae > Onychomys > Onychomys torridus. The sequence goes on from NC_050448.1 coordinate 46,955,364, forward strand.
TGGCCTCAAACTTAAGAGACCCATCTGCCGCTGTCTCCCAAGTGCTGGGATTAAAGGTATGTGTCACCATTTGGCCATTTTAATAATCCGTAACCATACAACCAATCTGAAATCTTTCTCTTCTTGCTTCAACTCACTAGAACATCAATCTCTATTCTGTATCTTTCACTATATTTAGGATGTGTAAATTAATTATGGTTCCAATGTCAGATCAGTATCTAATCTTATTTCAGCAAAATACACATGCAAACTACATAACATATTAAATAGAAAAATCAACCAACCAACAACAAAAAAATATGAAACATTTTTTTGTCAGATGTTCACAATGCGGTATGATAGGTCCAAGGACATTGTAGGTAATGTATATAGTTAGAAACAAATACACACACACACACACACACACACACACACACACACACACATCCAACATGCACAGTGGTTTATAATACTTAGGACAGGTCAAATATATTTAAGAAATTCTCTAATAATGTTAGTTCCATGCAGGTATGCATACTACTATTACTGCCTGGGTACTAGTATCCTAATAATTTTATCTCCTCACAAAACAATTCAGGCAGTTTTACTGCTGTGGTTTGTCCACAAGAATTAGATAGTAAGACCCTATTACTGAAGAGACCACATGCCTTGGTTGTAAAAAACAGAGAAAGAATTGGGATACAGGCTTTCTTCTGGCTCGACAGAATAACACCAGAAGGTCTATCCAGGCTGCTGTGGGAGAACTGTTATCAACAGTTTTACTCAGCTTTGAATTCTGTTAGCATCAACAATGACCAGTCAGGATGGATGAGCCCACTGGTACAACAGTGGCAGGGTCTGTTATGGGTACCACAAACTGCTTTCTGATTGGACTTAACATCTGCTTCATAGGAGGGAATTCATATCTGGCACTATAAATCTGGTAATATGCTTGTGGTTGAGGATGTTATAGGTCCTGGGGTGAGAAATTTATTGCTGTTGTTTTGCTAAATGGGTGTGGTATGCCTGTCATACTGCTTACTAAATAACTATTTGTATCCATAGTAACAGTGCTACTATCAGCTTTGGCTAAAGAAGCATCTTTTTGCATTGATCAGTAATGACTGCATAGATTCAGAATTGGTTAAAATACTGAGAATAAATGTTCAGCTATTAATGAGCATCTATTATACCTTCTTCATAGGTCAGGAAACATCATTGAAGAAGCGGAAGGGAAGGAAGGTTTATAACTCTAACTTCTTGACATGTCTATTTATTCTTGAACTCAGAGCAGTTGTGATCATCTGCATAATATTGGGCCTGCCAATACCCTGTTATGGAAGGGAGAGGGACTCATGGGACAAATAAATCCCCCTTGAGCAGTTAAGGGTTAATGGGGAGAAGGAGAGACATTTTCTTCAGTGGTACAGCAACTAGAAAGAGTTGCTAACTCCTGTAAACACTCCCTCATGCCTGCTCCTCCGGTTAGCAACGCCAGTGAAGCTCATTGGGTCACACACATACACACTAAAGACATGAAGGTTGAAGGGTATCAAATTCTAAACAGGAAGGATAATATGATCAAAATACAATATATACAAGTATAAAAATGGCACAATAAATCCATTAATATGTATAATTAATAAATGCTAAGAAAATAATAAAACAAACAATGAGGGTAAGCTGGGCCACAAGCTTGTAATCTCATCTATTTCAGAAGCTGAGACATGAAGATCACAAGTTCAAGGCTGGCCTGGGCTACAGACTTGAGTTCAAAGCCAACCTAAGACACTACAGGAGATCCTGTCTCAAAATAAAAAGTAAAAAGAGGGCTAGGGATAAATACAGCATAGTGGTTAAGTATTTGTCTAGTATTTGTAAAGTCCCAGGTTCAACCCTCAATGCCACAAAGCAAACAAACACCACCATCAACAAAAACACTACAGGCAATATCTTATATAGAAGGTTCCCCACAGATTAAGATCAAGGCAATAAATATGTAAAAAAGGTAATGCCTTAGAAATACATATTTCATGTAGCTCTAACTATGGGAGGGGCTTTGTGATTAACTTATACTGATGATGGGTATGGCAGTGCATGCCTATAACCAAGCTCTGGGGAAATAAAGAAGGAAGAACAGCAGTGCAAAGACTCCCTCAGTTTCATAATGAGCAAGGCGGAAGGGGGAGTGCATTCAAGAAAGTTCTGAACACATACACACACACTCACACACACAGACACAAACACACATACGCACACACATACTCACACACACACTTTTTTTTTTTCAAACAGCAAGAGATAGTGTTGTACATGGGAGCTTAAGATAAAAAGGATTTTGAGAGAGGCCAGCCTGGGCCATTTAGTGAGACCCTGTCCCAGTAAGTAAAACAAAACACAACACAAAATGAAATAATTTATATAAAGTGGTATCAACACATGTAAAACAATTACATCACAATTTGCAAACATATCAGCATCCTCTGGAGTTTTCATCATAGGCTAAAATTTGTTGACAAAGGCAAAAAAAATTTAAGTAATTTGGTCATGACTAGAATCAATAAGACTGTATACATTTTTTGAAGGCCCAATGTTAAACAAGTCATTGATGTACCTAGATCCAAATTCTTCTTCAAATCAAACTAGAATACATATTTGTATCTGACAAACTTTATATTGTAAGATAAGTTTCTTTTTATTTCTTTGTTCTGACTTAAGAATGATTAGTTCTAACTTAAGGCTACATTTAGTAAATATTATTTAGTAAATGATAAAGTATTTGTTAAAGATAGCCCTAAAAAGAATAAATGAGAAATGAATATTCAAGACCCACTAAAAGTAAAAACAAGCATAATCTCATCTAGAGGTGGTAGACAAGTGGAAAGAAAAACAAAGTTATTTTATATTCTAACAGTTACAGATGTTACTGCAAATCTTTGAAAAGCAGAACACTGCAATTTAAATTCATCAAAGGACTCTGATATAACTGGAGGGATAAGACTGAAAAATGGAACTGAACAGCAACAAGTTTTCATAGTTTGATGTATGTACATAAATACGAATTATTGTCTTTAAGCTAAATATTAACTTATGCTTCAAAATACAAAAACACCACCATGTGTATATACTCTCAAAAGCCAGGCTGCCAGATATGAGAACCATAAAGGTCATGACTTAATCAATCATGATAGTGAGGGGAGGTGACTAAGTGCATCTTTATGACAGGCTTGATTCTTCACTGAAGCTATAGTTTGTGATAGAGGAAACAGAGCAAATGTCAATATAACATACCTATCTCAATTCTTGAAAGGGTAAATTATGAGAATACAAGTACACATTGCTTACATTTCTCTCCTATATCACAGAGGGAGTCCAATACATATGTATACACACATACATATATAAATATACAAAGAATCTACTCACATTTACATCTGTGTGATGAATTAATACACAAAGAGCTGGAAGAATCTGAGAAGAGAAATATGAACAATTCAAAACATACACAGATTAAAAAATTACATATAATGGTATCTAAGTATTTTTCTTTTCTTTACCTCCTGAATCGTTTCCATTGGTGGTGGTGGATCTTTGTGGCGACATAAATTGACCATAACCCAGGTAACATTTCTTAAGAATGTTATAGGAATAGATGGACTTATGAATGAAAGCAGAGGTTTTACAACTCCAAGACTTATCACATAATCTCTACACTGAGGCCCATCACCTGTAGAAGGATTAATTTAATAAGATCAATCAACAGTAAGCCTTTTCAGAAAACATAAAGCATTGGGTATAAATTGCGGCTTCTAATATTTTAATAAGATCTCTTTAGTTTTATATAAAGTTTTAGGAATTTAACAAGTAGATACTGTAGGTCTTTGAGTCAAGAGAAACAATGTAAGATACAAGCTCATATTACTTGAATCTGTGCCTTTATAAGCTGCTCGCTCACCAAGTGTGGTGGCCCAAGAATTCTTTTATATACCTTAAGCAGACATTTGTTACTGTTACCTCAAGGACTCAGTTTAACAAACTTTCAAATTAATACAAGATATGTCAAAATAACTATTGAGAAAATGTTGCAGAATTCATAGTTATGATCCAATATTAAAGTCTAGTGTGGAGGCACAAAATTCCAGTATTTTGGAGGTGAAATCAGAAGAATGGAGTCAAGGCTAGCTTTAGCAACGTAAGGAATTCAAAGTGGAGACCCAATATTAAATCCAAACTACACAATCCCCAAGTAAAAATTTGCTTGCACTGTAATATCCGGTGATGTATTTGAATTAATTCCAAAACGTAACTAGAATTAAAAACAAAACCCCAAATACTATGATGTTCCTTTAACACAGCAGTTCACAACCTGTGGGTCTCAACCCTTTGGAGGTCACTGTCAGATATCCTGCATATCAGGTCTTTACATTACAATTCATAACAGTAGCAAAATCACAGTTGTGAAGTAGCAACAAAATAATTTTATGGTGGGTGTCATCACAACATGAGGGACAAAGGTCACAACATCAGGACAATTGAGAGCAAAGGAGGGAGGCACCTGGATATGCAACATCACTTTTAAAGGTAGTATACTCTGAACTAGTAAGTTTACAGAGTAAGCTGCCCACAAAACTCCCAATCGTAAAACATTTCATGTTAGACCCAGAAGGGGACATATCCTAAAGACGTACATGCAACCAGCTGTGGTGGCACACACTCATAGCCTGAGAATTCAAGAGGCAAAGGCAGGAAAACTGTCCTGAGTTCAATGCAACCAGGGCTATACGCTGAGTTCAAGGGCAGCATGGAAAACATATGCTGCAGTACACATGCAAGCATGCATACACCCAAAATAAGTGAAATGTCATCATTTAAAAACAATCTCCTTTATCCAAGTAATGAGAGCACTAAAAAGGGATTTTCTAGCCCCATTCTCTGTAGCTAAGGTCTCTTGAATAATAGCAGAACAGACTATATAACTCAGATCCCAGAATTTTCCCATTATTGGGTCTCTGATTTTTGTCAGACAGGGTCTTGCTATGTAGTATAGGCTAGCCTTGAACTCACAGCAATTCTTCTGCCTCAACTTCCTGAGTTCTTTGAATTTCTGGGTTACTATATTCTCCAGTAAACAGACATGGTAGTATAGGGCTGTAATCCCAGCACTTGGGGATGTGTGTGTGTGCTCCAGTTGAGGTAGGAGGATCATGAATTCCAGGTCACCTAGATTACCATAAACAAATAGAAAAAATGCCTCTATTGCTGGGCTATGGTATCAAATGCCTTTAATCCCAGCACTTAGGAGGCAGAAGCAAGTACATCTCTGTGAATTCGGGTCAGCTGGTCTACAGAGTGAGTTCCTCCAGGACAGCCAGGGCTACAAAAAGAAAGCCCATCTCAACCACCCCCAAAGCCTCTAAAAAAAAAAAAAAATGCTTGAAATACTGAGATTGTGTCAATTATTCTCCCTACAGCTACTTATAAGTGCAAAGGTAGTGATTATAATGTTCAACAATTAATTGGACTATTAGATACCTCCTGTTAATTCCTTAAGAGTTGACTACCAGCAAAAAGATACAGTAACTTAAGTGACAAACATGCTCCTCCTGCTTATTATTCCTTTACATTTATATAGTTACACAACTAAAATCCCTCTGCCAATTTCACAAAAATTGGAAATGACAAGAAATGACTTTCAACCACTAGCAGCCATTTTGATTGTGTGTGATTTTGATTAGTATGTGATTTATTCACTTATCGGATTAGCACTCTAACTTCTATACAAACCTATGATATTTCCCAGTGCCCACACTGCTTGCTCACAGACATTCTGATGCGGTGAATGCAGAAGCCTTAGGAAAAGTGGCACAGCATCTGAAAGAGGAAATTATGTAACGGTTAAAGAGGAAGATAATACAAGCCCCTTCAACTGTTTTTTGACTGAGACCCCCAACAATACAACATAATACAAACTACCAACACTATCTACCCTCTGGGTCCAGGGGGTAAACTCAGGTCATAAGGCTTGGCAGCATGTACTTTCCCTGCTGAGCCATCTCTCCTGCCTTGCTTAAATCACCTTTGGATAGGGACATTGAAATGAAGACGATCGGAGTCATTAGTCCAGGGATTCTCAGAGCACACTGAGATCTTCTCAAACAGAGGGTAATTCTGTTGCTAAGTGGAGAGCAAACACAGAAACAGCTCTCCACATACCTGAGCAGACTAACATGCACTGACTCTTCTTGCCTTTACACAGAACTCTGAAGAACACTACATAATTTATATGTGTGTGATCAATCATGCTCATAATAAAAAATAGTTCATTTACCTATTATTTTTAGATACTATACAAGATAGCAATGATAAACAAACCCAAAGTCTTTCTCTTACTGGAAACGTAGAAAACACCTGTAATCCTAGCACTTACATGGAAGCAGGAAGATTAGTAGTTCAAGGCTAGCCTACCTGCATAATGAGTTTGAGCCCAGCCTGGGCTACATGAGACCCTGTTTTAACAAAACAAAACAACTCAGTCTCTTCCTAGTCATTAAGAACTATGTAAAAGAAGCAAAAGAGTGGAAGAGAGGCTGGAGAGATGGCTCAGTGATTAAGATCATACTGGTTGCTCTTCCAGAGGACCCAGGTTCAATTCCTAGCACCCACACAGCAGCTCACAACTGTCTGTAACTCCTGCTCCAGAGGATCCAATGCCCTCACACAGGCATACCTGCAGGCAAAATGTCTTATGGGTAGATACTATTCTATAATGTAGCTATATCTTTTAGGAGGCGCTATGGATTTATTTATTTATAAGATGAGGCCTCAAATTCATGATTCTACATCAGCCTCTCAAGCCTTGGGATTAAAAGCATGTGCCACTATGCCTGGCCATCGCAGTTTATTTTTTACCAATGGTGGCGGTGGTGGTGGGGGATGACAATTTGTTAATTAACAACTTACTGGATTGAACCACTGCTTGCGTCTGTTCAGACGTTCCAGATGCAATGTTTGTCAAAGCCCATGCAGCTTCAAACTGTAAAGAAGGACTACCAAAGAACAAGAGACTTTAACCACACATTTCATTTCACCTAAATGTCTGCCAACCATTTACTCCCTCTAGTATTTAAAATGTTGTTTAAAAGTTTATTTATCCAGCTACCCTGAAAAACATAACAACCCAATCATTGCATTATGAAGGTCATACATGTCCTCCAAATGCCCTTCTTAGTATTTTTAGTTTTACCTTTATTAAAATAGACAATTACTTTCATATTATTCCTCAGTTCTTAAGTACTTACCTTGCCAATTTTCAAAGTTCACAAGTTAAAAACCATTCTCAAATTTGTTTTTGGTTCTTACCTTGATTTTAAATTTTCAATGCCATCCCATAATCTTTCTTTTTTTTTTTTTTTAAACGAACCTCTCTCTATGAAGCCCAGGCTGGCTTGAACTTTAACTTCCAGAGTTCTCAGATTACAAGCCTGTATCATCATGCTTGGTTTTGGTTTCTGGATAGGGTCTCTAGTCCAGATAGTCCCTGAACTCATTATGTGTAGCCAAGGATGACTTTGAACTTCTGACCTTCCTGCCTCTACCTCTTGAGTCATTTTCCTTTAAAGATTAAACTAGAAAATCTACCCTTTCCAAAGAACATATTCTGATTTAAGGTAAAATTTATATACTTACTTGTCATCTCTTTCAAGACAATGAACTAAAATAGGCAATATTCCAGATTTTATTAAGTCATCAATTGGTGGATTTCGATCACTGGACAAAAGCTTCCTGTAAGATAAGACACCTCTTGTGAAACTTAATGTCATATATTATTACAATTAAATTCAAATCTACATTGGATATAGGTATTGTAAATCTGAAGAGATGGCATAATTATACACTTTGAAAGTTACTTTTTATACTTCATATAATGCAATATTTTCTCTAATCATGAAAAGACTGTTAATAAGTTAAATTTATAAGTAGGGCCAATAATTAGAAAAATATGGTAGACATTTTGCCATTTTTATTAATATAACACTATTCCCTCACCACAGTTCTGAATATGGCAACTAAAAAGGTAACTAAATTTCTTTGGGGAAAACAAAACCTGACAGTTTTTACTCTGTAGTCCTGGCTTCTGCCTCCTGAGTGCTGAGATTAAAGGTGTGGCACAACTAAAGGTTTTATATGTGCTATGTTCGGAGTCAATTTTAAGCTCAGAGAAAAAGGCAGACAAGCTACAACATATCGCTTACTTCACTAAGAAAGGAATTAATAGGTTTTTAAAATATCCAAAATTATATATCCCAGGCCATACAAGGATAAGAGTCCAAAGGGGAGCATGTTTAAAGTGATCACAGTGTTCAATTCATCCCACTCTATACATATTAAATATCATGAAAGCCCAACACCACTACCTAACATAAATCTTCTCCTTACTGGACTCTGCTGTACAACTATATAAGACAAGGTTAAAGAAAGTCTAGTCAGAGCATCACTCTCTAGAAGGGACAGTTATTCATCTACTACCTGATGAAGAGAAAACTCCTTGTCTGACTTTTCATCTGCTCCCTAAGGTGGCTACACCTTATCTAAATGACTCAGTCTGGGACCAATGGGATCTCATCTCTGAGCACTTTGTGTCCTCCTCTCCTCACCAGGAATGGCTAGCCCTCCATTTATTTCAGCTTCTGTAACACCTCTCAATTCCAAGAGTATGTGTACAGCACAGTCCCACACTTGCTGCTGGGTGCCACTACTTTTAAATAGCTCTACAGTCCCTATTAAATTCTAAACAACTACCACCACCACCACCACACCACCACCACCACCACCACCACCACCACCACCACCACCACCACCACCACATCACCACCACCACTACCAGTACCACCACCACCACCACACCACCACCACCACACCACCACTACCACCACCACCACAACCACCACCACCACCACCACCACCACCACCACCACCACTACCACCACTACCACCACCACCACCACCACACCACCACTACCACCACCACCACAACCACCACTACCACCACCACATCACCACCACTACCACCACCACTACCACCACCACCACCACTACCACCACCACATCACACTACCACCACCCACCACCACCACCACCACCACCACCACCACCACATCACACTACCACCACCCACCACCACCACCACCACTACTCACCACCCACCACCACCACCACCACTACTCACCACCCACCACCACCACCACTACCACTACTACTACTGTTTTTTCCTTTTATTTAAAAAGACAGGTTCTCATATATTCAAGGCTAGCTTCAAACTTCCTATGTGGCTAAGGATGATCATATGTTTCTGATCCTCCTGCTTATACCTCCTAAGAACTGTGATTACAGGTATGTGAAAATACACCAGTTTTACACAGAGCTGGGTATCACATCTGTACATACTAGGCAAGAAGCATTCTACCAAACTGGGCTATATACCCTCAGGCCAGAATCTAAACTATATTTTGCTAGCAGAACATAAAAAACTCAATCTGGAACTGATCCACAAACTTCCTCTGTATTAGCTAGTTTTCAGTGTGGGAAGGACGATCTAGGCCACTGGGGATTGGGGGTGGGGTGGAGAGGACAGACATTAATGGCTGTCATCAGTGCTGGATCCAGCATGGGACAATACTGACACATCAAGAAAGATGGACCCACTGATAGGTAGCCTGACTGTCAACAAGGGTAACCAATTGCTTTCTCACTGGATCTGAGTCTTGTTCCACAGAAGGGAATTCATACCAGGCACTGTCAAGCTGGTTAAAAGCCGATGGTTAGAGAGGTAAACTTATAGTTGTAGTTTGGCTAATCATCACGTTGCCAAACTGCCTTCTAAATATTTATGTTTGCACCCATAGATCTGTACTTGGTCAAAAGTATTTCTGTAATGGTTAATACAGAGACCTCTAGCTGGTCAAAGTATTGAGAATAAGTGACTGTAGAGTGCTCAGCCCAAATGGGACATCTCTATCAACATGCTCTCCCTTCAAGGATCAGTGCACACTCTGGAAGCAGGTAAAGACAGTATGTAAGAGCTGGAGGACAGTGCTGTCAAATACTGCCCTCAGGACATAACATGGCACAGCACTCATGAACTCACAACAGGTATGGTTACTTCACAAGACCAAACTGTCCAGCATGGATCAGGGAGGGGTTCACAAGGCCTTGCTCCTAGCTAAGGAGCTGTTGGCAGTTGATGGCTACCGAGAGACAGCCATTTCTCTTTGGAGGTGTGGCCACTGTTGGGTTGGCAAGCCCCAGTGGATGGGAAGCAATACCTGGATTCAGTAGGTTAAAGGGACTTTTTTTAAAAGGGAGGACAAGAAGTTAGAAAGTGGATCTGTTGGGAGGAAAGTCAGGGAAGTTAGAGAAGTGAGAGGTAGATATGGTCAAAATACATTGTGTGCATGTAAGAAATTTCCCTATAAAGAATAAAAATATTCCATTAAAATCAAGAAAAGAATACTGCATAGTATTTTCACAGTACTGTCCATAATTCATAGCATAGTACTTAGCACAAGTGTAAACAAAATCAGGGGCTTTTATCTTATTTAAGTTTTTTAAAGACTCATTTTATGTATGAGTGTTATGCTTGCATGTGTGTCTGTGCATCACATGTGTGCTTGTATCCAAGAGGTCAAAAGGTGTCAGGTTCTCTATAATTGGAGTTCTGGACAGTTGTGAGCTGCCATGTGAACTGTGGTCGCTGGGAATTGAACCCAGGTCTTCTTCAAGAACAGCAAATGCTCTTCAGCACAGAGTCATCTCTCCAGACCCTGTCTTTCTCATTTGATAATAAAGAGTGCAATATCTAGAAAACAGAGAATGACTCACTTTGGTGCTAGGGTCTGTCTCTGTGTCAAGGCTCTAGCAGTTTTACTTCTAGTTCCTTTTGCAGTAACATTGTTAACACAGTGAAAAAAAGGAAAATAATAAGTCCTAATTATCTTGAAATCAGTTTGCTCTTAACATAGCCTTGAAATTGTTTCAGGATTCCCCTGAAATCCACAGTTCATACTTTGACCATAATTTGCATCTTATTCATCTTTCTTATAAACATGAATTTACTGTTTCAAAATGTGATCTTTCTTATACCAAACTCTAAGTAGTTCTTTAGCCTATGGGAGACAATAATGTAGCACTACATTTTCCCTATTTGTCTTAGATGAGGCAAATACACACAAGCAGGACATGTAATAAAATATAAAAGACTCACACATTTGATAAGATATTGTACAAATCTGTGAAAATATTTTTGTATGAACAATCCTTCTATATTTATAAATATACAAAGCAACCATTATGTTATAATACAACCATGTCTTACTCAATATACTAGTTAATTCAAAGATCTTTCTCAATAACAAATTGGGTATATGTGTGTATGTGTATGTTCATGTATGTGTGCATGTACATATATGTGAAAGCCAGAATCCATTCTTCAGAATCCATTCTTCAGGAGCTACCCACCTTGTTTTGTGAGACAGGGTTTCTCACTGGCCCAGTGAGGCCTCACCAAGGCAGCTATGTTGCCTGGCCAGGGGAGCCCCAAGGGTAGGTCTATTCTCCACTTCCAGTGCTAGGGTTACAGGCCAGCACTACATGTTCAGCTTTTTACATGGGCTCTGGGGCCTTAACTTGGGTCCTCAAGCTTGCACAGCAAGCACTCTCCAGGGGGAGCTATCTCCTCAGCTCCTCACTAAGTTTTTCTGGCTTTTTTCCTAAAAATATGACAACACAGGTTTCACAACTGAAATGTAGAAAATGACTTGGCATTTCTGGCTTAGAAAAATACTAGTGTATATGCAGCAATATAAACTCAATGTATACTTGTTATACACGATACATTATGCTTATAACTCAGTTCACTGTTTTAACTAATACAAGCACTGTTAGAAGACTTAGCTATCTAAAATAGGGGTCTGAAGAACTTGAATTTTGATCTTTTAACTCACCTAGCAGCTTGAACTGCACTTAATTGAATTCCTTGGTTATCACTTGAAGCATTCTATTAAAAAAAAACCAAAAAAACAAACCAATTTATCACATAGATACACAGTAATCAGTTGTTTAGTCCAGAAAGTACAAAGAGAGGTGAATAAAACTCAACTTACTTGAACAATAGCTTCTAGAGAGGTATTTTGCTGGCAAGAAGTTAAAGAGAAAACAAAGTTATAAATCATCTTTATATGCTGTGTTTATAAAAAAAAATCTAAGGGAAGTTTTAGGTTACCAGAATATCATAGCTTACCACTCTATAATCACCATTACCAGAATATCATAACTTACCACTCTATAATCACCATCTATATCAGAGTCTTCACAGATATCTTCATGTGGTACATTCCTTCTCTTTAAGAGATGTTCATCTCTTTTATTCTTAAAAAAAAAAAAAAAATCAAACAATATCAGGTAAGCAAAACAGTTAACTATTTCCATACAGAAGTTAAACAATCCTATGTCTACAAACTGAAATGACATACCTTTTAAATGTAAAAACAAATGCAAAAAACATTAAATCACACTATGAAATAAGCACCGACTTAATACTAATTTGAGTCCCAAATCACAAACATTCATTTCTAATGAACTGTGAACTGTAAAAACAAAATAGTTTTACTAAAATGGCTAATATACAGTTTAAGACAGAATCTCTCTCTCTCTCTCTCTCTCTCTCTCTCTCTCTCTCTCTCTCTCTCTCTCTCACACACACACACACACACACACACACACACACACACACATTCAAAAGTACTAAACCACTTTATATATCATCTGGAAAGTGACTATTATCTAGAAGCAGAGTCAATGCAAAAGCTGGGTAGTTCAAAATTGGGCAAAAATTAACAAAAGTCAAGGACCATTTTAAATTTTATTTGAAATGTTTGGGGAAAATCAAAAATTGTATTCTCAACTCTAGTCTACTTTAATACTTGAAAATACAAAACTAGTATGTAACAAATTAGCAAGGTAGAACTATCTATTAATAGCAGAACTGTTTAACAGTATCTCTATGGCTTAGAATTTCCATCATTAAAAGTTATAAAACGTAAACTTGTTCACATCTAGTGGAAAGTGGGCAAGTTGTATCTTGCCAATTTTTTTCCAGATTTAGCTAAAAACAAAAACAAAAACTTGTTTGGAAAAAAAAAAGAAACGTTGAGCACTTGAGACTGAAAAAGCTTAACTATATTCAACAAATACAATTTCATTACACAGCAGGTTGCATATTTTATAATATTTTCTGTATGATGTTATCAGAACTATTTCTCAGGATATCAACAGTAAACCATACTTACCTTTCTTAATTCGACTACAACTTCATTTCTTTGTCTTCTCATAGTCTACAAAAAATAAGAAAATAAACTTTTTCTAGTTTTCACTTGCCTGTACATTCAGCTTTCTCCCAAAACTGCATTTTATGATCTCCAACTCCTTCTTAATAAATGGTTCATCCATCCTTCCAATTGCATAGATACAAAACCTGGAGCCATGTTTTCATATTACACTCACTTATCCAAACTCTTACCGCCTTTTATATCTCCTCTGTAACTCTTCCAATCCAATTTGTCATCCTCTCTCTGAGACCAATGCAAACACCTAATATGTTATCTCTCTTGCTCTTCTTTTTAAAAATATTCTAATTTATGTGCATGAGCACCCAAATGTCTATGTGTATACTATGTGTTTAGGAGCCCAAGGAGGTGGGAAGACGGCATCAGATCCCTTAGAATTTGAGTTAAAGGCAGTTGTAAGCTGCCAAGTCCTTTTAAAAGTAAGCCCGTGCTCTTAGCCACTGGGCCATCTCTTCTGGTTCTCTCTCTTGCTCTTCTAACTTCTTTTCTCTCTAGTTTGCTCTTATCATCAGAGCAACCCCAATAATCTTCATAACTTTAATTTTTGAATACTATGCATAGACTCCTTTGGCAACTTGGTAAAAATCAAATTGTTATCTTCTGATACACTATTTTTAAACACACACACACACACACACACACACACACACACACACACACACACACACACACGCAGTATTTCCCAAAAAGAAGGATCAGGGTTCAGTTTTTAGACTTAGTATCTCTCTGTACTTCAACTTCTTCATCTATAAAATAATAGGATAGCGTCCTGTCCTGCTCCCTGCCCCCACCTCATTTTTTGGTAGGTGGATTTTTGCAACAGGATCTCATTATATAGTCTAGGCTAGCCTGGAACTCTTATGTTAACCAGGCTGACCTAGAACTCACAAAGACCTGCCTGCCAATGCTTGAGGGCTAGTATTAAAAGTTATGTGACACTACACTCAAATACTAAAGTAAGCACTCTATCACTGAGTTCTATCTCCAGTCCTCTGTGCTTTTTTATTTTAAGACAGGGTCTTACAATGTTGCCAGACTGACCTTGAACTCCCTCCGGCAGGCTCCAGAATTGCTGTCTTCTTGTTTTAGTCTTAGAGGTTGGGATTTATAGAGCTGTGCAACCAGACCCCACTCAGCCTACTTCTAATATTTACAGCAAAGCTTAAATTAGTAAATACATCAAAGTTCTTAGACACTTCCTGTGTGTTAGTCTTATCATTACTGCTTTGTCCTCAGGTGGGAATGTTCTTCCCCTACCATCTGCTATGTTCAGTCTTCCTTATCAAGGCATTCACCAACTTTCTATCTATATACTATCCTTTATCATGTCTAACCTTTCCTCATCATAACATGTATCACATCCTAAATTACTATATAATTTTGTTTATTGGTAACCCCCCACTACAATATAAGTCCTCTATCTATATGAGATAACAAGGATAAGCATTATTTCTTTCTTAACTATCTTATATGTGTAGAAAACTTTGCCCCAATTTTTGATCACATTAGTCTGTGGTCTTTTGATTTTTGGAACAGAAAAGGATTTTAATAATACAAAATTTAAAATGCTAACAAAATAAATAATGCAAAATGAATACTCAAATATGAACTAAGAGTTTCAAGAGTCAGTATCTCATTTAAACATTACAACCTGAAGAAGAAATTTTGTTCTTACATATTCATGTAAATATGAAAACTGAAGCTTATATTAAACTAGCCCACCAAACAGGATTAGAATCCAGTAAGCCATATCATTTTCTAAACATCTGAAAGTAAAATTCAAGCCAATTTGAGAGTCTAAGGCTCATATTAAAGTAAAAGTGTTATAGGCTAAGATTCAGTAATATGTTGACACCACAAATTATTCATGCTCAAAATTATTTGACATATTATATAACTATCTATCTATCTATCTATCTATATATATAACAAAATATAAATGAATTTCATGTTTGAGCTTTGGTCTTATTTTAAATATATGAACAATCTTGAAAATGTAAAGCTATTCTGGTACATGCATTTTGGGTGAGTGCTCTGGGATGTTCAAGTATGTCAAATGTGTTGCTCTGATTGGTTAAATTAAACACTGATTGGCCAGTAGCCAGGCAGGAAGTATAGGCGGGACAAGCAGAGAAGAGAATGCTGGGAATGGAAGGCTGAGGCAGAGAGACACTGCCAGCCGCCATGACAAGGAAGATGTAAGGTACTGGTAAGCAACAAGCCACGGGGCAACTTATAGACTAACAGAAATGGGTTAATTTAAGATAGAAGAAGTAGATATAATAAGAAGCCTGCCACGGCCATATAGTTTGTAAACAATATAAGTCTCTGTGTGCTTACTTGGTTGGGTCTGGCGGGTAAGAGAGATTTGTCCTGACTGTGGGCCAGGCAGGAAAACTCTACCAACAAATGGCGCCCAACGTGTTGGCAAGAGTTTCCACCTAAAACCTTAGAAAAAAAGATTCTGAAATGGAGCTAAAAACAGCTTCCTAGTTGTCTCTCTCAAGTTAGCGGCAGCCTGCTGGTTTGAGCTACTATGGCAGGTTCCTGGTGTGTGCATCTGATCTGCAGTGTGGCAGGAATGAGGATTCTATAAGCAGCACTTTACTCTGCTGTGTGGTGGATTTAGCCTTTGCTAGTTAAAAAAGAAAAGGTTTCTGGTCTATGCACTGCTTTGATAGAACTACTTCTGATAGCTGATGGTACACATGGCTTCAGACCCAGAGCTGGCGGTAAACTGTACCACCACTATGTTGGGAAGCTGAGGTGGGCGGAGCCAGCAGGCACAGCGGCGCTTCAGTCTTACAAAGATGGATATTACACAGAGAATCTGGTTTGTGTTGTCTTTGGGATTTTTAACTGCAGAAAAAAATTTGATCATAAAAGCTGTTAAGTTAAACAAATACGTAAATTTTAAAGGTACCTTGACTTCAAAATTTGGATATAAGGATATGTTGCTTTGGAAAAGAGTCTCTGCTTTTGTTTCCACAGAAAGCCAGAGGCTATGGATTTGTTCCAGATTAAGATACATCAGGTTTGACCAGACAAGACCCCCTGAAAGGTCTCTGATGACACACACACACACCATGGCCCAGATGATCCAACATCCAAAATGGTTTCAAGGCAACTGGCTCAAAAGATATTCCCTCACGGACTAATCCATAATCCTAAAATTTTCTTTGTGTTCCCATAAGATACAGCGCTCCCCTCCAGCAGGAAGTAGTAAGAAAAACTATGCCCAAATTTCCAAATATATCAAGCTGGCTTTGGAGATGGAATTGGCTCACTCCTTCTCTAAACCCAGGCATATTGTTAAAAGAAAAGGTTAAGAGATTCTTGTATCCCAAATCAGAAGAGCCCCCTGGTGTGGGACAGAGAAAAATCAATATTTTTATTTAAATCAGGTTGATTATGTGATCTCTTTCTAAAGAAAAGGGGATATGATATAGATATAATAGGATGAAAGGGTTGAATAATGAACTCACTTCTAAAGAGCAACAACTTGTTTAAAATGTTTTACATTGGTATAGATTTTAGTCTATTGAAACAAACTTAAAGTTAATTTTGTTACACTGTGTGTCTATTTCTAATCTTGTTTAAGGTATTATGCTTGTACAGCTCATTTAAAGTTGTAATGGATAATTTAAAAATAGATTAATAATTTAGTCATCTATGATAATCATACTCATAGCCATGTTAGTTAATTCTTCTAGGTATACATAGATATATTTCAGATACATATGTAATCTTCAAATACTTCAAAGACCTACATAATATGGCATTTAAAATATTTTTAAAATTTGGACTTTCTGGACAGTGGGACATGTCTGCTCCTGACAACACTGATTTACTTCTGAGAGGAAGATGAGTATTGAAGACACTCCATATGGAGTTTATCTTCTTCTTGGCAAAAATAGCCATTTGGGCAAGAAACTGTTCTTGCCTGGACTGCTTGATCGATTGGACATGCAGGACCCATAGAAAGGTGACCACTGAACTTTGCTTGACAAAACGGTCCTTTAGGTTCCTGCTTCACAGAGGAAACTGCCAGACATTCTACAGGACACAGAGAAAAATGACTGAGAGACTCTAGCCCTGTGGGCTGAAGACAAATGCCCCAACTTTACAAAGGAACATTAGGTGACTGTCCAGGCTGCCAGCTGTCTCTGTCTACCCTGCAAGACTCCCGAAAGTTGCTTGCATCCTTCTCCCATTTCTCAGGTAATATTATATCCTTCTGAGGTCTTTGATGTGTTGAAGACTAGATAGTTATAATTTCCTCAGTTATGATAAAAGATAAGTTAGATATAAAACCTTAGACTCACAAATATAAGATAGGATATCTTCTTTAATATTGTAACTAATTTTTGCTTGATAATTGTTTTGTTATCTGTAATTTTACTATATAAAAGTTAAAACCTGATTGGCCAGTAGCCAGGCAGGAAGTATAGGTGGGACAGAGAGGAGAAGTCTGGGAAGTGGAAGGTGGAGGCTGAGAGAGCTGCCAGTTGCTGCCATGACAAGCGAGATGTAAGGTGCAGGTAAGCCACGAGCTACATGGTAACTTATAGATTAATAGAAATGGGTTAATTTAAGATAGAAGAAGTAGATAACAAGAAGCCTGCCATGGCCATACAGTTTATAAGTAATATAAAGTGTCTGAGTGATTATTTTATACATGGGTTGTGGGACCTCAGGGGCTTGGTGGCACTTGTAGAGAAATTCTCCAGCTACAGGCGAGAGATACTCAACCTCAACTTGACCTTTTTTTTTTTTTTTTTTTTTTTTGGAGACAGGGTTTCTCTGAGCTTTGCTTATTGTAACACAAAACAAACACCTATGCTCTATGCCCCATCCAGACTACTGTGCCTCTACTGTTACCTAAAAGACAGTTCAACTAAGGTTACTAAGACATATTTCTGAGGGACAGAGGGATTAAATCCCTGGGAAAGTGTCATTAGTAAGCACTGCACCATAAAGAAGACAGGAGTGTAATGAACTTTACCTTCTTCACATTAGTGCAAACAATTATACAAGTCCTTTCTCCACTGCAATATATATATTCTGTTTTTTAAAAACCAAGAAGATATCAAATTCAAGACTGGCCTGGGCTATATAACAAAACCCTGTCTCAAAAACCACGAATAAAGAACTTACTGACCCTTTTTTGTTTGTTTTTGTTTTTCCCTACATTTCTTTCTGGGAACAACTCTCACCAGCATTTTATTTGGTGGGAACCACTTCACCAAAACAGCCTTTCTCAACAATTAACAGTCTTGAAGGTATGAAAAATAAAAGACCAACACCCTACCAAGAACCCACTCATTTAAAGTATTAGTCACTTTTGTCAAACTTGTTCATACTTTAAGATCACTTCCCTCTCAAGATTCAGAATACATAGTCCCCAAATACGTCACAGTCCCAAAGACAATTGCAAAGCAGAAGATATAAGGAAGGCTCCCTGATTTCTCCAACTCTACCATGAATTCTGGGAAGATTCTAAATAACCAGAGAGAAGACTAGGTCCTCACCAGTCTTGAGGTCACTCCAGGAGAATCTATGAAACAAACATTCCTAACTAACCCTTTCCTTCCATTAGCTTCCCAAGGTATTTTTCTTTTTTTCTTTTTTCATTTTTCTTTATTAACAATTTTTCTACTCACTCTACACAACCACAGATCCCACCTCCTCCCACCCCCAGCCCTCCCTCCCAAGCCACCCCGCATCCCCACATCCCCCAAATCCAGGTCTTCCATGGGGAATCAGCAGAGCCCGACACACTGAGCCTCGGCAGGTCCAAGCCCCTCCCCACTGCACCAAGGCTGCGCAAGGCACCACACCTCAGGCACTGGGCTCCCAAAAGCCTGCCTATGCACCAGGGCGGATCTCGATCCCCCTGCTTGGGTGCCCCCCAAACAGTTCGAGCCACACAACCGTCTTCCATATCCAGAGGGCCTAGTCCAGTACCATGGGGGCTCCACAGCCACCAGTCCACAGTTCATGGGCTTCCACTAGTGTGTCCGGATCATCTCTGTGCGTCTTCCCATCATGATCTTGATGTCCCCCGCCTGCAGAATCCATCCCTCCACTCTCTCATCAATTGGATTCCCGGAGCTCAGCCTGGCGCCTGGCCGTGGATCTCTGCATCTGCCTCCATCAGTCATTGGTCTCAGTCCAATCGGGTGCTGGTGTGCTCTGTCTCTTATTAACCCAATTTAACAAGGCAATGACATACGACTGGAGCTATTATTAACTATAGAAATTATTTGCAAAGGAAGAGATTTGACAGAGTCTTTACTATAGGGCAAGAGTTTTTTAACTTCTCTTTCCAAAGTAGAGCCATCTCAGATCAAGGACTTTTATTCCCGAGGTCCTATGAAAAGAGCATATAAGGTTTCTTAGATCCTAGTCTCCCCCATCTTGGAAATCAGGCTTCTTTGCATATTACATGTAGATTCAATGGTTGTGAATTCACAAAATTCACATGGCAGTAAACAGTGTTGTCAATTAGAATTCCCAAAAGTTGCCAAACTGGTCAAAGGCTTAATTATAAGCCACAGATGTGCAAAGGATAAAGGGTATAAAATGGGGGAGGGGAGAGGAATATAAAGTGAAAAGTAACATAAGTTATATATACACGCAGGGGAAAAAAACAACAACCCTAAAAACCACACACAGCTAATTGCAAATAAGGGAGCAAGAGATTCGACCACATTGAATCCTGTTAAATTCCCCTCTTCCTCCAACAAAAGAGTATATAAACTGTTCAGTGAGTTGTCAGGCTTCTCACTAACACTAATGTACTAATGTCTACAGCATTCATGAAGCAAATGTCCTGCACTGCCAGTTTTGTAGATGAAAAGAATCCTAAAACTTAAAATGATTCGTCCAAGGTCACACACAGAGATCAAGTAAAATCCAATTAAAATTGGCAGATTATGTACTCCTTACTTCTAATCAACCTCTCCCCCAAATGTAACAATTATCTCATTCTATATGCTGTTGTGTATTTACATATACACTGTCTAATAAGATAGCTATCAGTCACGTGAGACTATTAAGCACTTAAGATACAGCTGGTCTAAACAGAGAAATACTGTAATGGTAAAATAGAACCTGGATTTTGAAGATTTAGTAGGAAAGGAAAGTGAAAATTTTGATTTTTTAAATACAGATTAAATGTTAAGATGACATTTAGGATATACTGGGCTAACACTAGTTGTACAGCAATAGCTCTGCCTCCCTCAAAACATAAACCTTAAGACCAAACCAAAAAGCAGTAATTTCTTAGTATTGTTATATTCTACACACATTACCTATGTAACACAATTCAGTAACTATCTGGAAGGGGAGAAAATGTACATACATGTTTCTCAGATACAGGCATGTAAGTAGCAAATACAACAAACAAATGGAATAAGATGTTTTTGTCTCATTACAAGTACACAATTTTTATAAGTTTTTTATTTTCGTCTACTGAGGATCAAACCCAGGGCCTCACACATGCCATAATTCACCACTTAACTACCACCCACTTATGTGATTTAAGTCATGTCATAGTTGTAGATGGAAAAATGAAAATATTCTAATTTCTAATACATGGATTCAGTCACCAAAGAATAGATACAGATATTATGATCCCCAAATACATCTAATATGCACTGATATATAGTTTTAAATTACCTATCATAGTAGCCAGGTAGATTCGATATTTAATCTGTTAAAGACTACAGCGGCAACAAATTCATAGTAAGGTTCTTTTTAAAAGAATAATTTTAAAACAGGGCAAAAAGGTACATGCCTGCAATCCTAGCACTTGGGAGGGTAGCAGGAATGACCACACACAAAATAAAAAAATACAACAGTGTGGCAGGCTGGACATGGTGACACATACTTGTAATTTTAGCATTCAGGATGATGAGGAAGAAAGATTCAGAGTGTAAGACTACCCTGGGCTACTGCTACATAGTGAGACCCTGTCCAAAACAGAAGAGTAAGGAGGGGGAGGGGGAGGGATAAAAGTAAGTCTGGCAACCCTATAAAAAGTTAGATGTAAAGTTTCCCATCACCTAGCATCTATTTCTTGGTTTGTAACTAAAAGAAATAAAGCTATCACACAACAATGTGTACATAAATGCTCACAGCAGTATGTAACTGATAAAAAGGGTTAACGATGTGTCCATGAAGATGAATACTTAAACACAATGTGGTATATAGCTATGTGTAGAAATATTATTCAGCCCTATGAAATCGTTACAGCATGGGTGAACCTTCAAGGCAGGTAGCCACAAAATATTATAAATGTATGTTCCATTCAGAATAGGCAAACAAAACATTGTTTTGGGCTGGAGTAGCTGAGAAAGAGAATCACTGCTAATGACTTATGTCAGGGGTTCTTTCAAGAGTAGTAACTATTCTAAGATTAACTTTGGTGCTGATGGCACAACTATGTAAGCATATTAAAAAACCACTTTCTATGGGTGAATTGTATATTATGTGAATCACATCTCAATGAAAACTGTTAAAGATAGGTGGCAAAAGAAAGGAATTAGAAGTTGGGCATGGTGGCACACCTTAGAGGCAGAAGCAGGTGGACCTCTGTGAGTTCGAGGCCAGCCTGGTCTACAAATGAGTTCCGGGACAGCCAGGGCTGTCACACAGAGAAACCATGTCTTGAAAAAACAAACAAACAAACAAAAAAGGAATTAGAGAGATTGGTTGGTAACCTGATACTTTTCTGAATTTCTAAATTTTGTGGTATTTATCAGTTTTATAGTTTCCTATTTTGTGATTTTTTTTCTATTCTAAATATTCATATTAGTTTTTTAAAAAAGCAGTTCCACGTGTAAATTTGACAACTATGAAATATGCATTTAAAAAGTGAATTGACTATTATGACATGTAAATTACTCCAATAAAGATGTTAAATTTGGGAACTGAGGAGATGGTGCAGTGGTTCGGTTCCCAGCACCCACATGACAGCTCATAACTGTCTGTAACTCCAGTTCCAGGAAATCCGACATGCTCCTCTGGCCTCCCTGGACACCAGGCACACACATACGTGGTGCACATACACACATGCAGACAAAACACCCCTACAAATAAAATCAATCTTAAAAAGATTCTAAATTTCTCCCACTATAAAAAAGTTGTACCAAAAACAAGCTTTATTAAGCTCCACACACACCCTGAGACAGACAGTTCTTCTAACTACCGCAATGAGCTGAAACAGCACAAAATACTGAACAGCGCTGTAAAAAGTAAACAAAAGTTGCTAACTCAATCAGGCAAATGCTCAAGTTCAGAAACAGACAACAGCAATATGAAGAACAGTTACAAAAACATACAGGGACATAAGACATTTTACCACTTTCTCTTAAAAGTTAAACTTCTGACTCAGAGGGGTTTGTGTGAAAGAAAATATAAATAGGCACTTGAAAATTTCTCACACACACACACACACACACACACACACACACACACACACTGCAGAGAAACTGTGTGTTTACTACATCGAACCTCGGAAGCAGCTTTGTCTAAAACAATGAACCCTTCTTTCCCCCTTTTAAAATAATAGGTGATGGTGTCACAGTCCACCCGATCCCGATTCCTCTCTGCGGCCGCCGCCACCACCACCACCACCAGGAGGTGGAGGGAAAGGACACCGTACACTAGAGGATGACAGCTTTGTATAAGCCTTCGGACTTTCTATGTAAGAATGCACTGGCAGTCTCTTCTCAGGAGAGGTGTAAAGAGATTTGTGAACAAGCTCAAATAAGGGGGATCCTTTTCCAGGAAAAGGGCACACGGTGCGCCACATCTTGAATCAGCTAAGGACCAGAGGGAAAGCCAGGCCGCTGGAAGGCACTGTTAGCATCACCAGGACCGCCTCTCGCGGCGCGGTTGTCTTTTTTCAACAGAGAAGTTGCTCCGGTAGTTTGGACGTTGGGGTAAAACAGAAGTCGGCAGGGGAGATCAGAAACAAACGTTTGCGGAGGCGCCGCTGGCCCGGGAAAGTTACGGGGTCGCTGCTCGCTCCCCCGCGCCCTCTGCCCGCAACGCCCGGCGTTGGGGCTCGAGCGGGACTGGAGCGGAGTCCGAGCCTCCGCGCGGCCGATCTCCCGGCCGCCCGCACCCGCGTCTAGCCGGCTCGACAGGGCAGGCCTAGGCCGCACCCGGCGGGCCCGGGCGCTGTCGCCGGCGGAGGCGGAGCAGGCCCGGCACAAACTTCCCGGCGCGGCGCCCGCGTCACGGACGCCCGCCCGCCCGCCCAGCGCCATGCCGGCCGCCGCGCCCGCCCGACTCCGCACGCACCCCGCATCCCGCCGGGGCCAGAGGCCGCGGACCTCACTGTACCTCTAAGTCGCGGCCTTTGTTCTTGAAATTCTTGAGCCGTTGGTTGTCCAATTTCTCGTTGTCCGCCATGGCCGGGCCGGCGACTCTTCCCCCCCCCCGCCCGGGCCCCGCGGGATCCGCCCCAACCACCGCGCCGCACCGACGCTCCCAGGAAGCCGGCCGCCGCCTGCGCCGCCCGCCCGTCCGCTCCTTTCCTCTCGCCGGGCCTCCGCGGCCTCTGCTCCCCGGCCGCCCCCTCCTGTTCCGAGCCCGGACACCACAGCAGCTCGGGCGAAGACGACGGCAGAGCCGGCGGCGGCAACGGCGGCGGAATGTGCTGCCGGCTGAGAGGGGGTGGCGGCCTCGGTCTGAGGGCCCGGCTCTGCGGCCACGCCCATTGCCGCCAGCCCGGCTCGCCGATTGGCCGGCCGGCCTCCGGCGCGCTTGGCCAATCAAAAGGGGCGATGGAGAGCGGGGCGGGGGGGGGGGGGGCGGAAGCGCAAAAGGAAAGGGGAAGGGAGAGTCTGGGACAGGAAAGGGCCCGGGCGGAGGGGCTGCGGCGGGGAGGAGCCTCGCGCCCAGGGAGAAACCCCAGGAAGGCAAAGAGTGGCAGACCCGGCAGTGGGCGGGATGGGCAGGGGATAGTCGCCCTGTTTACGGTTGTCCGGGTAGTTTTAGATGTTGGGATTCTCAACTCTGTTCTTTTCTCCTCCGGTGTTACTTGAGCGCTTCGTTCACTTTGGAAGGCAAAGAGGTGTGTCCAAGCTCCACGCGGGGTCCCTCTCCTGGGTCGTCGGGGCTGGAACTGACTAGGGTGACGTGCATTCTGAAAGCGAGAGGGACAGTGGAGGAAAAGAAAAGGGGTCTCTGACCAAGTTCCCGCAACAGGTAGAAACTTGGGAAGGCTCGATACTTCTATGATACCTCTTTGGGGGTATTTCTTCTTGGAAAGTTAAACGGCTTGGTCACAAAGAATTTATAGAGAACCAGGACTATGCTCCTTGACATAGCAAATGCAACATTGTGACTGTCGATAAAGGAAGTTAATCCCACAGACGAAAATCTTAATTAGGAACATTGTAACCAAAGGCGGACGGACGTAAAACAAAATACAAAAAAGGCTCTCAAAGTTTTCAGAAGAGGTCCCAGCTGGTGACAGTTTGTAATCTTAGCTATTGGGGGTGAAGGGCGCAACTCAAATAGGAGGATCCCAAGTGCAAGGCCTGCTTGAACTAGAGAATTCAGAGCCACTCTGAGCAATTTAGTGACACCTCCTTTCCCCGCTCCCGCGTGCATCTCAAGGTAAAAAGTACAGACATACTCATTGGCAGAGGCTAAGTATGCTGAAGGCCCTTGGTCTGGGATATGCTGGCTTGTCATCTCAGGATACTCCTGCCTCTACCTCCCAGTGCTGGAATTACAGGTATGCACACCTGGACTGGCTTGCTGGGGATCAAACTCAAGTCCTTATACTTAAAGATCCTCTCCTTTATTTTTATTCTCCCAAGATTCATTTAGTTGAAGTGACATTGTATTTGCATGCTGGAACACTAGTATATTTTAAAATATGGCTAAGCTAGGTATGGTGATATATGCTCTAATCCCAAGATTTAGGAGACTCAAGCAGTAAATTCTAGAATTCTGAAGCCAGTCTGGGCACACATCAAGAGATCCTGTGTCCCAAAGCAAAACCATGAGATCTAAGTGTGGCAAACCGTGTCATCTCAGGATTTGGAAGTCTGGGTTCTAGGCAAGACTGGGCTATAGAGTGAGACCCTGTGTAGCTAGAGAGCTTCTCTCCAGGTGCCCCTCAGACGCTTATATTACTTATAAACTGTATGGCCGAGGCAGGCTTCTTGTCATCTACTTCTTCTAACTTTTTTTTTTTTTTCCCCCGAGACAGAGTTTCTCTGTGTAGCTTTGTGCCTTTCCTGGAACTCACATGGTAGTCCAGGCTGGCCTCGAACTCATAGAGATCCACCTGACTCTGCCTCCCGAGTGCTGGGATTAAAGGTGTGTGCCACCACTGCCCGGCTACTTTTTCTATCTTAACCCATTTCTATTAGTTTATACTTTGCCACGTGGCTTGTGGCTTACCAGTACCTTACATCTCGCTTGTCATGGCGGTGGCTGACAGGTCTCTCTCCCCTCTGCCTTCTACTTCCCAGAATTCTCTTCTCTGCTTGTCCCACCTATACTTCCTGCCTGGCTACTGGCCAATCAGTGTTTTATTTTAACCAATCAGAGCAATACATTTGACATACTTGAACATACCACAGCACTTTCCCTTTTCTTTTTCCAAAAACCAAGGTTTTAACTTTTATATAGTAAAATTACAGATAACAAAACAATTATCAAGAAAGAATACAGTTACAATATTAAAGAAGATATCCTATCTATTTTATATTTGTGAGTCTAAGGTTTTATATCTAACTTATCTTTTATCATAACTAAGGAAATTATAACTATCTAGTCTTCAACCACATCAAAGACCTTAGAAGGATATAATATTACCTGAGAACTGGGAGAAGGATGCAAGCAACTTTCGGGAGTCTTGTAGGGTAGACAGAGACAGCTGGCAGCCTGGACAGTCACCGAATGTTCCTTTGTAAAGTTGGGGCATCTGTCTTCAGCCCACAGGGTCTCTTGGTCACTTCTCTCAGTGTCCTGTCCAATGTCTGGCAGTTTCCTCTGCAAAGCAGGAACCTGAAGGACATTTTGTCAAGCAAAGTTTAGGTATCACCTTCTTATTGGTCCTGCATGTCCAGTCGATACATTTTTTCAAGCAGTCCAGGCAAGAACAGTTTCCTGCCCAAATGGCTATTTTTGCCAAGAAGAAGATAAACTCCATAATGGAGTGTCTTTGATGCCCATCCTCCTCTCTGAAATAAGTCAGAGCAGACATGTCTCACTATCCCAAAAGTCTAAATTTTTAAAAATATTTTAGCCAGGCAGTGGTGGCACACGCCTGTAATCCCAGCACTCGGGAGGCAGAGGCCAACCTGGTCTACAGAGCTAGTCCAGGACAGGCTCCAAAGCTACAGAGAAACCCTGTCTTGAAAAACAAAACACACAAAAAAAACAAAAAACTTAAATGCCATATTCTGTAGGTCTTTGAAGTATTTGAAGATTACCTATCTATCTGAAATATATCTATGTAGCAGAAGACTTAACTAACATGGCTACGAGTATGATTATCATAGATGACTAAATTAATCTACTTTTTGTTTTGTTTTGTTTTTTGAGACAGGTTTTCTCTGTGTAGCTTTGCACCTTTCCTGGATCTCGCTCTGTAGACCAGGCTGGCCTCGAACTCACAGAGATCTGCCTGGCTCTGCCTCCTGAGTGCTGGGATTAAAGGCGTGCACCACCACCACCCGGCCTAAATTAATCTACTTTTAATTATCCATTACAATTTTAAATGAGCTGTACAAACATAATACCTTAAACAAGAGTAGAAATATACATACAGTATAACAAAATTAACTTTAAATTTGTATCAATAGACTAAAATCTATACCATGTAAAACATTTTAAACAAGTTTTTGCTCTTTAAAAGTAAGTTCATTAATCTGCCCTTTCATCCTATTATATCTATATCATATGCCTTTTTCTTCTTTAGAAAGAGATCACATTTATAATCAACCTGATTTAAATAAAAATATTGGTTTTTTTTTTTTTTTTTTTTTTTTTTTTTTTTCCACACCAGAGGTTCTTCTGATTTGGTACACCAGAATCTCTTACCCCCCCCCTTTTTTTTTAAATCAATATGCTTGGGTATAGAGATGGAGTGAGCCAATTCCATCTCTAAAGCCAGCTTGATATATTTGGGAATTTGGGCATAGTTTTTCTTACTACTTCCTGCTGGAGGGGGGTGCTGTATCTTACAGGGACACAAAGAAAATTTTAGGATTATGGAGTAGTCCGTGAGGGTAAGTAAACCTCTGAGCCAGTTGCCTTGAAACCATTCTGGATGTTGGGTCATCTGGGCCATGGTGTCATTGGAGACATTTCAGGGTCTTGGCTGGTCAAACCTGATATATCTTAATCTGGAACAAATCCACAGCCTCTGGCTTTCTGTGGAAACAAAAGCAGAGCCTCCTTTTCAAAGCAACATATCCTTATATCCAAATTTTGAAGTCAAGGTACCTTTAAAATTTACATATTTCTTTAACTCAACAGCTTTTACAATCAAATCATTTTTTGCAGTTAAAAATCCCAAAGACAAGACAAACCAGATTCTCTGTGTAATATCTATCTTTACATGGCTTATTTTTATACTACCTGTCTCTTTAAAGACTTTATTTTTTAAAACTATTTCTTTATATAACTGTATATATTCCTTTTCCTCTCTCTTCCAAGCCTACATACATTTTTATACACATTGTAAAGCATTTAAAGTTTTGTTTCATCTGAATCTGCCTTATTGTGTAACTACTGCTTTAAACTGCAGCATTTGTAAGACCAAAATGGCCGCTGTAGCTGGTGGCTCCGCCCACCTCAGCCTCCCAATATGGCAGTGGTATGCTTGTCACCAGTTCTGGGAGCCATCAGTCATCTGGGTCCATGCTCTTATCAAAGCAGAGTGTAGACCAGAAACCTCTCTCTCTCTCTCTCTCTCTCTCTCTCTCTCTCTCTCTCTCTCTCTTTATTAACAAAGGCTAAATCCACCACACAGCTTGTAGATGCCTCATTCCCGCCATACTGCCAGTCAAGCATGCACACCAGGTACCCGCCATAGTATCACAAACCAGCAGGCTGCCGCTAACTTGAGAGAGACAACTAGGAAGCTGTTTTTAGCTCCAATTTAGAATCTTTTTTCTCAGGTTTTAGGTGGAAACTCTTGCCCCATGTTGGGCAGCATTTGTAGCTGGAGATCTTCTCTCCAGGTGCCACCAAGCCCCCGCAGTCCCACAACCCACGTATAAAATAATCACTCAGACGCTTATATTACTTATAAACTGTATGGCCGAGGCAGGCTTCTTGTCATCTACTTCTTCTATCTTAAATCAACCCATTTCTATTAGTTTATACTTTGCCATGTGGCTTGTGGCTTACCAGAACCTTACATCTTGTCATGGCGGTGGCTGACAGGTCTCTCTCCCCTCTGCCTTCTACTTCCCAGAATTCTCTTCTCTGCTTGTCCCATCTATACTTCCTGCCTGGCTACTGGCCAATCAGTGTTTTATTTTAACCAATCAGAGCAACACATTTGACATACTTGAACATCCCACAGCAACCCTGTCTCAAAAATATAAAATGAAAGAAAGGAAGGGTGGGTTTAGGACAAGAAAATTTTGGTATAAAGATGGAGAGAGAGAACATGGCGCATGAATGTTGCCTCATTGTAGATTTGATCATAAGAAAGGCTCATGTGATTACTTGAGCAAAATGGCACATAGTATTGAGTAAAGGAAAGAAGGAATTTTATATATTGCTAGATCTGACCGAAATATAATTTGCGTTTGTTACAGTTGGGCTGGTTCTTTCTGGAGAGAACAATACTGAATCATAGATAATCACTATAGTTTGTTGAATGTTCATGTATTGAAACTTGGTTACCAGTTTCAGAGGAATTCTCCTAGGAGGGGATTAAGATAGTTCATGTGGAATTCTTTGTTACTTCTCAAGATAGAGTTGTTATTTAAAAAAAAAAAAAAAAAAAAAAAAAAAAAGACACACCTTGCTGGCCAATTTTCTTCAATTGCCTGTAAAACCATAAGATTTCCCTCTCCTACCTCCACGATGCCATCTGCCATTGGGGGAAAGAAGCTCACCAGAATCAGTATTGTGATATTTGAACAACTCCAAAACTATGAAACATCTTCTCTCCAGAAAGTAGCATGGTTAAAATATTTTGTTACAGTAACAGAAAATGGACTAATAATATAGTAGCATTCTTGTATTTTCTCTGGGAAAAAAAATTAACCAGGCACAGGGGACTTGATGCAGGCCTTTTTATTCCCAAAAGATTCTGACTTATGGCTTGGAGAGTCTGAAGAAAATAACCACCTATTTTGAAAACATCTAGGTTTTTGTTGGTTTGTTGACCTAGCATTGCAGGTAGTCCCGACTGACGTCAATCTTTTTATGGAGACAAAGCTAGCCTTGAACTCTTAATTCCCCTGCCTGTCTCTCCAGTGCTGGCATTACTGCTATATGCCACCACACCAGGATAGCTTATTTCTCAAGCTTCGTCTTGACTATTTCATCAAAGAGGACTTTTGGATTTAGGCTCAACCTTCATCCTAATACTTCCCACTTCAGACAAGTTCCTTGCCTTTATTTTTAAAACTTTTAAAATTTTTTAAAAGTAATTACAAATTTATAAGAACTACAACAGAAAGGTATTAGGTGAAATTGCTTCTCTTTATTCCACTGCTTCTAATGGTTATACCTTATATAACTCTAGTATCAAAATACAGCATTGGGGGCTGGAGAGAGGCTCAGCAGGTAAGAATACTTGCTGCTCTTGCAGAGGACCCAAGTTTGGGTCCCAGTACTCAGGTCGGGTGGCTCGCTATTATCTGTAACTCCAGCTGCAGGGGAGCTAACACGCTCTCTGACCTCCAAGGGCATTGTATACATGTGGTGCACATACATACATACACACAGGCAAACAGTCATACACATTCAATAACAATAAATCTCTTCTTTAAAGGTAGTTAATTTTGATGAAATCCAGAGGCTAATTAGGATATAGAAAAGACAATAGATTATAAACAATTTAAGGTTTCTATAATCACAATAATAATGTTACCAGATATTGAGCTGCTACTATTTAGGTCTGGGTATTTTATTTATGTGAGGTATTTTATTATTGTTATTTGTATGTTTTCCTCTTACAAATAGCACTTATCCAATACTATGTGACAGTCTTTTTTTGAGACAAGGTCTTTCTGTGTAGCTAAGGTTTGCCTATAATTCCTTCTCTTTTAATCCTCCTGGGTGCTAGGATTGCAACCATACCACCATGCCTGGGTCTCTCCAGTTAGATTAAGCTGTGCTCTGACTTGCTGGATAGCCAAGAGTAGCCTTGAGTTCCCAATCCTCCTGCCTCCACCTCTCTAGTGCTTAGATTGTGGGAGTGAGTCACCACATCTAGCTGTATAGATGCATTGAGTTCCTACGATGGTCCCATGAAGTAATCGTGTTCACTTTACAAATTAGAAAATTGAACCTTAGAGAGGTGTAATAATTGATTTAAGTCACGCGGTGAATGTTAGAACAGGCATTTGAACTGATCCTGACACCAGAGCCCCCTGGGAAGGACTTGAAGGTCAGTATTCCTAGCACGCTTTGAAGGGAGATATTATTTCCATTTCCTGTATGAGAAGCCTAAGGTTTAGTGTGGTTCAGTAACCCGCTCAGCCTCTCACACAAGTAGCAGGTGCCGGAGCGCTCGTTTGATTCTGGGCCTGCCTAGCTCTAAACACCAGGCTCTTGGTAGATGAACTGTTTCCCTGGCATCACACACAGACCTCAACTGGACCTCTCAAGTCCAGCTCTGAAATGTATGAGACCGAGCTGCTCAACTCTCAGTTACATCAAAATCACCTGGGATGCATAAAGCCACATTAGTGGGCACCTCCCCAGGCCTTCTGCTTTAGAAAGTCTGAGCTCCTGAACAAAGGCAGGAGCTCTGCTCCCTGGGATGACTTTAAAGTCTACTGGATCTGGCATGACAGCCAGTTTTAAGATTGTTTCACCCTTAAGGTAAGGAAAAAATTAGAATAAGGGCACCACATCACGGTGATGGGTCATGTAAAATAATGCATACCATGGTTACACAGGTCTAACTAAAAAATGTAACCAAACAATTAGTGTTTCAAGGACTGAAATCTCCAAGTTAGTGAAAAACCAGTTTGGTATTGCTGAATGGATTGACATTGTGTTTTTTTGGGATTCCTTTCTGCATCTAGTTTTTCTCTTGAATTTCCTCCAACAGCATTCTTTGAGTCTTCTTCATGGGGATTGCCCCCATGGATGGATTTAAGTGCAGTTTGCTCCTCTGGTGTTAGTTCATATCTTATGCACTGTGGCTATTTCTGCCTTTCCACCTCTTTGAAGGCTCAGACCTGCTTAGTCCTCGAGTCAATTCCCAAAGCATCAGGAGGTTGTGTCTTCACACCTGCGCCTCAGCTCCTGAACCCCAACCCACTTGCCAACCATCATGGGTTCCTTCTTCTAGTCTGCCTCTCAGGGCCTGCCCTGAAGATTTAGTCAGGAACAGGGTCTCCTGCCCTGGACTTACTTTTTTTTTTCTTTTTCAGAGCTGAGGACTGAACCCAGGGTCTTGTGCTTGCTAGGCAAGCGCTCTACCACTGAGCTAAATCCCCAACCCCTGCACTTACCTTTTATAACCTCTCTCACATCAATAAACAAGACAGAAATGCACCTCTATTTTCACATGCCCTGCTCAGGGAGATTCCTTTTTGATCAAATCGATGAAGGAAAATCCCAAAGCACTGTTAGCACATAATCCTCCATCAGTTCTACTAAAGGTGACACTGTTTCTTCAGCTGAAAACATTAGATGTCTTTGAGTCTTTATCCCAGACGCCCCATTCTTAGACTTAATGTATAACAAAGTCTATTGACTAACTCGTACCCCCCTCCCCAAGTCCTCTGTTCTGCTGCCTCTCCATTCCCAGAGCTGCGCCCCCCTGCCCTCATTGTTGAGGTCTGTAAGACTGTGTCATATTCATGATGGGCCAGAAGAGCAGAGCTGGGTGGGATCTAGATAGTTGGTCCTCCTGATTGGTGCTTGAGCCTTCACATCAACACTCCCTTCACCCGGGTTGTTCAACCTCACAACAGCTAAGTCACAGCCCATTTAATCTTCAGAGGATGTGAGCTATGTTAGAAAATGATTCTTATCGACAGGCCAGGTGACAGATCTACAGTTGCAGGTGCTTAGGAGCACTGAGGCAAGAGGATGGGAAGTTCAAGGCCATCCTGGGTGACTTAGGGGGACCATGTTTTAAAATGGAAAACAAAATAAGAAATGGCTGGAGACAGCTCAATAGAAAGTACTTGCCCAGCATATATGAAGCCCTAAGTTCACACACACACACACACACACACACACACACACACACACACACCGCTTGTCAAACACTTGTGTGCTTGATATAATCATTTAAAAGAAAATGTCATGGTCAGACATGGCGGCACACGCCTTTAATCCCAGCCCTTGGGAGGCAGCAGCAGGTGGATTTCTGAGTTTCAGGCTGGCCTGGTCTGCATACTGAATATCAATGTTATTATCATTCTTAAGGGAAAAAACAGTTAGGAATCTGTGCAAATGAAAAGGGTGGATGTATTAACTGTCTCTGTCCTTCTCTGTCACTGCTCACCCACCCTGTGTGTGTGTGTGTGTGTGTGCGCGCGTGCGTGTTTTGTGAATGTAATAGGCCCCTACCTTCATATATGTCTTGCACTTGGATCATACATTCTGTTTTGAAACTGCGAACAGTAGAAAAACAGCTAC
Organism: Onychomys torridus; assembly: GCF_903995425.1. Taxonomy (NCBI): domain Eukaryota; kingdom Metazoa; phylum Chordata; class Mammalia; order Rodentia; family Cricetidae; genus Onychomys; species Onychomys torridus. The sequence continues at coordinate 46,988,570 of NC_050448.1, forward strand.
TCAGCCTGGTAAAAATTCTCAAGAATGAGTGGCTTCAAGAGCATTAGCAAAGGCAGACTGGTGTTTTGCTGCAGCCGCTGCTTTGGAAAATCACATATCGGTGTGTTAGCTTTGTCCCTATGATTGAGCATAGACTACATGTGAATATGGTACTCTGTATACACATGTAATTATCAAATAAAATTAAAACAACACAAGACTGAACACTCTCAAGGCACATAAATTCGTCTTGAAATACACACCTCAAAGGACTTACCAGCACTCTATTTATAGTTTGTCACTGTGTTAAACAAACCCCTCAAGTCTCGTGGAGACCTTCTCCAGTGGAGTTTCAATGGATTCTTTGGATGCTTCCAGAGTCAGAGGTCTGGAGCTCCTGATGTGCTGGACAAACATGGTCACTGAAGATCACCTATGAGAGACTTCAGAAAAATTTTTGTTAAATCTTTTGATTTTTTTTCTCACTCTATCATATTACTAAATTCTGGGAAACTCTATCCTTTCACCCACACACTTATTCTAACACTCACTGGGTCCTGCAAAAGGTTGTTCACCAAATCAACAAATGACTAGCAATACTAATATTTGGCAAAATCTGTGACTATCAGAACCATTTAAAGCAGTGGGAAAATATCACTACCCATGTGACATGTAAGAGCAGTTTAACTTCTAAAGGAAAATTCTTGTTTTGTATTTATTTGTTTATTTGTTTGCTTGCTTATGATTTTGAGCAGGGTCTTGCTATTTAGCCCAGGCTGGCGTAGGCTAGCCCAGTTCAACCTTCCTGACTGCTGAGATTATAGACACACCACCAGGTCCAGCTGTTTTCTTTACTTCTGCCTTCTTTATGAAAAGAAGGAAATTTTACCATGTATTTGTATCTCTCAATAGTCACTAATACGTGAAATTCTTTGAAAGTAATAGTGGCCAGGAATAGTGGTGCATACCTTTAATCCAACCTTCAATCGAAGCACTTGGGAGGCAGATACAGGCAGGTCTCTGTGAGTTCAAGACCAGCCAGGTCTATATAATGAATCCCTGGTCAACCAAGGCTATATTGTGAGACTCATGGGATGGGGGCGGGGCTGAGTTACACTTTGCTACTTTTGAGTGTAGAAATTCCTGGTGGGGTTATAAGAATGTGCTAACATGTCAGGTCTCGGTGGTGCTGGAGATTTGGCCTAGGGCTTTTGTACATGTTAGATAAGCACTCTGTCAACTGGCCTGCGTATCCAGACCTTTTATTGTTTTGTTTCATTTGGTTTTGTTTTTGAGACAGTCTCACACTGTGGCACAGGCTGTCCTGGAACTCACTATAGCCCAGATTCATGACCATGCTCCTGTCTCAGCATCTGAAATGCTGAGATTACCAAACCCAGCAGAAATCTCTTTGAAGAGCCACCACCTCTGACCCCTTCATTCCTGGCAGTTCTCTTGGGGGCACTCTTGTGAGGGGATCAAAGGGTCCACTGGCAGATGGCTTGTCCACCACCCCTCATACCTCTTTGTAGGAATAGTTTGAATATACTTTGTATTTCCCAAATTACAAACCCCATTGCCTTTGTTGAAATCCCTAAAATAAGACAACAGAAGGGCTTGGAAGGAGACCACATATCTATCCCACCCCTCCCCATATACAACCACTTAGTATAGTGTCCATCTTCTTGGGTGCTGTATAGTGTGTTGTGCAGTCGTCTGTAGTATAGTATAACATGAGTCTATGTGCGTTCTCTGGCTCGGCTTTAGCAGCATGTGGCTGATGCAGTTATGTAAGTAAGGCCCCATGCTTAGTTAAATGCTCTTCTGTCACCATCTTGAAATTCTTAGTTTTTGAACAAGGGCTCCACATTACCACTTTGTACTGGTTCTTGCAAATTATATTGTCTGCCTGGTGTGGTGTACTGTATAACCTTTTGAAATGATTACAACTTTTTTTCCCATGCATTGCTTCAATTTTTAAAGAAAATGCCTCTATAGTTTCCCTTTTAACTGTAAATAAGCACTATGAATGCAATAGGGTCACATTGTGTACCATTTGCCGCCTGCCTTTACATTTAGTGACATTTCTCCCTGTTTCGCGGTTCGCGGTGGCTAAAGAACACTCTGGTACGTGGATAGCCGTAATTTGCTTAATCACTCTAGCTGTCTCCCACTGATGTGCCTTTGATAACAGAGCAAGCAGCTTCAGTTCGTGTTGTGTACTTGCCTCACTAACTCCCTAGGATACATTTGAGTTGCTGAGTCAAAGGATGTGATTGTTTCAAAGTGTGAGACACATGACCTGATTGTCTTTCTGAAAGATTGTGCTAGGTTAGACCACTCCAGTTCCACCAGCTGTGCACAGTCATGATTGTTGCCCTGCACGCTAACTGGCCGAAATAACTTAGACGTCAACTCTGTGGATCTTGCCTGCCTCCTCTTTCTAATGGTCTTAGCTTGCTAGGATACCACTGGTTCTCTTAACTTGAAATGGCAGTCTCTTGAGTTAAACATCTTGCTGCTATTGTAGTGAGTACCTTTTAGGTAGATTTTTTTTACCCCAGAGCTGAGGACCGAACCCAGGGCCTTGCGCTTGCTAGGCAAGCACTCTACCTCTAAGCTAAATCCCCAGCCCCTTAGGTAGAGATTTTTGGGGTCCTTCCTGGCAAATATGTGAGACATTATGTTAAGCCCCCCAGATGGTCTTTTAAAGCAACATGTTTTTAATTTCCACAGTCTGCGGTCAAGGGTGCTGTGGGTGTTGACAGTTATTCCCAAATAGGGATCTACTGGCTTGTTCTTTTTGGGCTTTTTTGAAACATGGTTTCATGTAGACTGGGGAACCTTCATCTCAGTATGCACGTGCAGACAACCTTGAACTCCGATCTTCCTGCCTCCAACTCCCACTGTTAGATTACAAGTGTGTCACTAAAGCCAGACCTCTTCTGCTGTTAACACCCAGTCATTAAATTCTAACTTTGCAACACTTCCCGAGCTGTAAAAAAACAGTACAGAGAGTTCCCTGCACTGCTCACCAGTATTCCCCAGACCATGGCATCTTATTAGTCACTTCTCACAGCCTCACCGGCTCTGAACGAGTGAGAAGAAATCGTTCACATCCTTACTGAGCTACCTCTCTTTTAGGGGTAATCTACTGCAAATAGATTTGCAACTCTACTTCAACTCAAAATCATAGAAACAAAGACACAAAGTATTCTGTATGTACACTATTTAAATGTCATTGTTTTTCTCCACTTCATTGAACAAAGTTGAAAAAAAAATCTGATCAAGGGTTCAAACCAGGGCCACTTGCTTTAGTAGTAGGTGTTTCCTCCTTCTCTCTCCTTTTGAGTCATACTCTTGTGGAATATTAGTTGAAGATGTGTTACATTTGTCTGTGCTGTGGAATATTTGTTTAATTATGCAAAGATGTGTTGCATTTGTTTAACTCTGTGAAGCTGTGTTACTGTGCCTGTCTAAAATACCTGGCCAGTCTATAAAGAGCTGAACGGCCAATAGCTAGACAGGAGAGGGCTAGGCGGGGCTGGCAGGCAGAGAGAATAAATAGAAGAATGAGGAGAGTGAGGAGAGGAATCTGGATGTCAGGGGCCAGCCACCCAACCAGCCACAGAGTAAGAAGGAAAGAAAGACACAGAATACAGAGAGGTAAAAGCCCAGAGGTAAAAGGTAGATACGATTTTTTGGGGGGAGGTTAATCTTTTTATTGTGGTTTTTTAAAGTTTTTTTTTTTCATTTTACATACCAACCACAGTTCCTCCTCTCTTCCCTCCTCCCCCATCTACTCCTCAGAGAGGGTGAGGCCTCCCATCCCATGGGGAGTCAACAAAGTCTGGCATATCAAGTTGAGGCAAGACCAAGCCCCTCTCCCTTGCATCGAGCATGGTATCCCTCCATAGGGAATGGGCTTCAAAAAGCCAGTTCATGCACCAGGGGCCCCACAAAATGACCAAGCCACACAACTATCACCCACATTGGTCCCATGCAGGCTCCCCAGCTGTCAGTGCAGAGTCCCTGAGCTCCCACTAGCTCAGGTCAGCTGTCTCTGTGAGTTTCCCCATCATGAGCTTGACACACCCCCACCACCACCATTCTGCTCATGTAATCCCTCCTCCCTCTCTCTGACTGGACTCCAGAAGCTCAGCCTAGTCTATCTGTGGATCTCTGCATCTGCTTCCGTCAGTTACTGGATGAAGGTTCTATGATGACAATTAGGGTAGTCACCAATCTGATTACAGGGGAAGGCAGTTCAGGCACCCTCTCCACTATTGCTAGGAGTTTTAGCTGGGGTTATCCTTGTGGATTCCTGGGAGTTTCCCTGGTACCAGATTTCTCCCTAACCCCATAATGGCCTCCTCTATCAAATTATCTCTTTCATTGCTCTCCCTCTCTGTCCCTCCCCGAACTAGACCATCCAGTTCCCTCAGGTTCTCATTCCCCACCCCCTCCAGTTTACCCAGGAGTTCTTATCTATTTCCCCTTCCTAGGGTGATCCATGAATTAGACGGGATAATTTAAATTAAAAAAAAAAAAAAAAACTGGCTAAAAATAAGCCAAACTAAGGCTGGCCAGGCATTTGTAAGTAAGAATCTCCATGTGTTTATTCGGAAGCTGTGTGGCAGGCCCCCAAAGAGGTTAAACAACAAAAACAAAAACAAAAAAATTACATCATATTATTTCAAATAAGTCATAGAATGATGTAAAAAGATACCTTGACAACTGATAGTCCACAGCTCTGGCTTGGTTGAATTTTTGCTTGTTTGAGTTGCTTATTTTTGTATTTTCATGTCTAAAACTAATCAAAAGTTTTTTTCAAAGGAAAAAAATAATACTCAGCAGGTTAGAGAAGTGGCATTTAACTATGTATAGTAGAAATTTGTAATAGTAAATTAAGCTCTAAAAAATGAAAATTCCAAAAATCTTTGTTGTTCATTTATTTTCTGCCGGATCCCACCCAACCTGTTGAACAGTCCTGAACAGGGGAGTGAGGATTGAGAAATAATAGGTAGGAAAAATAGAGATGTAGACCTAAAAGAAAAAGACAGAGACCCAGGATAGCTTTAGGAGGGCTCTGAGTCAATACCATAGCAGCCCCAGGTTTATTTCTCACAGCCTTTTCATACCCAAAGCAAGGGGGGCAAAAGACCTCCCCTCTGAAGTTCACCATGGTTCAAGGAACAAACAAGATAAATACTTCCTTAATTCTCAAGACATCTGGAAACCACACCTTTGGCCATACATCCTGTTATCCAGCCTTAAGGAGCAAAGACAAGCTAGAACTCTCTGACCTGAGTCAAGATGGAATCAAGCCACAAACTGGAGTCACTGTGGGCTCCCACAATTTACTTATTTCATTTATTTTTTTAACAGCTGAGGTTTATGGAAGCATAATAGCATGGCATCCAAAGAGACTTCTCCTAAGGGGCAGGGCAGAACTGAAACACCTTTGTTCATTTATTTATTTAGACAGGCTCTCACATAGCCCAAGCTAGACCTAAGTGACGATTACCTGAGGCTGGACTTGATCCCTGTGCTTCTACTTCTTGAGCACAGGTGTGCATTACAATGCCCAGTAAATACCCTGGACTTACTTCTCCAGAGCCTTTCTAAAGAGACTGTTTTTCCTCTTTCCTAATGGGGAGATTATGTTTGATTATGTGCAAATAAAGTTAGCCCTGACTCACTTAGAAAAGGAAAGTGAAAACTTTGGAGAAATACCCTTCCTCCTCAGCACTAGAAATGACGGTGCCTGTGGACTTAGAAGGGTGACACTAAGCAATTGCCTCTTCTCTTGGATCTTTTATTAAACCCAGACAGTGTAGTGTGGTTGATAGAGAAAATGAAAGCTTTAACTGATAATGCACAGGGATGGGCTCCTGCGGCACCAAGTGGAGCCAGGCAATCAACTCAACCAACCTGGGCTTGCACAGCTTCAAGGTGTGTTAATAAAATTTTAAGGAGCAGATGGATGTTGTACTTATTAATCTTTCAAAAACAGGGTTAAGCAGGGTTTTCAACCCTTCTCTTGAAAACCCATGTCCCGTTCTAGTCTCTTCTCCCTTTTCCATTTTACAGTGAAGGAAAGGAATCGCAGAGTCTGCCCAAGGTCCCAACAGATAGTCGGCTGCACCAGTAGGAAACAGGCTTTCCAAGGAGGCCAGCTGGTATCTGAATGCTTTAGTCCCAAGGCATTTTCCAAGTGCCCACACTTTGGCTTACTCCAGGTTGGGATCTTATACCAAGGAGAAATGGCTGAAAACGCAGTCAGAATTGAGTAGGACAGAACATTGGGAAAGGAAAGGTTCCAGACTAGGGTGGGGGAAGGGAACACGTGCTGTGGCATGTGCATGGAAGTAAGAGGACACTTTGTACAATTCTATTCTCTCCTTCCACCCTATGGGTCCTGGAGATTGAACTTGGGTCAGCAGGCTGAGCAGCAAGACACTTTTACCTCCTGAGCCATCTTGCAGGTCCCAAAGCTATAATAGGAAAAATAGGTTTATTTTCTTACTTTATTGAATGAGTGTGTGCTGGTGCTCCTTGTGGTCAGAAGAGGATTTCAGGTCCCACAGGATTGGTGTTTCAGAGGGTTGTGAACCCCTTTGTGGGTTCTGGGAATAGAACCTGGGTCCTCTGAGAACATCAAGTGCTCTTAACCGGTGAGCCAAGTCTCCAGACCCAGCTGTTTTATATATATATATATATATATATATATATATATATATATATATATATATATATATATATATATATGTGTGTGTGTGTGTGTGTGTGTGTGTGTGTGTGTGTGTGTGTGTGTATGTATGTATGTATGTATATATATATATATATATATATATATATATATATATATATTAAACAAAGTTCTCCCTAAAGTCCAGGAAAAAATAAATTCATGTAAAAAATCCAACTTAAGACATTATTATAAGGAAAAAGAATAAATTGTAAAACAACATCCATACAGACAATAAGGGTATTTCCAGAAAACGTCACAAAGCAGTGTCTGCGTGTTCATTTGTTTCCAAGATGAGAGGAAGGACATTAAATTATATAAGAAACAGGAGAACTAAGAATTCCAAAGTGAGGTGATAGAAATCAAGAAACTTTTACATAGTGGAGCTTGACATGGGCTCTTGTGGCAGCTATTGGCGTGGTTAATGAAGCTGGGTTCTTTACATGTTCAGCCCCCAGCCCCCATCTCTCTTCCACTTAAAAATGTATTACTGGCGGTGGTGTGTTTATGTAGCACACATGTGGAAACAGAACACATTTGTGAAGCTGCCCTTCCATCTCCATGTAATATATGTCACCATTCACAAGAGGAACAGAACCAGTGGGGTGAATACATGCATATACATGTATACACACAGGTACACACATGTATGTTCATAACACCAGAATCATACCTGGGAGATGAGAACCAGTATCTGCTCAGTCCTGGAGGCTCTGTGGCTCAAAAGTTTGAGTAGTCCCACAATGGCTGTCTCTCACTGAGGCATGGCCCAACACCCACAGTTGCTCAGCCCATGGGGCTGGGTCCCTCACCCGTCCTAATCTTGCACAGAAGCCACTGGACCCTAGTCCACAATGAAAGCTTGAAATGCTGGTTCTGATACCAGCGAAGGAATCAGCAGCAACAGCAGCAGGGCAGCTTAGCTCAGCAGCAAGAGACAGAAAGCCAAACAGACCAGAGTTGATAATCTCCGGTCTGGCTTGCCCCTTTTATCTGAACTGCTACTGAAGATGCTCACAGTTAGGGTGGTCTTTGCACACCACTCAAGGCCATGGGAACAGTTCTTTAGGTAAGGCTCCCTATTCAGGTGCTACTAATGTGTGGCAAGTTGACATTAAAGTCAACCATAAACCAACCCCCAGAGTAAACTCAGGTCCACACACTTGCAAGGTACCCACAGAACCATCTCACTGGCCACTCTACAGTCTTCTTTAAAACAACAACAACAACAGTCTAGCTATATACCCAAGCTGGCCTGAAATTCACATTACCTCTTCTTCCTTCTGAGTGCTGGGATTATAGGGGTCCACCACTGTTGCTGACTTTGAATCTCTTGACTTTTTTTTTTTTTTAAAGATTTATTTATTTATTATGTATATAGTGTTCTGTCTGTGCATATCCCTGAAGACCAGAAGAGGGCAACAGATTTCATTACAGATGGTTGTGAGCCACCATGTGGTTGCTGGGAATTGAACTCAGGACCTTTGAAAGAGCAAGCAGTGCTCTTAACCTCTGAGCCATCTCTCCAGCCCCGAATCTCTTGACTTTTAAAAATGAATTTAACAGAGGGTGGGAGGGAATGGGCTTAAAACAATCAATGTCAGGTGATTTTATATGTGAAACTGACTTTAAGTGCAAGCATCCATTTTAGAATGTTGTGATTCCTTCAGGAGAATGAGGCCAGAATCTCAAGTCCTGTGTTTTCAATCCAGACTATAGTGTCTTAATACATTAACTACAGCTTTGTAAAAGATGGCTAATTATTTTTTTAGAAGCCAAAATCATAAAAGTGAATTTTACAAGTGACAGCAAGTGTCACAATATACATACGATGGAGACATTATGCTCATGTGGAAACTCACCCACAATTTATTGGAAGTGTTTTGTAATGGCACATGTACATTACTATACTCAGAATTTCACCATTATAAGAGTATATGGAATATGCCTAAGAAATCGATACTGAAAGAGAGATGGCTCAGTGGTTAAGAGTACTTGCTGATCTTCCAGAGGACCCAGGTTCAGTTTCCAGCATCCATATGGTGCCCCACAACCATCTGTAACTCCAGTTCCATGGGAACCAATGCCCTCCTCTGGCCTCTGCGGTTATTAGGCAAGCAGGTGGTGCACATACACACATGCAGGCAAACCACTCATGCACATAAACCTAAAAAGGATTTCCCCCCCAAAAGAAAATAATACTATAATAGGATAAATGAATGTAAAATTAAAACAGTCTTCTACGAGGTGTGTATTTTTTAAAGACTTGTTCAATGTGATTATTGTTTTCCTAATACAAAATAAAAAAATCAAGCTTGGTAAAATCTATCCAAGCTGGTTTATATGTTCTAGTGTGTATCCATCAATGAGGATGAGGCTGAATCCGCCAGCCCCTTAAAGCTCTTAGAGCTGTAGGCATTATCTGTGGTTTGTCTAAAGATTCCTTAAAGTTTTCAATTTGGCCTAAATGTTTATTATGAGGGCCTTTTTCTGATGTGGCCCCTTTGGAAACCTGAGAAAATTGAGCTCTTTACTCTGATAAATGCAACAGAAGGATGTTGGTTAGAGTGGTTTTAATGTGTGTCTGCTTTTATGAACTGACATTCATTGTCCTGTCTAGTCGTCTTCAAGTCTCTAATGCCTCTTAGTAGTAATTCAGGAAAAATTTGGAAAGATGCCTGATGAAAATGCAGCCCTGCTGCTCACCTCACCGGAACACTGGGCAGCTCAGTCTTCCGGGCTCCGTTTCCTCATCTGTAGAGTGGCTTACACTAATGACAAGTGTTGTTGTTGCTGTTGTTGTTTGACTCTGTGCTCTTTTAGGGGGCCCACCACCAGCTCCCAAATAAACACATGGAGACTTATTCTTACTTATGAATACCTGGCCTTATCTTGGCTTGTTGCTAGTCAGCTTTTCTTAAATTATCCCATCTACCTTTGGCTTCTGGGATTTTAGCTTTCTCTATTTCTGTCTATCTTTTCTTTCCTTCTTATTCTGTGTTGGCTGTGTGGCTGGGTAGCTGTCCCCTGGCTCCTCTTCTCCTCTTTTCTTGCTCCTGCTTCTTCTCTCTTTTTTTTCCACTTATTCTCTCTGCCTGCCACCTCTGCCTAGCTTTTGGCCATTCAGCTCTTTATTAGACCAATCAGGTGTTTTAGGCAGGCAAAGTAACTCAGCTTCACAGAGAAGCTTTTAAGACATAAAAGAATGCAACACATCTTTGCATCATTAAACAAATATTCCACAGCACAAAAGAATGTGACATAGCTTTAACTGATATTCTGCAGCAACAAGGTATTCACCAAACCCTTTAACAATGTTGACAATAACAGTGACTCTCTCTGGTGGTGGGGGAGAAGGTGCTTTGCCCTTTCTGGGACAGGATAAAATCTGAAAAAAAATTCCCTAGATGCTGAATGTGTGCTTGTGTGTGAGTGTGTATACTAGAGTTGGACAAGTGCACATAAAGTGTATTCCCAGCCCTGCCATAGACTTTCCAAACTGTTGTACACAGGTCAGGCCATCCATCTTTGTGAAAACACATGGCCACAAACTGTTCAGGGTAACCACACTGATGTTTAAGCTATATACAGAGGTTATAGATCACCCCAGATAATGCTCCTATCCCAATTTTTTTTATTTATTGTTCAGAAGCAAAAAAAAGTTAAAGTTAACAGATTTTAAAATTTTATTTATTTATTTATTTATTTTTGGTTTTTCGAGACAGAGTTTCTCTGTGTAGCTTTGTACCTTTCCTGGAACTCACTTGGTAGCCCAGGCTGGCCTCGAACTCACAGAGATCTGCCTGGCTCTGCCTCCTGAGTGCTGGGATTAAAGGCGTGCGCCACCACTGCCCGGCTTTTTATTTATTTTTATGGTGTTTTGCCAGCATGTATGTCTGTGTGAGGGTATTGGAATCTCTGGAACTGGAGTTATAGACAGTTGTGAGTTGCCATGTGGGTGCTGGGAATTGAATACAGGTCCTCTGGAATAACAGTCAGTGCTTTTAACTACTGAGGCATCTCCCCAGCCCCAAAGTTAACAGTCGTAAAAAATGGCTTTGCCAAAAAGTTATTTTAATTTTATTTTCAAATTACACTCATTTACATATGTGGTGTGGATGTGCACATGCTATAATGTGTGTGTGTGTGTGTGTGTGTGTGTGTGTGTGTGTGTGTGTGGCTATCAGAGGACAATGTGCAGAAGTCAGTTATCTCCTCCTCCTACTCCAGTACCAGGGAGCACACTGGTTGTCATGTTGACAGTGAGTGCCTTTAACAAATGAGCCATCTCAGTGGCCCTATTTTAATTTTCCTAAAAGTTATTTTGTCTTTTTTCTCCCCTCTGAGTGTGTGCACTTATGTGCATGTTCCTGTGTGTGCAACTGTGTTTGTTGATGCAGGTACACATATACCTGGTGTGTGTTACATATATATGTGTCTATGTGTATGTGCAGGTGCAAACACCTGCATGCATGCATGTGGAGTCCAGAGAATGACATCTTGTCTCTTCTGTCATCAGGTCACCCCATTTTTGAGACAGTGTCTCTTGTTTGCCTAAAGCTCATCTATTGCTGGACTTGGGCCAGCAAGTCCTCTCCCCCAGGTCTCCTGCCTCTGCCTTTCGATGCTGGGATCACAGGCACATACCTCTGCATCAGGCTTTGTGCATGGGCATTGGCAATCCAAATCCAGGTCCTCGTGTTTGTTCAGCAAATCACTTTACCCACTGAGCCTTCTCCAGTCCCAGTAAATTCTTTTAAGATTCTGTATCGCTTAGTGCTTTCCCTTGACCCAACATGGAGCTGAAGGACAGAAAGCAAACATAAGTCACATTTCTATGACTGTGTAAGTCTTAGGTTCTGATCTGAACTTCAGATCAACTTCGGGTGCTGAATTGGAAGGCCTATTTCGACATACCCCATGAAGGAAGAAAATGACCTACGGTCCTTTGCCCACTACTCTTTAATAGGTTAAGTCACTAGTGCAACTGAGCCACAGGGGGACTCAGCATAATCAGTTTACCTAAGTCTCATCTCCAGGTGATTTGGGTCCTGGATCTAAGGTGAGTGAGTGCATGTCCATGGTTTCCTGACTTTTTTCTACTATATGACTTAATTCCTTCCTGAGTTCCATAGATTTTTCTGTTGTTTCATTTCAGGAAATCTGCATTGCTCATGGTATTCATTGGAGCTTAGAAGTTAAGAAAAAAGATACAGTTTATCCAAATTCCTGTCAGCCCTCACCTTGCCTCCTGTTCTAGTTCCTGCTTCTTGTGCTCTAACAGAAAGTCATCTGGGTGAGACCAACATTTTGATGAAAAAGAGACAGGAATTTTGAGGAGTTTGGTTTATTTTTGGTGTCATGATGCTGGGAACACAGAATTAACTTGTTCCCGCTGAGCAGATAGATGTTCAGCTTTGTTTTTACGTAACAGAATTTTGAAGTGAGAGTGTGAGCATGTTCTGTGGGACTGTGGGGAGGGCCCAAGCGAAGAACAGCTTAGGAGGTGTGTCTTTGTGTCTTTGTGTAGATGTCTCGGTGTCACTCTCGTGGTTTGTGGTGATTGTAAGGTCATACACCTGTGTGATAGGAACAAAGACATCACGATGTAGTGGGTAGCTGTTCCAGCTTTGACCTTGAAACACTGCCCCTAGTGTGGCAGCAAATAACTGCCACACCTGCCTATGACCTGCCCCTGGGGTGTAGCCAAGAGGAGACAGATCCCTTAAGACCCGAGATGTGTACATGTTCACTCTCTTAGCTCCTCATGGTCCTGGAGGCTGGATTTGCAGACCAAGTCAGAGTTCCCCAGAGAGCTACACTGGACTGTACCTCGTCTCTCCCAGATCCTGTAATTGACCCCTTATTGGCTGTAAGTTACCCCTGAAATAAACCTCTTTTAATTACCAGGTAAACTACGTGGAATTGCCTCGTTAGTTATAGCAATATAAAGAAAATAAAACAGGTTACCCAGTGCAAACTAACCCTCCTCCCAGACCTCCTTCCAGACATGCCGGTTCCCTTCTGAGGAGAACCACGGCTCAGGATCTATGAATGATGAACAAGTGTGAATTGCCTCCCCTCCCCTCAGCCTTCCTCCTCCTTTCCGCTCTCCTCCCTCCCTCCCTCCTTTCCTTTTTGCTGTTATTTTGTTTGTGAGGCAGGGTCTTACTATGTAGCCTGGCTGGCCTGGAATTCTCTATATGCACCAGGCTGGCCTCCGAATCACAGCGGTCTGTCTGCTTCTGCCTCCGGAGTGCTAGGATTAAAGGTGTGTACTACCATACATGACTCATGAAACTCAGTTTTAGTCTTTCAATTTTATGCGTATTGGTTATTTGCTTGCACTATGTCTGTGTATCACATGTGTGCTTAGTGCTGAGGAAGCCAGAAGAAGGCATAGGATCTGCTGGAGATGGAGTTATAGACAGTTGTGAGCTACCATGTGGCTTCTGGGAACTGAATGTTGGTCCTTTAGAAGAACTGCAAGTAGTCTTCACCACTGAGCCATATTTCCAGCATCTCTAGGGAAATAAATATAGATAAATAGCAAAGCAAACCTCTGCATGGTGGCCCATGTTTATATAACCCGAGTGCTAGGGAGGCTAAGGAAGAAGGGTTGCTCTGAGTTCAAGATCAGCCTGGGTTACAGAGTTTGACTCTGTCTCAAACTCTCTCTTCCCCCAAGGTGAGAGAAACTTCTGGAAGAAGGGTATATTAAACAAAACAAAACAAAAGCTGTGAGGGCTGGAGGATCGGGAGGAGCACTGTGAAATGTTGTCTTTGGGACATGACATGGCCTTGTACTCCTGAACTCGCTGCAGCTGTGGTTACCTCCACAAGATCAAGCCAACAAGATTTGTCAACATTCTAGCAGGCAATTGGACTAGGTAGAAAATAAAAAGACTTAAACCAGAGAAGTTGGGCTATAAGCCTTGGCACTGTTGCAAGGAGCCTCATGGCGTTTATCTCTTCAGAGTGATCATTGGTGTGGCTAGCACATAAAATGGAAACAACCCAAGGTTTAGAAATGATTTTGCAATAACATTTAGTACTCCCCCATTGTGGGATCTTGACCAGGCACCGTGCAGGTTCCAATTTAACCATATTAAATAAAGAAACCGTAGAAACAATAAGGGAAACCTGTTCAGAGATTCAAAACTCCTTCATTTCCACTGGCAGCTATGGGATATTTCTTTTTTCTCTGTGTCATAGAAATTCAATGATTTTTTTTTGGGGGGGGACATTAAGGAAGGCTCAGTGGTTAAAAGCAGCAGCTGCTTTTCGGGAGGGCCCCAGGTTCAGTCCTCAGCACCCACATGGTGGCTGAGAACCATCTGTAACTCCAATTCCAGGGGATCTAATATCCTTTTGCTAGCCTCTAAGGGCACATAAACATAAAGTAAAAATATGATTTTTTCAACAAAAAACATGGTTTTCCAGATAAATCTGTTAGCTACTTTAGCACCTATTTGGATATATATATATATCTTTGAATTCACTGGTTTCTTTCTTTCTTTCTTTCTTTCTTTCTTTTTTTTTTTTTTTTGAGAAATTGCCTACCTTTTCATGTTCAATAGCTGCTTGTCTGAAGTCTGGTCACTATATTTTTAAAATCACAGTGAATAAACTCTTCCTATATAGTTTTCTACATCAAGCTGCCATCTTAGAACATAGAATATTTTCTGCAAAATTTTTTAATATTATAGGCTATGTTGGGTTGTGTTTTGATGACTTAGAATCCAATATTTCATTAGTGCAGTCTGAATATTTCTTTCTAATTCACTTACCTCAACACTTACCTGTACTGAATTCACTTGTCATAGTTTTAGAACCACTATTGATTGAACTACTCTTTTTTTCACACAAAATTATTTTTTAAATTTTATGACTTTTCCCCCTTTTATTGAAAATAGACTCTTTTCTCATACATACATTATATAATTTCCCCTCCCTCCACTCCTTCCACTTCCTCCCACCTTCCCTTCACTTGGGATCCACTCCCTATCTGTCCCTTATTAGAAAAGAACAGGATTCCAAGAGATAACAACCAAACATGACAAAATAAAATATAAAATGAAGCAAAAACGATCATATTGAAGTTGGACACTGCAACCTAACAGGAGAAGAGTCCCAAGAATAGGCATAGGAGTCGGAGACCCGCTCATTCTCACTGTCAGGAGTCTCTTAAGAATACTAAGCAAAAAGTTACAATGTATTTGCAGAGGACCTGGTGCAAACCCATGCAGGCCTTGTGCTTGCTGCTTCAGACTCTGTGAGCTCATCGGCTCCCTGCTTAGTTGATTTAGAGGGCATTGAGCTCCTAATGTCCCACTCTGGCTCTTACACTCTTTATGTCTCTTCTTCCCACAGGATTCCCTGAGCTCTGAGGGGAGGGGTTTGGTGGAGAATTCCCAGACTCTTTCTGTGGGTAATGTCTGGTTGTGACTCTCTGCATCAGTTCCCATCTGTTACTTCAGGAAGCCTCTCTGTCACACTGGCTAAGGCACTGATCTAGGAGTATAGCAGAATATCATTAGGAATCAGTTTATTGATACTTTTTGTTTTTTCAGACCAGTAGTGTTTGGTTTTACCTTAGGTCTCTGGGTTATCTAGTCTCTTGTTCTTGGTCACCTAAGCAGAATCGAGTGTAGGTTCCGTCTGGTGGGAGCAGATCTTAATTCAAATCAGACATTGATTGGCTTCTCCCACAAGTTCTGTGCCACCATTGCCCGAGCATATTTTGTTGCGGGCAGAACAGATTGTAGGTCAAAGTTTTGTGACTGGGGTAGTGTTTAAACATTTTTCTCTTTCGGTAGCCTTCAGAGTAACTTTTCTCACCAAAGAGACTAGAACTTAGTGGTGAAGACTCCTTGTAGGCATCAGCTGAACTTCTCCATGTTCAGTGAGTTGTGTGAGTGTTTGATCCATTTTGAGTTGAATTTTGTGCAGGGTGATGAATACGGACTTATTTGGATTCTTCTACATGCAGACATCAGTTTGACCAGCATCATTTGTTGATAATGCTGTGTTTTTTTTCAGTGTCTATTTCTGGTTTCTTTATCAAGAATCAGGTGTCTATGTATATGTGGATTTATGTCTGGGTCTTCAATTCAATTCCATTGATGAATGTATCTGGTTTTATGCTAATACCATGTGATTTTTATTACTATAGTTCTGTAGTACAACTTGAAATTGGGAAGCATTTTTTTTTGTTTGTTTGTTCAGGATTGTTTTAGCTGTCTTGGGTTTTTGTTTTTCCATATGAAGTTGAGAATTGTCCTTTTAATGTCTGTAAACAATCGTGTTGGGATTTTGATGGTGATTGTGTTGAATCTGTAGATTGCTTTCAGTAGCATGGCCACTTTTACTATATTGATCCTATCAATTCATAACCACGGGAGATCTTCCCATTGATATCTTCTCCCATTTCTTTCTTTAAAGACTTGAAGTTTTTATCATACAGGTCTTTCACTTGCTTGGTCAGAGTTACCCCAAGATATTTTGTACTATTTGAGGCTATTATGAAAGTTGTTTCCCTGATTTCTTTCTCAGTCCATTTATCATTTGTAAAAAAGAGGGCTACTGATTTTTTTTTTTTAATCTCATATGCACCTACTTTGCTGAAAGGTGTTTATCAGTTGTAGGAGTTCTCTGGTGGAAGTTTACTATCACTTATATACACTATCCTATCATCTGTAAATAATAAGATGTTGACTTCTTCCTTTCCAATTTGTATCCCTTGATCTCTTTCAGTTGTCTTAATGTTCTAGATAAAACTTCAAGTACTATATTGAATAGATATGGAGAGAGTGGACAACCTTGTCTTGTTCCTGATTTTAGTGGACTTGCTTTGAGGTTCTCTCCATTTAATTTGATATTGGCTATAGGCTTGCTATAAGTTGACTTTATTATATTGAGAAATGTCCCTTTTATCCCTAATCTCTCCAGGACATTTATCATGAAAGGGGTGTTGGATTTTGTCAAAGGCCTTTTCTGTATCTATAGATTATCATGTGTCTTTTTCTTTCAGTTTTTTTTTATATGTTATATTATGTTACTGATTTTCATGTATTGAACCATCACTGTATCTCTGGGACAAAGTCTACTTGGTTGTGGTGGATGATCTTTTTGATGTGTTCTTGGATTCAGTTTGCAAATGTTTTGCATCTATGTTCATAGAGGGAAACTGGTCTGTAACTCTTTGTTGAGTCTTTATGCGGTTTGGGTATCAGGGTAACTGTGGCCTCATAAAATGAACTGGGCAATGTTCATTTTGTTTCTATTTTGTGCAATAATTTAAGGAGTATTGTCACCAGCTCTTCTTTGAAAGTCTGGTAAAGTTCTGCTCTAAACCCTTCTGGCCCAGGGTTATTTTTGATTTGGAGACTTTTAATAACTGCTTCTATTTCCTTAGGGGTTATGGGTGTATTTATATTGTCTTTCTGATCTTGATTTAACTTTGGTAAGTGGTATCTATCAAGAAAATTATCCATTTCTTTTAGATTTTCCAATTTTGTGGTGTATAGGTTTTTGAAGTATGTTCTTATGATTCACTGGATTTCCTCAATATTAATTGTTATGTCCCCATTTTCATTTCTGATTTTGTTAATTTAATATTCTATCTCTGTCTTTTGGTTAGTTTGGATAAGGGCTTGTCTATCTTGTTGATTTTCTCGAAGAACCAATTCTTTGTTTCATTGATTCTTTGTATTGTTCTATTTGTTTCTGTTTTATTGATTTCAGCCCTGTTTGATTATTTCTTGCTGTCTACTTCTCTTGTGTGTGATTTCTTTTATTTGTTATTGTTATAGAGCTTTCACGGGTGCTGTTGACTTGCTAATATGAGATCTCTCCATTTAGTTTATGTGGGCACTTAGTGCTATGGACTTTCCTCTTAGCACCATTTTTATTGTGTCTCATGTTTGGGTATGTAATGTATTCATTTTCATTGAATTCTAGAAAGTTCTAATTTCTTTCTTCATTTCTGTCCTGACCCATTTTTCATTTAGCAGAGAGTTGTTCCATTTCCATGAGTGTGTAAGCTTTCTGTTGTTGTTAATATCCAGCTTTAGTCTGTGGTGGTCTGATAGGACATGGGAAATTGTTTCAATCTTATATCTGTTGAGATTTGCTTTGTATCTGAGTAACCTTGTCAGTTTTGGAGAAGGTTCCATGACGTATAGAGAAGAAGGTATTCTTTTGTGTTTGGGTGAAATGTTCCGTAAATATCGGTTAGGTCCATTTGGTTTATCATGTCTGTTAGCTCCAGTATTTCTGTTTAGTTTTTGTCTGGATGAGCTGTCTATTGTCAAGAGTCAGGTACTGAAGTCTTCCACTATTGGTGTGTGAGGGTCAGGATATGATCTAAGCTGAAGTAGTGCTTCTTTCCAAACTTGGTGCTCTCATGTTTGGAGTATAGATGTTAAGAAGTGAAATGTCAGTCTGGAGTAATGGCTTAGTGGTTAAGAGCACTGACTGCTCTACCAGAGGACCAGGGTTCAGTCCCAGCACTCACATGTCAGATAACAACTGTCTATAACTCCAAGATCTGACACCTTCACACAGACAAAACACCAATGCACATAAAATAAAGACAAATTAAAAAAAAAAAAGAATTGAAATGCCATCTTGGTGGATTTTTTCTTTGAGTATTTAATATCCTTCTCTCTCTTGTTTTTGTTTTTTGTTTTTTTGAGACAGGGTTTCTCTGCGTGTAACCTTGGCTATCCTGGAACAGTTCTGTAGACCAGGTTGGCCTTGATCTTACAGAGCTCTGCCTGCCTCTGCCTTCCGAGGGCTGCAATTAAAAGTGTGAGCTGCCACCACCACCTACTCTATCTCTTTGATTAGTTTTGGTTGAAGTGTATTTTGTTAGGTATTAAAGTGGCCACACCAGCTTGCTTCTTAGGTCCATTTGTTTGGAATATTTTATTCCAATCCTTTACCCTCAGGTAATGTCTATCCTTAATGTTTGTATATGTTTCCTAGATGCAGCAGAGGGATGGATCTTGTTTTAGCATCCATTCTGTTAGTCTATGTCTTTTATTGGGGAATTGAGACCATTGATATTGAGAGATATCAATGACCAATGATTGTTGATTCCTGTTATTTTGTTGTTGTTGTTGGTGGTGGTGGTGGTGTGGTGTGTGTGTTTGTGTTTTCCTTCTTTTGGTTTTGCAGGTATGAGATTATTTTTTTGCCTATGTTTTCATGGTTGTAGTTAACCTCCTTAGGTTGTAGTTTTCCTTCTAGCACTTGCTGTAGGGCTGTGCTTGTAGATAGACATTGTTTAAATTTGACTTTATCATATATATATACACTTGGGAGGCAGAAGCAGGTGAATTCCTGTGAGTTCAAGGCCATCATGGTCTCATAGGACAGCCAGAGCTATGTAGATAAACTCTAAAAGAAAAGAAAATCATCCTTAATATAGAACCTGGAGCAAATGTATCAAATGATCTTTTCTGCATATTGGTATTATATATTACAGAATATCTTACTTTTCTGTGTGAGTGTGTGTGTGTGTGTGTGTGTATGAGTGTGTGTGTGTGTATGAGTGTGTGTGCATGAGTGTGTGAGTGTGTGTGTAAGTGTGTATGTGTGTGTGAGTGTGTGTGTGAGTGTGTGTATGAGTGTGTGTGTGTGTGTGTGTGTGTGTGTGTGTGTGTGTGTGTATGGGTTGGTGCACTCATGCATGCACACATGTCGATGTCAGACAACTTGTGGGACTCTTCTTGTCTTCCACAATATGGGTCCTAAGGATTGAACTCAGGTCATCAGGCTTGGTAGCTGAACCATCTCTCCAGACCCTTTGAGACATATTTTATTTTTTGTCAGTTTAAGTCAGAACAGAGCATGGGATCCCCTGGATCTAGAGTTACAGGAGGATGTGAGCTGCCCAAGGTGGCTACTGAGAATCAAGCTCTGGTCCTCTGCAAGAGCATCATGTGCTCCTAATGGCCAAGCCATCTCTCCAGCCTTTTGTTTTCTTTTAAAATGGATTCTATTTTCTCTGGCCTCTCACTGGAAATTCTTTGACTCTCTGAGAGAAAGGAACCGAGTACTCACTTCTCTTGTTATGAGGCTAGTAATCATGTTTTCCTGGGCCGCCCCTGAACTCTCTGGATAGCAGAACTTCACAGCCCTGAAGGGAGATGCTGCTGCCAAGGCTGTTGCATATGTCCAGCTCTTACTTCTGTGTCTTAGTTCCTAGATGTAGGACACACCAATTGCCAGTGATGCACGGTACTAGCACTAACCTTCCTACTGGCTGATGCTGCTTTACATAGAAACGTATTTCTAGGGCAGGGCAGATGGCATTGTGATTAAAGTGCTTGCCCCACCAGCATCAAAACTGAGGATCAGATTTTGGCTCCTTAGAATCTAACATAGATGCTAAGTGGGTATGGCTGCCTGCTTGTTATTCCAGATCTGGGCAGAAGGCAGAAGGTGGTCACAGGATCCCCAGAGCAAGTGGGCTGTCCAGACTAGATATACCAGCAAGCTCCGGGTTCAGAGGAGAGACCCTGAACCAGTGAATAAGGGCCATCAAAGAGGACTTCCAGCATCAACCTCAGGCCTGAACACATAGGCACACACACGTATGTCCTGATACATGTAATATGTATACACACCGGCACACATGATGCCCCCCTCCCGCCACACACACACGTTAAAAAAATGAAATACTTCAGAAAAAAGGAAAATTATTTCTGTTAAGAAACTGGGCTAGGCCAGGTGGTGGTGGCACATGCCTTTAATGCCAGCACTTGGGAGGCAGAGGCAGGTGGATCTCTGTGAGTTTTAGGCTATCCTGGTCTACAGAGTGAGTTCCAGGACAGCCAGTGCTACACAGTAAAACCCTGTCTCGAAAAATAAAAACAGAAGGAACCGGGCTTCCCAGTCAGGTGGTGGTGGCTCATTCCTTTATTCCCAGAACTGGGGAGGCAGAGGCAGGCAGATCTCTGAGTTCCAGGCCAGCCTGGTCTACAGAGTGAGTTCATGAAGCCTCTGGCTCTGGCGTGCTGAGATAAAAGGCTTTAATTTTTACTTTATTATTATTATTATTATTATTATTATTATTATTATTTTTATTTTTATACAGTGCACCTCATGCTTCAGATGCTACAGAGGACAGCCAGGGATAACAGAAAAGCCCTATCATGGAAAACCAAACCAAACCAAAACAACAACAAGAAGCAGCAAAAAATGGGGCTTGCCTTTGAGCACAACACTGCAGAGGCAGAGGAACACTGACCTCTGTGAGTCTGAGGTCAGCTTGGTCAACGTAGTTCCAGGCCAGTCAAGGCCATGTAGTGAGACTCTGTCTTTTTAAAAAAAATCTGTATCAGAGCTTTATTAGGAGGAAGAGGGGTGGGGATGGGGGAAACAAGAGAACCAGGCCTGGGGAAGGAGCATGCGCAGAGAGAGAGAGAGGTGGTGGGGGGAGAGAGAACCGAACAGAGAGCTACTCTGTCTTAAAAGGAAAAGAAAAGGAAAACTGGAAATTTGTGCTGTTTTTACCTCTTTTCTGGATTGCTTGAAAATTATTAACTAAGTTAGCCATACTATGAGCTAGGCATGATGGTACAGACTTACAATCCCAGCATGGGGAGGTGGAGGCGGAGGATCACAAGGAAGCTACAAACAATCCTGCATCAAAAAGACCACTGGACCACCTTTCCTTAACCCTGAATCCTAAACTAGTGTCTTACTGTGTAGGGCAGCTCTATGGGCTTTACCTCCCGCTCTTCATAAGCAGAGAGTGTGGGAACAGGCAACCTGCTGCTAATGGTTTACAATGCAGAGAAGAGGAAGCTCTTGTTTGCACATATGTGATTGTGTAAGCTAAGATCGGAACATTTGTCTTGATGAGATATGCTAAGTTTAAAGAAGCGAGCTGCTGTGTTACATACTCCCTGTGGAGAGAGTCATGTGGCGGGAAGCTGAGGGTCACAGTCTGTCATCCCAAAGGTGGCTGAATGAGGCTACCAGCCGTAGGCGCTGCCTGCTCCCTCCTCTCCTTCTCCTCCTTCCTGCTCCCTCCTCTCCTCCTCCTCCTTCCTCCTCCCTCCCCCTCTTCCTCCTCCTCCCTCCCCCCTCCAACCTCCTCCCCCTCCCTCCCCCCCCAACCTCCTCCCTCCCTCCCCCCTCCAGCCTCCTCCCTCCCCTCTTCCCTCCCCCTCCCTTCCCCTCTTCCTCCTCCCTTCTCCTCTTCCCTCCTCCCTCCCCCTCTTCCTCCCTCTCCTCTTCCCTCCCCCTCCCCTTCCCCTCCCCCTCCTCCTCCTTTTGGGTTTGGTGAGACAGGTTTTCTCTGTGTAGCTTTGGAGCCTGTCCTGGAAGTTGCTGTAGACCAGGCTGGCCTTGAACTCACAGAGATCCTCCTGCCTCTGCGTCCCGAGTGCTGGGATTAAAGGCGTGAGCCACCGCCGCTGCCGCCACCACTCTGCTCTCTCTCCACCCCTCTCTTTTTAATACAGTGTACCTCAACTTAGACCAGCCATGCTTCCCATGCTTGGTAACCATATGTGGCTGGTCAGCTAAAATCAGACAGTTGTATGAGCATGTTTAAGAAGGCATACAATCATCTACATACATACTGGAGGCAGCTTGAGTTTCCTATTTTAAAAAAGATATATCTATGTCTATATCTATAGATACAGATATAGTGTGTGTGAGTGTGTGTGTGAGTGTGGGAACTGAACTCTGCTGGGACTCTAAAAAAAGCAGCAAGGCTCTTAAATGCTGAGCCATCTCTCCGCTCTCTAGCTCAGGTTTTCTAGACTGAAAACAGAGCCAGGGGCTAGAGAGATGGCTCAGTGGTTGAGAGCACTTACTGTGTTTGATATAGTAGTGGTCCCCAACATCTACACCAGCCATCTCCCTACCATCTGTGACTTCAGCTCCAGGAGGTCCCCAGCCTCCAGCTTCCAGGGCAACTGCACAGGTGTGTGTGCCCATGCCCACATGAAAACACACACCTACACATAATTTTAAAAATACATCATTATTATCATTATTACTTTTTTGAGACAGGGTCCCTCTATGTGCTCCTGGCTGGCTTGGAACTCACAGAGATCCTCCTATCTTTGTCTCTTGAGTGCTGGGACTAAAGGTGTGTGCCACTAGGCCTAGCTAAAATATATCTTAAAAAAAAAAAAAAAAGGCCAGGCATGATGGTGCATGCCTCCCAGCACTCAGGAGGATCACTATACATTTCAGGCTAGACTATACTCTTTAGTAAGGTCAGTGGACACACACACACACACCCCTCGCCAAATTGGTGAGTTTTCCTTTCAGTGAGAAACCTTGCATCAAAATAAGTGAGAGCGAGTCAGGTTTTTCACTTATGTTTATGTCGTGTTTGGGAGAAATCCCATCTAATGACCACACAGGTCATGTGCACCTAGGCACGAACTCCTCAACCAACATCACATTTGATGGCACTCCTGAGAGATCTGTAAGCCTGGGTCCTCCCACCTGACTCTGCTTGAGCTCAGAGGCACCGTATTATGTTAGAATTTTCCTGCCTGGCCCAGTCAGGACAAATCTCTCTTACCCGCCAGTCCCACAGTCGCTCAGACCCAACCAAGTAAGCACACAGAGACTTATATTGCTTACAAACTGTATGGCCATGGCAGGCTTCTTGTTATCTACTTCTATCTTAAATTAACACATTTCTGTTAGTCTATACTTTGCCACATGGCTTGTGGTTTACCAGTGTCTTTACATGTTGCTTCTCATGGCGGCGGCTGGAGGTGTCTCTCTCCAGTCTTCTACTTCCCAGAATTCTCTTCTCTCTTGTCCCGCCTATACTTCCTGCCTGGCCACTGGCCAATCAGAACTTTATTTACACAGAGCGCTATCCACAGCGCTTCCCCTTTTCTTTTTTTTTAAGGAAGGTTTTAACTTTTACATAGTACAATTACATATAACAAAACAATTATCAAGCAAGAATTACAGTTATAATATTAAAGAAGATATCCTATCTTATATGCCCCACTTACTGAGAATTTCATCACAGCACCCCACAATTCCTCTTGCTCTGGATATGTTCTCTTAATGGTGCTCATTAATACGGTTTAATGAGCCAAGTGGAAAATTCTTACCCGAATTCAATAAATTATTCCTTTTAAAATTCTGTTTTCAAGTTCTCTGAAGGAGAAACGAAAGACCTTGGCTTGGGGACCTTTTAAACCACTTCCTCAGACAGAGACTTTAGTCACAAGGGTGTTAGTGTCTCCCAGAGCTTGTGCAGATTCATAGCCTCACTTCCTTCTTGATGTAAAAGACCCATGTCACCACCGACATTTCATTTTAGTGGTAAGCATGTGCATGTCTGTTCTGTTCTGTTTCAAGTATGTTTCAAATACCTGTAATTTAAAAACCAATTTAATGGGGAAATATGTCATACAAATTGTTCTCTGATCTCTATCTCATGAATAAGCCGCCCTTCCCCCCCCCCTCAGCATTATTTATCTTTATCTAGGTTTTTTGTTTGTTTGGTTTTTGTTTTTTTGGGACAGAACCTTGTGTAGTTCAAGTTGGCGCTGGACTCACTATGTTACTGAGGATAACCATGAACTCCTGAGCTTCCTGTCTCTACTGCTAAATGCTGGGCTTACAGCTGAGTACCACCAAGCATGGTTTAAGCTTTGTTATTGTTTTTTTTTATGTGTTTGTTTGTTTGTGTTTTGAAACAGTCTCACTATGTATACCTGACTAACTTAGACTCTAGTCACTGTGTTGACCAAGCGCAGGGATGACACATGTATACCACAACTCCCAGCTAGCACCGTGGACCGTTCCGAGCACTGCCTCTGCTCATCAGCTAACAGGCTGATGTTTGTCCATTCATTTCATCTCCCACAGTCGTTACTTATTTTGGGCCTTCCTTATCTCTCATTCCAATTTCGAATCAGCCACTGTCTTAGGTTTCCATTGCTGTAATAAAATATTATAACCAACAGCAACTTAGGGAGTAAAGGGATTATTTCAGCTTATAGTTCCACATTACAGATCATTACTGAAGGAAGTCAGGGCTCCTCATCCTGATTTCTTATTTCAGGACCACTACCCCAAGGGCAGCACTGCCTACATCAATCATCAATCAAGAAAATGCACCACAGGTTTGCCCACCAGCCAATCCTGTGGGGGGATTTTCTCAATTGATGTTTCTTCTTCCTGGAAGACTCTAGTTTGAGTCAAATTGACATGACACTTGCCAGCACAGCCTCTACACTTGCCCATTTCTTCAGTTTCTTATCTTGACCATCTTCCCTGTCCATTGCTGTAAGAATAACACCTGTGATTTAGCTAGCAGTACCGTGAGCTTGAGTGATTCCATTGATCATGTCTAGTCTGAACTTAGGAACTTGAATAAAACAGAAGTTGAGTGATACATCCAAAGTGGTTCTGCTAGTGGGTACAAGAAAAGATTCAAATTTAGGTCTGTGATCTCTAAATCATCACATTGTGTCCCTGAGACGTGAACAGTTCTTATCTCCTTTTCACAAACATTCTGTTCATGCCGCAGGCTGATCTTCAAGGCAGTATGAACCTGCCCATTCCTTTTGCCATGCTCTCCCACTAAGCATTTTTATGCACATGTACTATTATTACTCTTATTATTATTTTGGAGACAGGGTCTCATTACGTAGCCCTGTCTGGCCTGGAACTCACTATGTAGACCAGCTGGCTTCAAATTCACAGAGATCTACCTGCTTATGCCTCCCAAGTGCTGGGATTAAAGGCACGCACCTCACTGTATTCTTACCTCACCAGACTGTGTGTCTGTCTCCACACTTTCTGTAGGGGAACTCTTAGTCTCCCCCAAAATCATATGTTGAAATCTTAACTGTGTAGGTGAGACTATTAAGAGATGGAACATTTGGCCGAGCAGTGGTGGCGCACGCCTTTAATCCCAGTTCTCGGGAGGCAGAGCCAGGCGGATCTCTGTGAGTTTGAGGCCAGCTTGGTCTGTAGAGAGAGTTCTAGGACAGCCAGGACTGTTACAAAGAGATGCCCTGTCTTGAAAAAGAGAGGGAGAGGGAAAGAGGGAGAGAGGGGGAGAGAGAGAGAGAGAGAGAGAGAGAGAGAGAGGGAGAGAGAGCGTGAGAGCGCGAGAGCGCATCTGAGGAGTGATTGGGTCATGAGAACAGAGGCCTCATCATTGGTGTGAGCACTTTTGCTGATGAGACTCCACTAGCTTTCCACCATGTATGGGCACACCGAAAGTTGCCGTCTTTAAACTAGAATACAGTCCCTTACCAAAAACTGAATTTCTTGGAGCCTTAAACTTGTCAGAGTACAGAACTGTAAAACAAAACAAAACAAAACAAAACCCTCTCTCTCTCTCTCTCTCTCTCTCTCTCTCTCTCTCTCTCTCTCTCTCCCTCCCTCCCTCCCTCCCTCTCTGTTTTTGAGCAAGGTCTTCCTATGGAGCTTCCTGGTTGCCCTGGAACTCACAGAGATCCACCTGCTTTTGCCTCCTGAAATGCTTAAAGATCTTGATCCTTCCTGAGGGATTAAAGATGTGTGCAACCATGCCTGGCTCCCAGTTTCTGTTTTTCACAGCCACCCTATTCTAGAATATCTTCTCTTGGCAATCTGAAAGGGCTGGGATGCTTCTCATGCCTGTTCATGTTCTCACACCTCTGCCCACAATATTTCTTCAACTTGAGTGTGCCTTCCATCCTGTTTCTTTCCTGACGTGCTGATTTCACCCATCAGAACGCGTCTTAGATATCTTCTTCCTCTAACTACTCATGTTCCCCCAATGAACGTCTCCTGCTATGACCACCGTTAGTTGTTTGTGTTTCATTCCCACAACACACTATGGTTTGCATATAGTTAGTTTTTCTCTCTGTTATTGAGCACTGTCTTGCTAGACAGTGATCCCATAAGGCAGGGACCACATACTGTTTTATTTAAAGGAGGGTCACTGGGGCTTGCCGTTTACTGAACCTGAGAGTGGACTGGTGAATGGCAGACCACAGCATCCTCATCTCCACCCCACCTCTCACAGGGCTGTGTTTGCAGCTGTGTGTTTGACCAGGCCTGGGCATCCCCCCCACACACACCAGGGTTTTAAGCTCAGGTCCTGAGGTATGGGTCTGCTTTGACTCACAAGCAGGCGTAAGTCAGGGCATGGAAAGAATAAGATTGAAAGACTGTGCCAAGGACATGTGATGTAGAAAGATGGCCATCTTCAGACTGTGCCCAGAGTAGGTGAACAATTGGGTACTGTGTGGTTACCTTCTGCAGAGGAGTTTCTCAGCAATTAGATGGACAAACAGACATCCCCAGACATCAAAGTTTTGTTCATTAGATTTGTCTAAAAAGTCTCTGTGATGGAATCACAGGAAGCTTGTGGGCCAACTACCCTGAAGTACACTGTGATGTAGAAATAAGAAAGAGCCTGCCTTTAGAAAAAGGTTTTAAAAAATGTAATTGTGTGTGTCTGTGTCTGTGTGTGGGTATATGCACAGGAGTGTAGGTATCTGTGAAGGAGGTCAGAGGTGTTAGATTCCACCAGAGCTGGAGTTATAGGTAGTTGTAAGCCACCCAACATGGATGTCAGCAACTAAACCCAGGTCCTCTGTAACAGCAATGTGTGCGCCTACCCACTAGGCGATTGGTTTAGCCATAAGAACCAACCTTAACAATATAGAAGGAAAGAACTGATTCCCAGAAGTTGTCCTCTGACCTTATGTGCACCGTGGCACAAATGCATGCATGTATGCATGCACACTAATATGCATGCGTATACTATGTACACATGCTATTTATACTAGGCCAGTTGTGGTAGTATGTGATTTTAATCCTAGCACTTGGGAAACAGAGATAGGTAGATTTCTCCTTCCCCTCCCTTGCCTGTCCCCATGAGTTCAAGACCAGCCAGGGCTACAAAGTGAGACACTGTCTCAAAAACAATAACAACAAAAATTATATTAAGAAAATCTCCATGGTGCCAGGGATGTAGATTCCACATAGGTTCAAAGTTGTCTGACCCCACGTGTATTAACTTAATCAAGGCATAAATATGTAACATATTTGTTGCATTGACCAATACTCAAACCTCTCAGATCCAGCTACCAGCCCTACAAAATCAGGTAGCCATCCAGTGGTAGGTGGATTGCACTGATATATTTCTAAGGTGATGGCAGGGATCTGCCTCACTGTAGCATGTGTTTCCTATATATAGGTTTATTTTCCAAATTCTTACTCTCTCTCTATAGACCTAATACCTAAGTCTCTGCTATCCTTTTAACAGTGTTTCTGATCTGAGACTTTACTACTGATGAATGAAGTACTTAAATAACACTGTTGTGAAATCACCCAGGAGTTGGTGGACTTTTAGGTCCTTTGGGACACCCAGTTACCATAGCACCTGGGAAACTACAGCTTGTGAGGATGTACCACTATCAGTCTGAACATAACCAATGTTCACCTTCCATGACCACAATACATGGGTTTAGAACCAAGACACGTGTACTGTGAATGACACTCACCAGTAAGCCTCATGATTCACTTGAAAAAATGGGCTTCCTACCCTGCAAGTTTTCTTGTTGTTGTTTGTTTTTGCTTCTGTTTATTGAGACAGAATATCACTGTATAGCCCTGACTGGTCTGGAACTTGTTATGTAGACCAGCCTTGGCCTCAAACTCACAGAGATCTGCCTGCCTCTGCCTCTGAGTCCTGAGATTGAAGGTATGTGCCACAATAGCTGGCCCCTGCAAGTCTGAAAATTTTTGTTCTAACAATCTTGCTACCAGAGTGAGGAATCTTCCTTCAGGACATACAAGAGCAGTCTTGTTGAACTGGTCTGGTCTGATCCTTTTGAATCTCTCGTGCCTCATGAACAAGGGAAGAAACAGATTACGTGTGTTGGGCCAGCAAAATGGCCCGGCAGATGAAGCACCTCACCTGCCAAATAGGACTGATGACCTGAGTATGATCCCTGGAACCCATGTAAAAGTCAGAGGAGAGAACTGACTCCACAAAGTTGCCCTCTGACCTCCACATGAATATCATGGCATATGTGCACCCCACACATCATACATGCACAGTAAATAATAACAAATTTTAAAACAGATTGTGTACAGTGTCATAGGTGCACATTTCTGATTTTAAATGGGGGAGACAAGTTTCTGGCACACATTGAAGGGGGCAAGAGAACATTTGGGCCTTAGAGCATCCTTTACCTTTGGCCAGTCTGGCAGGGGAGTAAGCAGGCAAAACCTCAGAGGTCTACATGTCAAGTCATAAAATGCTCAGATCCCTTAGGAAGGAAGGTCAGGTCATCTCATCAGGTCAGTGATACCAACCATTTAAGCTCTGGCTGAGAGTGTGGGCAGCATTGTGGAAGTCCTGGAGGAAGGAAGTTAGAAGGGCAGCCATGTCCTCATGACCTCACTTCATCCTTGTTTTATTTTTTTGTTTGTTTTTCCTCTCTGTTTTCCCCTTTCCACTTGGGGCTAACCTCATAATTTAGTCTGCACATTTGAGGGTAGCAATACTTAGTTGTAACAGATGAGGAGAAAACAGTCATTGCCCAAAGATAGTTTTTGATGACGTTCTGTATCTCACAGAGAGTAGATGCATGGAGTTTCTTATATACCAGGAATAATTGCTTAACAAGAGGCAGGCAGGACCATGCTGCTATACTTGTAATTTGTGGTCTGTAATTTTAGCATGGAAAAGGGGTGAACAGATATTTAGTAAGAAAAGTATACTGGGTGTTTTGTTTTGTTTTTTTTTTGTCAACTTGACACAGGCCAGAGTTGACTGGGAAGAGGAAGTTCATTTGAGAAAATGCCTCCAACGGATTGGCCTGTAGGTAATTCTGTAGGTCAATTTCATGATTAAATGATTGATGTGGGAGGATCCACCCCACTGTGGGAGGTGCCACCCCTGGGCAACTGGTCTTGAACTGTATGTATAAGGAAGCAGGCTGAACAAGCCATAAGAAACAAGTCAGGAAGCCGTACTTGTCCATGGCCTTCAGCTCTTGCCTCCAGATGCCTGTCTTGAGTTCCTGCTTAGACTCCTCTAGATGTGAAGTAAAAGAAACCCTTTCCTCCCCAAGCTGCTTTTAGCTACTGCAGCAACAGAAAGCCAACCAGAAGAAAAGGAGATAGACAGTGGCGAATATTGTGATTGGCTCTTCACGCATCTCCGATCTCATTGTAGCTTGCTTGGTTTTCTGAGCTTTTAAAGCTGGGAAGCTAAAGAACTGCATTTCCCAGATTCCCTCGGAGTGTAGCTAGGGGTCATGCTGCTTGCCTCCCTGAAGTAGCAGGTGGGGTGAGGATGGTGCAGAAGCCATGCAGTTCTTCTGGGAGGGGCGGTTGCAGAGGCTTCTCCCTTTTCTATGCAGCTGGCATAGAGGTTCTGCTGACCAGATCCCAGACCCATGGGGACCCAGCAGCAGGAGGTGGCCGAAGCAGCGACATATATGCTAGAGAAATCCCGTGGCATAGTTGGTCATTTCTCCTAGCTGTGTGGTCAATGGCTCTACAAAAGGTAAGCCACATCTTTGGACCTTCAGAGCCATGCTATGAGTTAACCAATGCTCCGTTCAAACAAACAAACAAACAAACAAACAAACAAACAAACCCTTTATGATTAAAGTGAGAGGATGCTCTGCTGTCTAAAAGTAGGATATTAGTTGATTTGTTTTTAAATTAGTAAGGGGACTAGGCTGCACAGTTTCGAGGCACAGGACTGGGATAGATATTTGAGAATTAGACATATAAACATTTGGCACTTAATCCAAGCCAGTTTAATCTCTGAAATTTGGTGAATACATCTCTGTTGGGTTTTCGTTACTTTGATTTTTTTTTTTTTTAAATTTATTTATTTTAGTATATGTGTATGAGTGTTTTCTTACATGTACTTTATGTGCACCATGTGCATGTCTGGTGCCCACAGAGGCCAAAAGAAGGTTTCAGGTCCCCAGGGTCTGGAGTTACAGACAGTTGTAAACCTCCACCTGGGTGCTGGAAACCAAACCTGGACCCTCTGCAAGAGCCGCAAGAGCTCCTGCCTGCTGAGCCATCTCTCTAGAGCCTTACTTGAGGCAGGGTGTCACTGTGTTTCCCTGACTGGCCTGGACCTTACTGTGTAGTGCAGACTGGCTTCGAACTCACAAAGTCTGCTTGCCTCTGACTTGACAGCACTGGGGTAAAGGTGTAGTGGTGCACAGGATGCCACATCTGCTGCTTTTGTGACGATGATAAAGACTTCCCAGATGTAACCTCCTGGCAGCTTTAGATTTTGTTTCCTGATACTAGCTGGAAGCTCTTTAAGCTTCTGTGTGCACATTCCAATTTTTAAAATTTATTTATTTTTATTTTATGTGCTTTGGTGTTTTGCCATGGGTGTTGGGTTACAGATGGGTGTGAGCTGCTATGTGGGTGCTGGGAATTGAATCCAGATCCTCTGGAAGAGCAGTCAGTGTTCTTAACCACTGAGCCATGCCCCACCATGTGTACATTCTTGTGGCTTCCTTCTTTCTCTGTGCATCCCCTCCCCCTTCTTTCTCCTTTACTGAAGAGGATCCCTTGGTGTTCTGAACTCAGTCTGCTTCTCACTTGGCATTATTCAAGGGAGAAATTCTAGTTGTTCTCTGTCCCTACGGTTTTAGTTCATTTCTATACAGCACTGGCTTCTAGACTGGTTTCTTCAAGTCACCTCTCCTAAGGACCCAACATCTCAGCTTCAGCATCTTCTGGGCACTCAAGACACGGCATGGATGAAACGGAACTCATTACCTTCCTCTTCCTACCCTCCAAAGCCCTCTCATCGGCCAGCTGCTATTCCACCTAGTCTGTGCAGGCACCACAGTCCACAGGGCTGCGGAAGCCGGAGCTGAACACTAGCTGTTGTCTGTCTTTCCTTTGCCGAGCCGACCGGTATTGCCACTTCTGAACACTGCTCACCTCTCACCTCTGCTGCCTTACCTTCAATACCATCATCCACAGCCTGCTCTGCTGCGACAGCCTTCCGGTCAGTCTGCCTTCCCTCCCATCCTCCCTTCACACGGAGTGCGGACGAACACATCTAAGATACGTGGCGCCATGCCTTTCTCCTGCCTGTGAATGGCGCGGTGAGCCCTGTGCAGGGCTCGGAGGGTCTCCCCACAGCTGGTTCCTCTCGCATCCGTGTGCACTCCCTGGGGCCTCTCCAGTCCACTTGTTTGCCCAGCCGCGTTCAATTTCTCTCAGGTCCTAGAATGCACAGCTGTCTTCAGTTCCTGGAGCACCGACATCAGCTTCTGCCTCTAGTGGTTTGGTCTGGCTTCATCCCCCGGGGCAGAGAAGTTGCTTCTCCGACTAGAAGTCTGCAGCTGTTACCTTTGGGTTACTTTCTGTCACACCCCAGCAGACCCGGCTCTGCGTCAAGAACTCTGTCTCCTTTACTCCTTGTTAGTCCTCTCACCTCACAGAACACTGGTTCTTAGTTTTGAAATGGTGAAACCAACACAGCCATTGAAGAGCAGCATATCCACGGTTCTTCTCCATCACTGCTGAGCAACTCTAACTATAAAGATTTAGGGTTGGCAAAATGAAGCTTTCCACTAGCCCTCAATCACTGTTGAGCCTCTTTCTCTGTCATCCCGTGTCAATGTTCTCCACAGTGGATTTCTTTATACCATTACTTTGTGTGTGTGTGTATGTGTGCATGCACGCGCACGCGCGCGCGCACACATGTTTATATCTACTGGGTAGTTTAATGTAAACCTGATACAAGCTAGAGTCATTGAAGAGGGAACCTCAATTGAAAAATACCCCCACGGGATTGCTGTGTGGACGAGCCTGTGGTGCATTTTCTTGGTCGATAATGGCTGTGGGAGGCCCGGATCACTGTACATTGGTGCCACTCCTGGGCTGGTGGTCCTGTGTGCTGTAAAGAATCAGGCTGAGCAAGTCACAGGGAGCAAGCCAGAAAGAAGCATCCCCTGGCCTCTCTGTATCTGCTCATGCCTCCAGGTTCCTGCCTTGAATTCCTGCCCTGACTTCCTGTGATGGACTGAGATCTGTGAGGTGAAAAGAACCCTTTGTTCCCCAGGTCGCTTTTGGTGGGGGTGTTTTATCACGGTAACAGAAGAGGAACTAAGGAAGTTTACGTGCAAGTGCACATCCTTGTGTATGTGCATGTATGGAGGACAGATGGCAGTGTCGAATCCTTCTCAACCAATCACTCCCCGCCTCAGTTTCTACACAGTCTCTCACTGAAACCTAGAACTTACTCCCGTCTCCTCCTGGGATCACAGGCCCGCTGCCACGCCAATCCAAACTCAGGTTCTCATGTTCGAACAACAGGCACCTTTCCCATGAAGCCACCTCCACAGCCCAGTCATTACTTCCGTTTTGTTTTGTATTATTCTAGCCAGCCTTAAACTCACTGTTCTCCTGCCTCACCCTTCCAAGTATGGGGATTACAAGACGCTGCCACCATACCTTGCTGTCCATCACTAACTTTAGAAAGGGGAGGGAGTCTTATTAGTACAACTTACAATAAAATATCCAAATTTTAAATGGAAAGCTTGATTAATTTTTAATTATCCTATTATCCACGGATGTAGTCACTACTCAGACCAATAGTTAGAATGTTTTCAGTATTATAAAAAGGCTCCCTTGGTCAGTCTTCCAGGCAGAATTGTCCAAAAGAAAATCAGTATTTTAACCTTTGTTGTCTGACTAATTTCAAAGTCCACATAATGAAATTAGGAACTGCTTTTTTCTCCTTTCTCACCTCCAATTCATTTATTTTGTTATTTTTTCCATACAGTATATTTTGATCATGTTTCCTCCCTCCCCTACATCTTCTAGATCCTCCTCATCTCCCTACTCCCCTGTGCTGGCTGGTTTTATGTCATTTGACACAATCTAGAGTCATTTGAAAAGAGGGAACTTCAATTGAGAAAATGTCTCTATAAGATCTGGCTGTAAGGCATTTTCTTAATTAGTGATTGATGGGGGAGGGCCCAGGCCATTGTGGGTGGTGCCATCCCTGGGCTGGTGGTCCTGGGTTCTATAAGAAAGCAGACTGAGCATGAGAAGCCAACTAGTAAGCAGCAATCCTCCATGGCCTCTGCATCAGCTCCTGCTTCCAGGTTCCAGCCCTGTGGGGATCTCTGCAATCTTCACAGGCAGCAGAGAGACGAGTCATGGGAGCAGGAAGATAGTTCATCACAACATGACTCAGTAGCTGGTGTTGGTTCAAACTCCAGGAGTCTGACTCCAAGTTGTTTATTTTAGGCATGTTCAAATAGCACAATCTGGTGAAAACTATTCTTGTGAAGATTAACTCAATCCCATGTGCACAACAAAGCGTATCTATATCTCTTTGAGGAACAAAGTAAGATAAATACAGATTAAGTGTGACTACGTGGAAACTCTGTAAAGTACATGTAGCACCTTCCATGAGAATAAGTTCTGTAGACTGAGAGAAAGGTCTGGGGGAGGGTCTGGCGCCAGAAAGTCTTCAGACACACAGATTGCACAAAGGTCACCAGGCTAGAAAGCATGTCCACTCCAGCCTTCTGGGCAGAAAACAAGTTTTACATTCCTTCCCTTAAAGGAACAACCCTGTGTGCTTAGTATTCCAGTTCCCCTAGTGCATGCCTATGAGCATAAGGCCCTCTCTGTACCCCCTACACTGCCCTGCTTGAGTTCCTGCCCTCACTGCTTTTGATGATGAACCATTATATGGAACTGTGAGGGAAATCAACCATTTCTTCCCCAAGTTGCTTTTTGCTCATGGTGTTTCATCACAGCAATAATAACCCTAAGATACCACTCAACTTCATATTTTCCCTCTCTGAACTATCTGATTTTTGTTCTTAGATCCCTTTACTCAACATGATGTTGATGAGATTGGTTCTTTTTATTGCTATATTCATCTCTCCTCAAACATGCTTATCATGTCAGAGGGCATTTGGAATATTGCTTCATGTTGGGTTAACATGAATGAAGGCATTAAGAATATTCTTGCATATGTGTCTTGGTAGATGCTAGCAAAACTGCTGTTGGGTTTATAGCTAGGAGGAGAGTTGCTATATTGTGGGATGTGCATACAGTTATCTTACGTGGATACGCTAACAAACATGTTACCAGAATCACTATACCTATTTACACTCCCACCAGTAAACGCTTATGTGTTCCAATTGTTCCATATCTTTGATATTGTTTCATATCATCATTAGCCAACTTATACAAATGTACACAATCTGAGAAGAACAATGAAATTATAAATTGCTGCAATACTCTGAAAAGCATCCAAATTTGGCTTCCTGAGACACAGAGACGCAATAATAAAAACCAATGACATTCATTGTGCATATGCTGCTTGCCAGGTACATTCTAGGCACTTTGATCTTATTTAATCATTGCAACATAAGAAGAATGTGCTGCTATCTTCATCTTATGAATGAGAGATTTGAGGCATAGAGAGACATATAATTAATTTATAGACTTGAGCTACCTGGAAGCACCTGCTCAGATTGTTAAACATAACCCCTCTTGGAGCTGATCAGCCTGCCCAGAAAGCATTTTTATGAAAGGTACAAAATTTGGATTAGAAGCCATCATGGTTGTGCACTCCTTTAATTCAGAAGTCATAGGCAGGTAGATCTCTATGAGTTCAAGGCCAGCTCTCTCTACATAGAGAGTTCCAGCCCAGCCAAGTTTACATTAGTGAGATCCTGAAGGAGAGAGGGAGAGAGGGGTGGGGGATGAGGGGGAGAGAGAGAGAGAGGGAGAGAGGGAGAGAGGGAGAGAGGGAGAGAGGGAGAGAGGGAGAGAGGGAGAGAGAGGGAGAGAGAGAGATTCATCCCTGTCAGGACTTAGTACTGTCATTTTGGTTTGTGGAATAGTTTTACCAACTTCTAAAATAATTGACAGAGTGTCAGATAAGTTCTCATAGGAAAAAAATTACATTTAATGGGCTAAAGCCTAATATGATTTTGGGGAAAGAACATAAAGATGTCTTAATTTTCTAAATATTACAAAAATAAACTATGCAAACATGTTACTAAGGCCTAGTGGCAGCTAGCTTCCTACTGTGGAGAATTTCCTTCGTTTTCTCTAGCTCTTGGATTCATGAGCTTGTACAGTTCCTCTTGCATACTGAGTCGGTGTTGTATTTTACCAATGGAATGCAGTAGAACTGACGGTGAGTCACTTCCGTGGCCAGGATACAGAAACATCATTAACCCCATCTCTCTCTCTCAGAACATTCACTCTGGGAAACTCAGCTACCACGTTACAAGAACACTCAAAAGAAGCATGAAGAAAGAAATGATACCTCTAGCCATGTGAGCCATTAGAAAAAATGGATGTTCTAGCCCTGGTCAGGCTTTCAGAAAACTGCAGCTCTGCCTGATAGCTTTGTAAGCTCATGAGATAGCCCAGTACAGACCACTCAGGGAGGCTGTTCCAGCCCCAATTCTTAGAGATGGCATGAGAAAAATAAGCTTATTGTTTTAAACTGTTGTGTTTAGAGCAACTGGTTATGAAGAAATTGGTGCTCATGACCTGTGGATGTAGCTCAGTTGGCAGAGTGCTTGCCAAACATGCACAAAGCCCTGGGTTCGATCCCTATTACCATATAAACTGGGCCTGGTGGTACATGCCTATAGGAGGACCAGAAATTCAAGGTCATCCTTGGTTATTTAGCAAGTTCAAGACCAGCTTAGTATATATGAGATCAACTCCTTCCTTCCTCTCTCTCTCTCTCTCTCTCTCTCTCTCTCTCTCTCTCTCTCTCTCTTTCTCTCCACCTGAGTTCAATCCCTAGAACCCCCTATGGAAGGAGAGAACTGAGTCCTCAAAGTTTTCCTCTGACTTCCCCACACATGCTGTGGCACATGAGTATCTGCATTCACAAAGATGCATATCACATTCACATTACAATAAATGTATTTTAAAAAGAAATTGGTGGAGCCTTATGAGACCTATGCTTAGTGAGAGGCCCTAAGCATTAAGTTTCAGTCTCAGAAGCATCATGATAATTGACCTCTGCCTAGGTTAATAGCTGAGGCCCCTAGGTAGTCATAGCAGAAATTATTTTTTTAAAAGATTTATTTATTTATTATATATACAGTATTTTGCCTATATCATGTCTGCACACCAGAAGAGGGCACAAGATCTTATTACAGATGGTTGTGAGCCACCATGTGGGTGCTGGGAATTGAATTCCGGACCTCTGGAAGAGCAGCCAGTGCTCTTAACCTCTGAGCCATCTCTCCAGCCCGTGTTTTTTTTTTTTTTTTTTTAATCAAAATTTGTCATCAAACGTTCACTGCATCTATGAGAAGGCCACGCCTACTGTGTTCACTTTCTGTTACTGAAAGAAATGCCCGAGATAGTCCACGTAGAAAAGGTTTGTCTGGATTTATGGTTTTGGTGTTTGATCGTGATCACTTGGTCCTGGTTTGTGACAAAACATCAGGGATGGAGCAAGACTAGTCCTGTAATGGCATGGAAGAAATAAAGAGAAGTTGGGTATTAAGATGCCTTGGATTTGATCCCTAACACCACAGGACAAGGAAGAGAGAGACCCAGAATCCCCTTCGAGAGCATCCCGCCATGATCTCATTTCTGCTAGTTCTATGACCTCCCAGTAGTGCCAAGTTGTGGCCCGCATGAGCCGTGGACAGACAGATCTGAACCGCAGCACGGCCAGCCTCAGCCGCATTGCCGAGCTTTCTGTTTCACAGAAGCAGAACTGTGGCGCCTCTGGACTGGGCTTCCACAAGAAGTGTTCTTGTGCTGCTCCCTTCTTCTTACAGGCCAGGCTTGGGGTGTATCAAATGACCTTGGCAACCACATGTGAAGATAGCAAGGACCCCTGTCCCAGAGTCCGGATGGCTTTACGGAACACCACCTCCACACCCAGAGGCTGACAGACCATTTTGTTAGATGGAAATTACTCCCATTTGTGTTCACAGGGCTATCTTTTTTTTTTTATTTTAATTTTTTATTTTTTCTCCTTTTTAAAAATTTATTATATTTGTGTTTTAATTTTACACATCAGCCATGGGTTCCCCTGTCCTCCCCCCTCCCGCCCCACCCCTACCTTTCCTCCATCCCCTCCCCTCCATTCCCATCTCCTCCAGGGCCAAGACTCCCCTGGGGATTCATTTAAACCTGGTGGATTCAGTACAGGCAGGTCCTGTTCCCTCCTTCCAGGCTGAGCAAAGTGTCCCTGCATAAGCCCAAGGTTCCAAACAGCCAGCTCATGCACCAAGGACAGGTCCTGGTCCCACAGCCTGGGTGCCTCCCAAACAGTTCAAGCTATTCAATTGTCTCACTTATCCAGAGGGCCTGATCCAGCTGGGGGCTCCACAGCCTTTGGTTCATAATTCATGTGCTTCCATTCATTTGGCTATCTGTCCCTGTGCTTTTCCAATCTTGGTCTCAACAATTCACACTCTTACACTCCCTCCTCTTTCTCGACAGTTGGACACCTGGAGCTCCACCTGGGGCCTGGCTGAGGATCTCTGCATCCATTTCCATCAGTTACTGGATGAGAGTTCCAGCACGACTGTTAGGGTGTTTGGCCATCTGATCACCAGACTAGGTCAGATCAGGCTTTCTCTCGACCATTGCACAGGGCAATAAACTATAATGGTTTAGAGGCCATGCTAGCTTATTTTAACACACGGCAATCTTTTAAGATCTATGAATTAAGCTAGCAGGCCCTTAAATGATTGCAGTTTCAGTCTTCAAACTTGGCATACCCTGCTTCTCCTTCCAGAGCCTGGCTTTGATTTTCACAGTATTTATTTCTTCATTTATATTTTCTAAGTTCATTATTAGGGCAGGGGTTGCATGCCGTGACACACGTGCAGAGGTCAGAGTACAGCCTGGTGGAGTCAGCTCTCTCCTTCATCCATGATGTAAGTTCTGGGGATCAAACTGGGGTTGCCAGGCTACATCGCAAATGCTATCACCTACTGACTTATCTCACCATCTCCTATTTTATCATTTGTTTTGCTACTTTATTGGCATTTTAGTCTTCCAACTGCAAACATGTACAGACAAGCTTAAATAATGCCTCATCTGCTCGTAACTCAGCCTCAATATTTGTGCAGAGGACATCCAGTCCCATACCTTGTATATTTATACCGTTCCCTACACATCTACCCACTCTTTTAAAGCAAATGCCAGGATCTCACACATCATATCGTTTTGTTGAAATAGTTCTAATGTCATGGAGGAAACTTCCTCTACCTTCCCTGGGATCCAGTGTGTTTGTGAGTCTGTAGAAAGCATCAGTTCCCACTGCTTCACAACATAGGTGAAGATGGGCAGAGCTATACGGGAGAACTTCCTGCTCCGGTGTGAGGCACAACCCACTCCCTTGAGGTTTCAAAACCTTCCTGCACTCCAGTAAAGCTTGGAGCATTGTTCCTATAAAATGATGCTGGGTGTCCGGCAAGCTGAGAATTCCCACGGCCAGCTTGGAAACAATGGGGAGCAATAGAATAGAGCATGCATGAACTGACACCATCTTGACTTAGCTAGTTGTATGCCCTTTGACCATCAGTTTAATTACTCAGATCTTTGTATCTTCTCATTTATTACCCTTTTTTCCCCCCAGAGACAGGGTTTCTCCATGTAGTTTTGGTGCCTGTCCTGGATCTCGCTCTGCAGACCAGGCTGGCCTCCAACTCACAGAGATCCGACTGTCTCTGCCTCCTGAGTGCTGGGATTAAAGGCGTGCACCACAGCTGCCCGGCATCTTCTCATTTATAAAAGAGATAGTATCTATTGTGTGTTTCACTGGATCAATATAACGATAGAAAAGCAGCTAAGGTTTTCAAAATGTTAAATACTGGGCTAAGAATGTAGGTCAGTTGAGGGCTTGCCTAGCATGCACAAGGTACTAGGTTTGATTCCCAGCACCTCATAAAACCAGGCGTGGTGGCTCACCCTGGAAGTGGAGGCAGAAGTATCAGGAATTCAAGCTCATTTTCAGCTCTATACAGAGTTTAAAACCAATCGGGGGTACATCTCAACTAAACATTATATAACTACCAGTTTTTAATATGGAAGGGCATGTAAGCTGTGTTTCTAATTCTTATTTCATGTGTGCCTCTGGAGTACTGTTTGTGGTCACTTAAACTGCAGGAATTACTAAAAATCAGTCTAACAACAGGAACAATATTTCTTCCAGGTAGTTTTTGAACGTGAATCGGTTCCACCATCCATGAAGGGAGATTGGCCTTGCTGTGTGCATATCTCTAAACATGTTTCATTTGAGAAAAATCAGACAGCACCCTAGTTCTGGAAGGAAAGGGGAAATAGATTCTTAGCTAAATTTTGCCCTGAGTAGCTTAGCTTCTCTCCACTCCCCACTGGCCAGATGTGGTCTAGATAGCTAGATAACCTTCAGTAGAGAGAGGACGTCGACACTGCATTTTCAGAGTTCAGTGACTTCCTTCAAACATCAGAATGTGTCTTTCTGGAATCCCAAGCTCAATACCAACTGGACTGGACTATCAGGGAGGTGGCAGTCAACAGGGAAAGAGGCAGAGCCATTTGCCCCACTTCTACAAGCTCTGGGCCCACTGTGCCTGCTCTGCGGCCGTGAACTTGCATGCTGGCAATCTTGGCCTCATCCCAGCCTCTCATCTCACCTACTTTGTCCTCTGTGTTCTCTGCTCATTTATAGCATTTCAGTACCATCGTCATAGAGGGTTTCATTTTAAGGAAATGTACAATAAATAACATGGGAAATAAGCATTGAATACAGAGAGAGAGAGAGACAGAGAGACCGAGACACAAGAGTGTGATGAGCACAGGTGTATATTCATGCAGAAGCCAGCAGAGGATCAGCTAATCTGCTTTATTGATCAGGCACTCTGTCATACTGTCTTGAGACAGTGTCTCTCACTGACCTTGGAGATAGCCTGATGGCCAGCAAGCCCCAGCAATCTTCCTGTCTCCACCCCTATACCTCAGGAGTTACAGGGAAACACTCCACCATGTCTAGTCTTTTTTTTTTTTTTTTTTAAACTTGGGTTCTGGGTTTTGAACTCAGATCTCTGTTTGTGCAGCAGGCAGTCTTACCCACTGAGGCACATCCTTAGCCTTTTGATACAGACTGTATTTTGTTTTGTTTTCTGAGGTAGGCACTCACTATTGTATCTCAGGCTGGCCTTGAATTTGCCACCTTCTTACAAATCTGATAACTGTAGAGTATCTCTTTGTAGTTTACAATAAGCATTGACTTACTGCATTACAAATTCAATAGGTGCTAATTTAACATTGTAAAATTTAAGATTTATTTTTATTAGTTTTAAATTTATGTGTGCATCTTTGTGGGGGTATGTACACACGTTTGTAGAAGGAGGTCAGAGATGTTGGCTCTCTCTGGAGCTGGAGTTACATGTTGTGAGCCACTTGACATGGTTATTAGGAACCAAACTTGGGTCCTCTGCAAAAGAAGTATGCATTCTTAAGCACTCAGCCCTCTCTCAAGTCCCAACACTGTAAATTTATTAACTCAGGTTATTCTGGGTTAACCTATTCACTTACTATTGTAAGTATAAAAACCATTCAACTGTTGCAATGACCTGTAAGTGATGGGTCACAGAGCTGAAATAACTTGGTCTTCTTTGATAAAGAAGTAAAATGGTGAAGGACAGATGCCCTTGATTTAATTTATGAATAAGCATAAGGAGAAGAATTTTCAATGAATTCTGTAAGGACTTCAGTGTTCTACTCAGCCTGATAACTAAGTGTCCAGTTAATGTGGACTTTCAAAGTAATATTGAATGTAAGGTAACCCTAAGCAAATAGATTTCCAGGACATATGGGGGTTAGATGGCTAACTTTTGAGGATCAGTGGCCCTAGGAATGAAGTGTTCCACAGTACTGCATTTATTGACTCCTAAAAAATGAACAATTTTCTGCAAATGGGGAGGAAATGTCTTAGGCTATGAAAGTAAATACCAGGACTCTAAGTTTCATTATACAAAAACAAAAACAACAAAAATGGAGTGAACCAATTAAAATTTTCTGTTCATCAACTTGAAAATTTGCTTTGGCTTCAAAGAGGGAAAGAAAATAGCAGGGGGTGATTGCAGTTTAATCCCCAGAACTAGAAAACAGAGCACACAAGAGAGTTCATATGACCATAACAGGCAAGCTACACGTTCCTCGACTTTCATACCTGTGAGAACTCACTTCAGAGTTAGTTCTCAGGTCACCCTCTTCCACCACAGCTGACTGTGACTCCAGTCCCAGGGAGCCCGGCACCCGCTCCTGGTCTCCACGGGTGTCAGGCACGCACATGGTACACAGACACACGTCCAGGCAAAACATTCATAGACATAAATTAATGATGTTAATGGAAATTGTTATTGCAGCTTGTTTAGTGTGTGCATCCGTGTGTACGCATGTGTGCACATGTATG
Organism: Onychomys torridus; assembly: GCF_903995425.1. Taxonomy (NCBI): domain Eukaryota; kingdom Metazoa; phylum Chordata; class Mammalia; order Rodentia; family Cricetidae; genus Onychomys; species Onychomys torridus. The sequence goes on from NC_050448.1 coordinate 47,030,737, forward strand.
TGAGTGTATGAATGGAGGTCAGAGAGACACATGCTGGGGTCACTTCTCTTTCTGCCGTGTGTGTCCCAGGGACAGAACTTGAGCCCTCCGATTGGGTGAAAAGTGTCTTCGCCCACTGAGCCATGTTGCCAGCCCCAAATTTCCTCCTCCTTCATGAGTGAACACAGTTCCATGGTGTATGTCTAACACATTTTCTTTTTTAAGGTTTTCGTTGTTAAGTTTTAAATTTTTTCTCAGGCAATGGAAAGGAAAGCTGTACAGAGAGAAAGGGTCCATCCTGAGAGGTGTTTGAAGTCGTGGTGGCAACACTCACAAAGACCTGAAAATATCCAGAGTAGGGGCTGCAGTGAGGACTCCGAGGTTAACAGTACCTGCTGCTCTTACAAAGGACCTGGGTTTGGTTTCCAGCACCCACATGGTGGCTCACAACTACCTCTAACTCTAGTTCTGGGGATCCCATACCTTCTTCTGACCTCCGTGGGCGTTAGGGACAGGCCCTGCTCCCACTGCTAGGAACCCCACAAATAGAGCAAGCTGCACAGCTGTCTCACACATGCAGAGGGCCTAGGTCGTTCCCATGCAGGCTCCCTAGCTGTTGGTCCAGACTCTGTGAGCTCCTATGAGCCAGGTTAGTTGTTTCTGTGGTGAACCAGACATCTTATGTAACCAGACTGATGTCTAGCCTAATTGTCATCAGAGAAGCTTCATCCAGCAACTGATGGACACAGATGCAGAGACCCACAGCCAAATATTAGGAAGAGCTCTGGGAATCCTACAGAAGAGAGGAAGGAGGGATTGCAGGAGCCAGAGGGGTCAAGACACCCCAATAACACAACCCACAGAATCAACTAGGGCCTTTAGGGGCTCACAGAGTCTGAACTGACATCCAGGGAGCCTGCATGGGACTGATGTGTGTCATCTGCATTAATGTTATGGTTATATAGCTTGGGGTTCCTGTGGTACTCCTAACAGTGGGAGTGGGGGCTGTCCCTGACCCTTCTGCCTACTTTGGGTTATTTTCCCTCTAACTGGGTTGCCTCATCCAGCCTTGATATGAAGGGATGTGCCTAATTTTATTATAACTTGATATGCCATGTTATATCTCCCTGGGAGGCCTGCTGTTTTCTGAAGGGAAAGGAGGAGGAATGGATGTGGGGAAGAGGGAATGTGTGTTTTGGGGCGGGGGGGGGGGAGTGGGAGGAGAGGAGGAAGGGAAAAAGAAGAAACAGCAACAACAACAAAACTATGATCCAGCCCATTTCAAGGGGCAATTGTGGTGGTTTTTTTTTTTTTTTTAATTTTTTTAAATAAAGCTCCAAGCTGAAGACCCGCTGTATCCAGAGCTGTTATTTGCAATGATCCAGACTGGGTACACTCACACTGACAGCTTCAGCTAATTGCCAGAGGAGACCAGGTGGCTCTGGCAGCAGGCTCCCCATTGTTCTGTCTAGAATAGTGCCTTTAGTGAGAGTGACCCCGGGCAAGAAGTGTTCATTACAGTGAGTATCCCCACAAGGAATAGGATGTCACAATTAGTTCCTTCTCTTTCAAAGGGAAAGCAGCATGTAAGTTGTGAGAGATAGTTTTACATAGTGAGTTTTTTAGGGTTTCTATGCTCCAAAGTAGTGCTTCTTTAGTGTTACCCAAGGGCTGGCCAGAGAGCTCAGTGGATAACGGTGCCCGCCACCAGCCTGGGGACTCTGAGTTTGATGCCTGGCACGCACAGGTGGAAGGAGAGACCTGACTCATGCAAGTTGTCCTTTGGCCTCCCTCTGCACATGGTGGTACACATGCAGCCCTCCTCCCCACTAAATAAACATAATTAAAAAATTTAAATATTTCAATGTGGTTGAGTTACCTAGAATGCTATTAAAATAGGTTTATGGGTCCCATTGTCGATGTCCCGATTCAGTAAGTTAGGAGAAGGGCCCAAGAATATGCACTGCAAGCTCTGTTATGTGGAGCACCCAGATGCTCCTCCTAGTCCTCGTGTACCTGACACGTAAGGTAAATCACTAAGTGACTCGGAAAGAGGATGCTTACTGCCGCCAACTTAATGTCCCTTCCTGGACCAGAGTCTCTCTGGACCACTTCGCTTCACTTCCCCCAGTGAACGGCCAGCAATATGCACTCCCCCAAAAGCAGAAGCTACGGTGGGGATCCCCTCTATTAAAATGTATTCTTTATTGTGTGTGTGTGTGTGTGTATGTGCATGTGTGCGTGTATGTGTGTAAGTGTGTATGTGTGTGCGCACACGTGTGTGTGTGTGTGCGTGTGTGTGTGTGTGTGTGTATGTGTATATGTGTGTGTGTATGTGCGTGTGTGCATGTGTGTGTGTGTATGTGTATATGTGTGTGTGTGTGTGCGCGCGCGTGTGTAAGTGTGTGTGTGTGTGTATGTGTGTAAGTGTGTGTGTGTGTGTGTGTGTGTGTGTGTGTGTGTGTGTGTGTGTGTGTGTGTATGCATATGTATGTGCAGGTGCTCACAGAAGCCAGAAGAGAGAGAGCATTATGTCCCCTGCAACTAGAGGGACAGGGAGCCATGAGCCACCCATGATGGATGCTGGGAATCAAACACTAGTGCTCTGAAAAAGCAGCAAGGGCCCTTAACCACTGAGCCACCTCTTCAGGCCCCTATCTCTTTGTTAATCTCTTCCTTCTCTTTGTATTCCTTCCCAACATTAAATATATATAAAACAATTGTGAATAATGCATGGCAGAACATAATTGAGCAATTGTACTTTAGGAGTTCAAAGAAAGGCAGTCAGGAAAGGCTCATGGTGAGGAACTAAAATGTGAGCTTGACCTTGACAGAAGTGTGGTATTTGGTTAGCCAGACAACAGGAACTCTGTGCGTCAGACCAAGGCAGCAGCATGGGCAAGGCCCAGGAGTGGGCCAGTGGAGAGATGGCCCTGAGTGGAGGGTCAGATAGAGAGGTCAGAAAAGGAGAACGCAAATGCACAGTTCTGTAAGATACAGGAGGGCGTTGATGGTTTTATAATGACTGAAGATCTGTTTCAGGCAGGTGAGTCAGCCGATGAGTGTACAGGCTGGCTTAGCCCCAGAGGCCACCTAGCAGGCACCTCTGGAAATTCAAACTGGACAATCTGTCATCAGGATCCTCCTTCCCAGCCTGAAATGTGTCTAATTCACATCCTAAGACACTCTTAGATGTTACTACCTCAGCATGTCTGTCTAAGTTTCTTTCTTTCTTTCTTTTTGTTTTTTTTTTTTTTTGGTGGTGATGGTGTGTGTGTGTGTGTGGGGGGGGGGGAAGGTCAGTTTCAAGACACGGTTTCTCTGTGTAACAGCCCTGGTTGTCCTGGAACTCACAGAGTTGCCTGTCTCTACCTCCTGAGTGCTGGGATTAAAGGTGTGCGCCACGACTGTGCAGCTCTTTTTTTTTTTTTTTTTAAACAATACTGTTTTAATTTTTTTCCAACATAATATTTCTGTTCATTATTTGGGAATTTCACACAACGCACCCTGGTCACACATGATTTCCATTCCTCCCCAGGTCCCCCCTCCCACCCCTGTACCCTCCTCCTAAAACGAAAAATAAAATACACCGAGTCCAATTTGTGTTGCTCATTTACTCATTGGAGCATGGTCAAACTCCCAGTGGCCAGTCCCTTAAAGATAACTGAGTCGTGCGTGCGTGCGTGCATGTGTGCACATCTCACCAGAAGCCATGGACCGTGAAGAGCTATACTTCAGCATCTTTATCACAATTTTTAAAAAAGTTTTTGTTTGTTTCAAATTGAACTTCTTGTTGATTCTTTGTGGATTTCATATCCTGCATCTCGACCCCACTCATCTCCCCCTCCATACCCATCTGCACTCTACCCTTACAACCTCCTGCCCCCTGCCCCAGGATAAAACAAGATAAAATTTAAAAGAAAAGAGAAAAAGGAAAGAAAAATCTCTATCTCTTTTTTTTCTCGCTACCATCTATTGTCACGTTTAATGCTCAAAATGGCAAGAAGAATCTTGTTGTGAAGCTGTAGTGTGGCACAGTGAGTCACACAGTCCTTTAGTCCATATATTCATAAGTGTTCATTGCAATGAGTCGTTGGTCTGGTGTGAGATCTCTGGTTTTCGCTACATCATCAATACTGAGCCCTCATTAGGGCTCCTCTTGAATATCCTGTTATCCTGTGTCATAGACATCGTGTAGCTTTGGATCTGCAGGACCAGCCCCTTTATAGGCTCTAGTAGATCATAGATGGAGTGGATAATGGGATGGGCTAACTCATAGCCCTGGCTCTGGGTCTATTGCTGGTCAGCCCGCCATCTCTCCCTCATCCTCAACACCAGGGTGAGCTCTCCAGCATTGCCCTGGCTAGCTCACCCTATGTAGAAAGCAGCAAGGGGCGGGGCTGATTCTCCTGCTCTCATGTCCTGGGTCTGCTGGCCCACACCTACACCACTAGGGCCATCTCTACGGTGCAGCAGCTGGTGAGAGGCCTTTATCACAATTTTTATTGAACTCTATTCAGTGGTTTCATGTCTGGACTGTTCCTTTCCTTTTTGGGAGTGTGTGTGTGTGTGTGTGTGTGTGTGTGTGTGTGTGTGTGTGTGTGATTGTTAGAGAGGCCTTCAGTGTCTCGCATTCTCAACTATGGGTCTGTAATCATCAATACCATTGTAAAACAAGCTTCCCTGTCCCTAGCAGCCAGAGGCAGCCAAGATCATGGACTTCCACATGATTTCTAGTGTTCCTTAAACTTTCAAAAGTCACTTTTATTGTCTCTAAAAGCAAGAAGTAATAACTCTAGTATTAGTTTCCCAACTAGTCTTTAGAATGTTGACATTTTATTTGGGATGCTGGGGGCCTGTGGTGCCCACATGGAGGTCAGAGAGCAACCTGCAGTCTGTTCCCTCCTTCCACCATTCGGGTCTTTGGGTTTGAACTTGGGTCACCAGACCTTACTCATGGAGGTATCTCACTGGCTGCCAGCTAGCCATGAATTTCCTTGTACCACCTCGTAATCTCGTCCCTCCATGCCTTTTCATTCGGATAGTAACACTCTCCCCTACGTTCACTCTGTGTAATCCATGTTTCTCAGTACGTGTCTCGGTCTTCTCTGGACAAATACAGAGACCAGGTTAGACCCTTCCATCGGAGTCTGCTGTAGAGCATGCTTTCCTGATCCACGGCATGCCACCATGTGGTTCCCACTAGCCTGACATGCTCTCCTCTCCCCACACTGGTGTGTTTATGGTTGCTTCTTAACTCGATTCTCAAAGGCTAGCTCACCCTACCTTGTCTCTCTGCTTGCCCTCTTCCTTGGCCACAAAGCAGATGTGCTCGTGCTCTGTGGTTTATGGGTGCTCTGATCTTTATTATTGCTCATTTCTAGGAGCAAAGCTTGAGCCCAGAGGCTGATCTGAGCAACAGTCACAGGGACACCCATTGCGCTGCCATGGCTCCTCTCTTTGATCTCTTCCTGGTACCACAGATCAAGCAACTACACCCTGACTCTCCACATGGGAACAAAGAGAACCTTGCATTATACTGCATTATTTATCTAGATGATTAATTTATTTTTAATATTTTTGATGTTTTCAGACACGTGTATAATACGTGTTTGTATTTGTCTCCTTGTGTCCTCCTACACTGCCAACTGACTTTCTTTCTCTTCCCTCTATCCCCACATTGTGCATGTGTGCCTGTGTGTGTGTGTTGTAGGATATTTGTGCACTGTGTGAAGATGCATTGCTCTGAGTGGTGTAATAAAAAGCTGAACGGCCAATAGCTAGGCAGGAGGTATAGGCGGGACCTCCTGGCAGAAAAAGAACTCTGGGAAGAAGAAAGGCAGAGTTGCAAGCCAGATAGGGAGAGGAAACAGGAGGTACAAGATGGAAGAGAGGTAAAGCCACATGGCAGACTGTAGATTAATATAAATGGGTTATTTTAGTTATAAGAGCTAGTTGAGACAAGCATAAGCTAAGGCCGAGCTTTCATAATTAATAATGAGTTTCTGTGTTGTTATCTGCTAGCTGGTGGATGACAAAAAAGCTTGCTACAAGTATGTGTTTCCTAATGAGCTTAATTAGGACTGCTTACATGAGCACGGGTGAGGGGTTATTTACCAAAAATCTAGGTAACTTTCCAGATGAAATGTTTCTAGCTTCTCCTTCTCTAGCTGGCTTTGTAAACTTTGGGCAGATTTAACAGTATCTACAAGTTTTGGGGAAATTTGCAAACGACAGCAGAAAACATTCCTCTTGTTTATCACGCTCTCTCACTGCGGCCTAACGTGACCGGGACTGCAGTTTCCGGGGGGGTCCTTACTCCAACACGTCCATTTTGTCTGCACTTAAATACCAAAGCATTCAAATCACACCAGTCATGTTCTCTCCATTCACTGAAAACACTTCTGATCACCTGCTCAGTGCCAAACAATGATGTAAGTGCTTGGAAGCTAGCTGTGAGCAAGGCGGACTGAAGCCCAGCCCTCTGTATGTACTCCCAGATGAGAAAGCAAATAAGCAAACATACAATTTCAGAGAGTGATAAGTGCTATTGTATTAATTAGGGCTCCCTAGGGGTACAGAATGAATAGAAAGAATATGCCCATAATCACACAAGGAGGTTTATTGTATTGGCTTATGTGATTAGAGGGTGAACGATCCCTCAGTGGCCATTTGCATGCTGCCAAGCTGCTCAGCACAGCAAGGTGGAGGCTTCGGAAAGAAGACAAGCAAGGACACAGTCCTGAGTTAAGGCTGAAGGGCGTTTGCCCACGGGCAACAGGAGCACCAGCAGACCCATTCCCCAGGAAGAACACAGCTTGCAGATGCTATCTAGCTTCTGCTGTCCTCCAATGCATCAGCCTTCAGTCTACCGGACAGTGCCACCCACACTGATGCTGAGTCTTTCCCCCGCCTCAGCTACTGTACCCATGACAACTGCCTCTGGACACCCAGTCTATCTCACACCCAGGGTGCGCTTTACTAAACTCCCGGGCATCTTTCAATCCAATCAGACTGACAACCAAGATCAGCCACAACAACTATACAGAAAGAACTACAGAGTGTCATGAGAGACAGTGGTGGGAGGAGTTAGTGGGACCTTTCAAAAGAAGTCCACAGTGGTCTGAGGTCTCCATGCTATGAGAGAAGGGATCCATAGGAGCCCCAGTAGCTAATGCTCCAGGCAGGAGGAGGATTAGGAAGTGTGAAGACATGAGTTGGACAGGAAAGCCCATGATGCCATGCCCACAGAGGTAAGAAGAGGGAGGTGACTAGGATCCACTGAACCTGGACTTACAGACAGTTGTGAGCAGCCTCACAGGTGCTGGGAACCAAACCTCAGTTCTCTTTAAGAGCAGTAGTGCTCTTAACCACTCAGCCATCTTTCCAGCCCCTTCTTACTGTTTTTTTTTTTTTTTTAAATTGGAGATATAATTCCTATAACATAATCTACCATCTTCGTTAGTTTTGTTTGTTTTTGTTTTTGGATTTTTGTTCTAGCATTTTGCAGTCACAACCACAAATTCCAGGACATTTCCCTGAGAAATCCCACCCGTTTGCAGCTACTCCTGGCCCTCCCTCCCTTCAGCTCCCAGCAGCCACTATTTTGCTGCCCGTGTGGATTTGCGTGTCCTGTGCATTTCAGGTGAACGAATCACAGAACCAATTCCAGTTTGTTTCTCTGTTATTGTGATAAACACTGAGCAAAACCAACTTGGGGGAGGAAAAGGTTTGTTTGGCTTACAGGTTACAGTCCATCATCAAGGGAGGCCGAGGCAGGAGAGATGTAGAGACCGTGGAGGATGCTGCTTCTGGCTTCTTCTCCATGGCTTCTTCAGCCTGCTTTCTAACACAACCCAGGACCACCTGCTCAGTGGTCTGTGCCCTCCCACATCAGTTATTAATCAGGAAAATACCCCCACGGACATTCCCGCAGGCCAATATGATGGCGGCAACTCCTCACCTGAGGATCCCTCTCCCCGTGTGTATAGGTTTATATCAAGTTGACAAAAGCTGACCAGCAAAGCCTATTGAGTTTAGTCTCCTTCACCAAGCAGAATACTTTATGTTTATGAGTGTTTCCTGCATGTATGTCTGTGCACCACTTGCATGCCCATGGTGTTGGATCCCAAGAACTGCAGTTTCAGACAGTTGTAGGTGGCCATGTTATTGCTTGGAATCAAATGTGGTTTCTTTGTAAGAGCAGCCAGTGCCCTTAACCACTGAACCATCTCGATATCCCTGAGCATAGTATTTTTAAGGCTCATCTGTGTCACAGCATGTAGTAGTATTTTGTTCTTTTTTAGGGCAGGGTAATATTCCATTGTGTGTGTATAGTATATTTTATTTCTCCGTTGATCAGCTTACAAGCATTTTGACTGTTCCACCCCTTGGCTATTGTGAGTGTAACCATGAACATTCTAGTAGGATCTTTGTTTCTCTCTGTAACTAGGGGTAATTAATAGGTTATATGGTATCTTTATGTTTAACTTTTTGAGCATCTGTCAGTCTCTTTTCCAAAATGGCTGCATCATTTTATATTCCCAGAAACCATGGAAGAAGATTCCAACACCCTGACATACTATTTTCTGGTTTTGTGATTGGTAGCCATTCCAATGGGTATGAAAAAGCATGTCATTGTTATTTTAGCTTACTGTCAAAGTTAGTTTGTATCAGTTTGACTCAAGTTGGAGTCACCTAGGAAAAAGAAACCTCAGTTGAGGAATTGCCTCCATTAGAGTGGCCTGTGAGCGTGTGTGGGGGTATTTTCTTGATTAATGGTTGATGTGGAAGTGTCCAGCCCACTGTGGGCAGTGCCATCCTTAGGCAGCTGGACCTGGGCTGTGTAAGAAAGGTAGCTGAGCAAGTTGATGGAGACAAACCAATAAGTAATGTCTCCTGTGGTCTTTGCTTCAGGTCCCGTCCTTAGTTCTTGCCTTGATGTTCCTCAATGACTGACCGTGACCAGCAAGCTGAATAAACTCTTCCCTTCTCCAAGTTGCTTTTGATCACGGTGATTATCACAGCAGTATACAGAACACGCACATTTCTCTAGTGACTAACAATGCTATCATTTCCTACGCTCACAGGCCTTTTGTACATCTTTTCTAAAGAGAGTTTCCACAGTCACTAGCCTGACTTCAAATTTGGAAAAAAAAAATTGTCTTTTACTATTGAGTTACAAAGTTTCTTTATATATTTAAGGTTTTTGACCTTTATCAGATATATCATTTTAAAAATTGATTCTTCTTCTTCTTCTCCTTCTTCTTCTTCTTCTTCTTCTTCTTCTTCTTCTTCTTCTTCTTCTTCTTCTTCTTCTTCTTCTTCTTCTCCTCCTCCTCCTCCTCCTCCTCCTTTTCCTCCTCCTCCTCCTCCTCCTCCTCCTCCTCCTCCTCCTCCTCCTCCTCCTTCTTCTTCTTCTTCTTTTTCAAAACAGGGTCTATCTATGTAGCTCTGGCTGTCCCTAAACTCATTATGTAGACCAAGCTGGCCTCAAAATCCTCCTGCCTCTGCTTCCAGTGTTTCAGTTAAAGGCATGCATCACTATGCCTAGCTTAAAAAAAAAATTCTTGTAGTATGAGCTGTTTTTTAAATTTCTTCATAGTATCCTTTGAGCTTCTGTAAGATATGTTTTCCTTTTTGAAACAGAGGATGTAGTTTGGGCTTCCCCAAACTTGTCAAACAAAGGAAAGCAGGTTGACTTCTGACAGGAAACACTGCCACCCCACTGTCATCCTCCTGCTGTGACCTCCTGAGTGCTGGGATTGCAGACGTGAAGCAATGATGTAAATTTGTTTTTGTATTTGTTTTTTGTTGTTGTTGTTTTTAAATCACTTGCAGATATGTAGAAGATTCACTGTCGGGTGAGGTATGGTGGCAAGGAGTTGAGTTAGAAACTATTGTAGTGATCCAAGCAACAGCTAGCAGAGACTTGTAGAGGAAAAGGTTGAGTTTAGATCGTCGTTGCCAGCTATAGGTGAGCAGTGCCATGCCAGCTGTCTGAAATGCTACTGCTATGCTTTAGAGTATTTTGATCCCAAGAAAAAAATTCTGACATCGCTCTGTCCATGCAGCTGGCCTGTGGACCCCACCGGTCCTATCATGCCATCTCAAGCAGCTCTGGACCTGTCCAGGAGGCTAACGAGGAGGTTTTCTTAGGAAATCAAGATCAGCCGGGCTGACTTGAAAGTTATATTTCAGTTTGTCTAGAGGAACAGAGGAAGTATAAGAAGAAAAACAAAGTACAAAGAGATAAGGCAGTTAGCCGGAGGGAAGCAGCGTGTGTGCTCTGTGGAGAGATCAGAACTCTAGGAAGGTCAGCTGAGCTCTCAGAGGCCAGGACAGTGAAATGCGGAAGGAGAGGCTGGATCCAGGTCTGCTTGCTGGGAAAGAGAGGATTAGATAAGCTGAAGATGCTTTAGTTATCATTGGTTCAGAAGCAGCAACTGGACTAAGGAAAAAACAAAAGAAAGCAGCTATGATCTCTGACAGGAATACCTGCCCCATGCCTACAGGAAGCCTGATTCAGGAAATGACAGGCTCCTGTGAACGATCCCCGGGGAAGAAGCCACAGTGCCAGCGCTTGAACAACCTTCTAATGATGGAGAGAGTTCTACCAAGTGTTTACAAAGAATCCGGACAGGCTCAAGATGGAAAGAGCCGGTAGATACATGTCAAACATTCCAACAGCTACTGAGTGGGTTAGATCCAGAAGCTGGTGGTGCCGCCAGCAATCTAGTTCTGCCTGTGCCTTCAACCCATATGTCAGATATTTAGGGAGTTGTTATACTAAGTTGATATACGAAGGCATGGCAGAGAGGAAAAGTTAAATGGAGAACAGACAGAACAATCATCAGCCACATCTATTGGTTTGATGCGACATCTCTCCTGTGAGTCTATCCAGCATGGTACCAGACCCAAAGGTTTATTTAAACCAGATAGCCCTAAACTTTGTTGGTTTTATATTCCTCTTTAAGGTGGTCCACTGTATCAAAGCTACAGAGATACCATAGAGAAAACATTTTCTGGACCGGAAGTCGTAGAGAAAATCAAGGAAGGAAGACTTTAGCTCCAGCCCAGCATGTGTTAGAAAGGGAGCGGAACCACTCAACAGTTGGGTGAATTCTGGAACCTCAGCCCCGGAAGGAGCAGAGTTCCAGCAGAGGGGTGTTAAAGTACAAACTGACAAGGTGGTTGACTGGGTAAAGGTGCATGCTGCCAAGGCCGGGCGGCAATCTGAGTTTGCATGTGTTTCTGTCGGTTTAGTGGTTGCCATGACTCTGCTGATACTTTAATTACCGTCTGTGGGCCCATCACCACCCTCCACTCCCACCCCTACCATGAAGTCAGCGCCCTGCTGGCCACTCGGGCCTTGACCTTCTGTGACCACGGCTGTGATCTGTAGTTTAAGTCTCTATCATTCTGTTTACCAACAAAGACTTGGGAGTCAGATGTGGGGTGAAAACCTGCTAGATCAGAGAGGCCAAGAAGCAACCAGCTGACCCTCCTTTTCAGAGGAGACCCAGCAAGAGATGCATCTCTCCACTTGTCCCAAACCAAAAAAGCGTGAAACTCCCAGAGCCTCCCTACTCCTCCCTATGTGTCTCTCTATCCATCTTCCTGGCTCCTCCAGACTCTCTATGATAATCCAGTCAACTAGCTGCTGGCTCTGCCCCCTGAACCAAGGTTTGACCCCTGAGACTCTCAGGGTGGAAGAGGGGATAATTGCTGCAAGCTGTCTCCTCTTTCCTCCATGGCACTAGTACACACACACACACACACACACACACACACACTCACACATACACATACACACACATACACTAACACATACACACAATACACTCACACATATACACACATACACACACATACACACACACATACACTCACACATACACACACATACACATACACACACATACACACACATACACTCACACATACACACACATACACACACATACACTCACACATATACACACATACACACACATACACACACATACACTCACACATATACACACATACACATACATACACACACATACACATACACACATATACACACACATACACTCACACATACACACATACACTCACACATACACACACATACACACACATACACACACATACACACACATACACTCACACATACACACACATACACTCACACATACACACACATACACACACACATACACTCACACATACACACACATACACTCACACATACACACACATACACTCACACATATACACATACACACACACACAATTAAACATAATAAAATTTTCTTAAAGAATGTAAAAATATCAGTGAACTATGCTTAAGGTCTGGGCTACATGCCTTTATCCTTCCTGAACTGCAAACTTGCCATTTTCAAGGAATTTCACAAATAGCCCCATTTCCTGTAAAGGACAGGCCACAGGTCTCAGCCCTTGTGAAACTCCTGTGAGCCATGGTTCTACCTTATCAGATTGAAATCCTGTCCAAGAAACCTTTGGAACCACTGTACAATGTCATTTGTCAAAAAAGGGAACAGTAGGGGCTGGATAGTTGTCTCAGTGGTTAAGAGCACTGGCTGCTCTTGCAGAGGACCTGGGTTTAATTCCCAGCACTCACGTGGCAGCTCACAACCATCTGTAACTCCAGTCCCAGGAGATCTCATGCTCTCTTCTGGCCTCCCTGAGAACCAGGCATGTACTAGCCTTAATGTCTATCACCTGATGAGTGGATAATGAAAATTCCATACAGTTACACAGTGGAATATTATTCTGCTGTTAAGAAAATTTGCAGGTAAATGGATGACGTTAGAAACAATCACCCTGAGTGAAACCCAGACCCAGACCCAGAAAGACAAACATGGCATGTTCAGTTCTGACACGTGGGTGTTAGTTTTAAGCCTCGATTATGTGTACTTCAATCCAAATAACAAGAGAGGTTATATTAGCTAAGAGACCAGCAGGGAGGAGGGACTCTTCCAAGCGAGGGAAATACAGTGTTTTAGAGAGATAAGGGGGAACTAGACGAGGAGGGTTAAATGAGGAGGGAGATAGGAAGGTGGGGTGAAGAAGGGGATGTGGAGAGGGAAATTGATACTGAAAGACTTTGGAAAAGCTGTGTAGAAACCTACTGCTGTAGAAGTGCCCTAAAATATATACGGATATGAAAGGAATCTAAGAGAAGTCACCATACAATAAGGAACACATGCCCAAGTAAACATCTTATGTCATCCAGTGGAACCTCTGGTGCCAGGAATGGGTTACATCTTGCTGAGTCACTGGCCAAAGGCTTGAATAGACACCACGCCAAGAATTCCAGGCTACTACAAATGCTGGAAGAGTAGAGTTCCCTGAGCAGAAATGCTCAGACTGCTGCAGGTGGCTGCAGCGGGGAGCTTTGTGTTCCCGGCTCCTGCTGACAGAAACACCCTTTCTGGCTCAGGCTCCTGAAAAGGTTTGCTCATGGGTTATTGATGAGGCTTGGATAAAGGGAATCCGAGTTACAGATAAACAGAAAAGCAAGGAGAAATCAAACAAAAGCCTTGTGGTTTATGCTGCTTCTGACTCTGCAAGAAGATGGCATTGACTCCAATTCTATTATCGTAGAGAGAGGGCTACTTAGAGATCTCAGCCCCATCCCCACTAACAGATGTAGACACGCGTCAGGACGTGGGATTCAGATCATAAAAGCAGAGACTGGGCTATGGAGACTATCCCAGACTGGCTGGCGTCACGGAGAGGTTAACTCAAAGCTCTTTTCCGACTCTGACCTCCTCCCATCTAGTCCCGTTTAATTATTGCCAGTGACTTGGGCAACCCAAATCCTGGGCGCTGAAAACATTCTGCTTTAGATAATATTAGTTTGTTTTCTAGATGTGCTGGGTTTGGTTCAAGGCGGTGATAAACTTTAGTGTACTGAACAGTACAAACAGAAGAAAGAGTGAAGAAGCATCCATCCTCTAAAACCCTTCAAGACTTCCGTCCGTGCCTCTGAGGATGAGAGAGTCTGTGTACTGCCCAGCTCTACCTACAGCCCAACCCTTGCAGCCGAGACTAGGCAGGGCAAAGACCTGAGGCTAAAGTTTGGATCAAGTTCAGTTTCTTTGAATTTTCAAGTCCCAAGCTCAGGAGAGTGAGATTTTTGGACTTTGATTCTGTTGACCTCTAGAATGTTTGGATTAATTTGCATGCAGATTTAATTTTTAACTTTAATTTCCTCCCAGGGAAATCCATTTACAAAGGCAGTGAATATTCAAATCTGGGACTTTGTATGTTGCTGGCACTTTTAAGACTGGTCTGTTTTTATGTTGTTATTTTCATCTCGGTGCCAGCGTTTGAGGAGCTGCACTGGATCATGTGAGCGCACATGGAGCAGGGAAACAGAACAGCAAGGGGACTTCCAGCTTGGAACACAGGTTTCCAAATAATTTATGTATTATTCTGACCCGTTTTAGTGTCTTCTGGCTAATAAATGTCAGCCAGCAGGATCCCAGAAGAGCCAGGCCTGGCTTTGTGGGTGTAGTTGTTTGAAGGCGGGACTAGGATTGTCTGAGTAGGTTTTCAATCATGTCCCTCAAAGGGGGCAGCCATACCACGAGTAATGGTTAAACCCAATGGAGTGGAAGGACAGATCTTGCCTGTGACCTGCAGGGAGCCTGGTGGTCTTTCTACTCATCCTTCTCCCTCTCTGAGAATGTGTCAGTCTAACAGCGGAGCAGGCAGTACTGGGGGATGCCATCATGCTGTCCCCGCTCCCCGCTCCAGATCTCCCTGCCCCATGCATGCATGTTTGGTCTATTCCCCTGTTGTGAAGTCTCAACGGAGCAGCTCTCCGTCTAGCTCTGCCCATCCAGGGATGCCCACCCCACCATGGCCCATGTGGCCTGGGTCTAAATGGAAGCCTGAAATAGCTGTGGGTTCATTAATATGCTGTCTTCTTACCCACAGGTAGAAGAAGGAGGTATGGATGCCAGCTCCATTTTTCAGGTAATATTTGGTAAAGGTAATGTTTTATTTCCATTTATCTTTTGAGTTGTTTTCGATTGCTTCCTAACTTGAAGTGGGGACATAAGCATCCATGCCTGGACTTTCTAACTCTACAGTTATCATCATCATCATCATCATCATCATCATCATCAGATAGGATCTCATGTAGGTCAGGCTAGCCTGGAACTGTCTATTTAGACAGAGCTAGTCTTGAAGACTTGACCCTCCTGCATGTACCTCCTAAGTGCTGAGATCACAGACGTGTGCCACTGCACCGGGCTTCTCTTTTAGTTGTTGCAAGTGGAGCTGACTGGGCTTGCTGATTAAATAGTGTGTGATATGAAGAAAAAACGGCATAGTGAAGGAGGATTCCAAGGCTTTAGTTTGAGTGAGTAGGAAAATGGTGCAGCTATTATTCAATGATCCAGGAACTCTGATTCCGACGGTAGAGATGTACCCTAGTTGAGAACGACTCTTCCTTGGAGGAGGCCATGCCTATGGTGAATGGTGTACAGGGAGTAGGAAGACCAGGCCAGGTCCACTGATAAGAGAATGGATATAAGTAGAATGCTGTGAATAGTGAAGGGGGATTAATGTTGGCCATCAGGAGGAAGATTATTAGAGTCAGTGACCAGATGGATATGCTTAAGAGAATGTGGATAGAGAGTTGAGAGGCACCAAGGTTTCAAGTGTATGAACTTGCCCATATAGAGCAAAGCTCAGTTCTGTAAAAATGCTAATTTTTAGAGATACTGCCATCTTCAATATGACAGTACCATCCTCAATAAAGGGTTCAGGAAAGAGAAATAAAAAGATGAATTTATCTCGATCCCAAGTCTCCTGTTTGTGAGAAGTCAGAACAGAGCAACAGCTACGATAGATCCTTTGGGTTGGGGTGGTCTGGCTTTTTTTTTTTTTTTAAGTTTTTCAAGATAGCCTTTCTCTGTGTACCCCTGGCTGTCCTGAAACTCCCTCTGTAGACCAGGCTGGCCTCTAACTCACAGAGATCTAGCTGCCTCTCCCTCCTGAGGCCTGGGACTAAAGGTATATGCCACCACCGCCTCGCTGAGGTGGCCTTGCTTTTAGGCAGGAGAAGCTGTGTCAGGGGACAAACTTTCCCTCTGAGCATCCCGATGAACAGCATTCTAGGTTCTACAGTCTACACGGTCACTATTGCAACATTGCAGCTTTGCTTTGAACAAAGGCTGATGTAGTCAATAGATGAGTGGTCATTGTTGTGTTCCAGGAACATGAGCATCTCAGGCAACCACTTTATACGTACAAAAGCATAATCATTGGATTCCACTCATGAACTTAAATGTGGTTTCAAACCGTGATATGAAACAGAAGTGATATCTAACTTTGTCAAATAATACCAAAAAAGGAAGAAAAAGGAGAAATATTGAGAAAAATTAACTCATTGGAAATGTCTGTTTTGAGCATCCCCTACATCAAAGAACTCCACTCAGTCCTCTGTAAATACAAAAATGTATAGCACGATTCCACAAGGAACATGCTCAAAATCTCATCAGGATTTTTTTCTTAAAGTGGTAGTATAGTTTTAATCAAAGGCATTAGAAGAACACTATCTTAAGGATCTGTGGGGGTGTTTAGAGATATATTACTTTGCTTGTAGACAAAGAAACTGAAACTCAAGGTTTAAATAATTGGCTGAAGGTCACAGAGTCTGCAAGGAGAAGGCCCAGTTTCCCAAGCAGGGCCTGTCTGACTCTAGGGTCCAGTTCTGTCCACCACAACCTGTCTTGTAGAGTTCTCTGTGATTCTAATACTGATTGTCCTCTTACCATGACAATTGTATCTTCTCTGAGATAATTTAGCAAGTCCTGTTATTATTACATTTGAGTGTGGCTAAATAGTAAAATTGTGTAGGGAACTGAGTTGATTTTTTCAAATAATTAAAAACATTTTGAGTTGGGGATTTATCTCAATGGTAGAGCGCTTGCCTAGCAAGCACAAGGCCCTGAGTTCGATCCTCAGCTCAAAAAAAAAAAATTTTTTTTAAATTAAATTATTTGGATTTTTATGTAGGGTCCAGACTGTTAGTTGAAAGCACCTTATTAAAATATATATGTGTGTGACTGGCACAAGGAGAGATTATCATAATTTAGGGCACAACTACTTTCCATTTATTTTATTCTTTCTCATGCTCTTTGTAGATCAGTGGTTCTCAACCTGTGGGTTGTGACCCCTTTCGTTGCGTATTAGATATTTACATTATGATTCATAACAGTAGAAAAATCACAGTTACAAAGTAGCAACAAAAATAATTTTATGGTCCATGCTCACCACAACGTGAGGAACTGTATTGAAGGGTGGCAGCATCAGGAAGGTTGAGACACTGGTCTAGACTGACATGCAGAGGGCTTTCCTCTCTGAATGCTTCACTGTTCCACTGAATGGAAACTTTCTTCTGAGTCTCATCTTTAGATGGACCCTGTGGTGCTTTGAAAGAATATGGCCCCCAAAGGGAATGGCACTATTGGGAGGTGTGGCTTTGGTGGAGCAGTTGTGCCCTTGTTAGAGAAAGAGTGTCACTGTGGAGGTGGGCTTTGAGGTCTCATATATGCTCAAGCCACGCCCAGTGTCTCAGACCACTTCCTGTTGCCTGCTTCTTCAACACCATGTTTGTTTTTATGCCACCATGTCCCACTATGATGCTAATGGACTGAACCTCTGAATTGTAAATTAGCCCTCCTAATAACACGCTTTTCCTTATAAGAGTTGCTGTGGTCATGGTGTCTCTTCACAGCAATAGAAACCCTAACTAAAACAGATCCCCAAATAGTTTCTCTTTCTTTGAATAATATCCCACAACTAATAAGTACATTAAGGCTTCTGATGATACAAGCCTTTCATCATTATTATCCAGTAAGTTCTTCTAATGGCTAGCAGATTGGGAGACCAGCATTTACAGAGGAGCAGAATGGGGGAGAGATATATTAGTTTAGTGGGCTGCTGTGACTTTGTGCAGATAGTTGAGGGACACTTGAAACAATCTTGGGCTATTAGACCAGAAGCCCTGCTCTGTGGTTGATATAATGTTTAACAAGTGCACTGATTCCAAATATTTTATAAGTGAACTAATGGCAGGATACCCAAAGAATAATCTAGATTGCCAATTTGCTACCCATAATAGATTCATCTGATTTTCTAGTTGCCTTTCAAGGATCTCCCCTTAGGTTAATTGGCAGAAGGCTGCCTTAGCTCTTCTGTACCATCCCCCATTCCCACTTCTTTAACCATGAGATATGTAGGGCTGGGGCTAGAGAGACGAAACAGCAGTTAGAAGTTCTTGTTGCTCTTGCAGAGGACCTAGGTTCGGTTCCCAGCACCCACATGGAGGCTGACAACTATCTGTAACTCCAGTTCCAGGGGATCTGGCTGCTTCTTCTGGTCTCCATGGGCACCAATTGTATATGTGGTGTGCATACATACATGAGGGCAAAATGTCCCTACACATAAAATAAAAGTAAATAAAATACTTTTAAAAAGTAAAGGAAGAGATAGGCCATGGGTAAGATGGCTCAGAGAGTAAAGGCACTTCCACCAAGTCGAACAGATGGCCTGAACTGCAATCCCTGGGCCCCACTGCTGGAACCAACTCTGGAAAGTTGTCCTCTAACCTGTACACATGCACCATGGCTTGTGCACACCTACACTACAGACACACATCACATCACACTAACAGTAGGTTGAATGTTTTAAAAACGAGGCATGTAGTGTTACTGAACGTTCAACAGGCTGCCTTGCTCCCACTTCGACTCGATCTTTTTAATGAACTTGACTCCAGGTAGGAATCATGGGAGAGCGGTTGCTTCTCTCCCCATAAACTGATGCTCTATGCCTGGCTCCAAGGCAGACCCTCCTGAACACAGGTTCCTGGTGCCAGGTCAGTATTTTCTGATTTATTTTACTGTTCACTCCTGGCAAAAGAAACTTCTCTCCTTTAACCTTTCAGATGACTAAGCCAAATTTGCCTTTGGTTTGGATGGATAACTATGCAGCTAAGAGGAGTTAGTAAATCTTTGCTATGTGGCTAATAAGACTTTACAATTCTGCATTTTATTTCTTAATGCTCTGAATTTGGAGTAGAAAAACAGACTGTCCAGCATCATATAAATGAAATGCTAACTTCATTTAGAATTTTCTGCCAGGTCACATGGTAATTTGACAAGCATTTTGAACAGCTACAAAGGAAACGAAACACTAGCAAGATCTGTTCAAGAAGCTATGCCGTGCTGTTCACCACAGTCATTTATAATCAGAAAAGCAAGACTCCAGTCATAGAAGCATGAGTGTGTTTTATTAGGTAAAATTTGAATAAACAACTTGATTAATTTATGGTAATTTCACAGATGGGACGTTTATTAATTTCTCTGAAATATAATTTAGAACTTCCAGAGATAGGTACTTACCTTATGCATCAAAGGATGGCAGCCTCCCATCTGTTCCGAACTGTCCTTTAAGTTTATTTACTTATTTATTTATTTATTTATTTATTTATTTATTTATTTATTCATTCATTCATTCATTCATTCATTCATTGCTATGTAGCTCTGGCTGGTCTAGAACTCAGAGCAGTCCTCCTGTATCAGCCTCCTGTTTGCTGAGATTGCTATTGAGAGTCAACACAACTGATGGAGTTTTAAAATTTTATTGTATTATGGATAGAGAGATTAAGAGCTTGTGCTGCTCTTGCAGAGAACCTGTTGTGGAATATTAGTTGAAGATGTGTTACATTCATTTATGTGGTGGAATAGTTGTTTAATGATGTAAAGATGTGTTGCATTCTTTTATGTTGCATTTGTTTAACTCTGTGAAGCTGTGTTACTTTGCCTGTCTA
Organism: Onychomys torridus; assembly: GCF_903995425.1. NCBI lineage: Eukaryota > Metazoa > Chordata > Mammalia > Rodentia > Cricetidae > Onychomys > Onychomys torridus. The sequence goes on from NC_050448.1 coordinate 47,050,574, forward strand.
AAACACCTGATGGGTCTAATAAAGAGCTGAACAGCCAATAGCAAGGCAGGAGAGGGCTAGGCAGGGGTGGCAGGCAGAGAGAATAAATGGCAGGAGAAATCTGGGAAGAAAGATTAGGGAGTAAGAAAAGGAGGTGGAGAGGAGAATGCTGAGGGCCACAGCCAGACACGGAACAAGAAGGAAAGAAAAGATATACAGAAATAGAGAAAGGTAAAAGCCCAGAGGCAAAAGGTAGATGGGATAATATAAGTAAAGAAAAGCTGGTTAGAAATAAGCCAAGCTAAGGCCGGGCATTTATAAGAAAGAATAAGCCTCTGTGATTATTTGGGAGCCTGGGTGGTGGGCCCCCTCAAAGAGTAAAGAGTAAAAAGATACAACCAACTACAAGGACCCAACTGGATTCTCAGCACCCATGCCAAGTGGTTCACAGTTACCTGTAACTCTAGCTCCAGGGAGAGCTGGCACCCTGCACTTGTGTGTTCGTGCACACACACACACACACACACACAATTAAAAATAAAATGAATTCTTGAAAATATTTTATCTACTTAGCTTTTTTGTTGTTGTTGTTTTGTTTTGTGTTTTTCGAGACAGGGTTTCTCTGTGCAACAGCCCTGGCTGTCCTGGATCTCTCTCTGTAGACCAGACTGGCCTCGAACTCACAGAGATCCGCCTCCTGAGTGCTGGGATTAAAGATGTGTGCCACCACCATTTGGCTAGCTTAAAATTTTGAATTAAACTATTCTTTAAAAAACATTTTTGGAGAACCAGGTATAAGGGCCTTTAATCCTAGCACTCAGGAGGCAGAGGCAAGTGGATCTCTGTAAGTTCAAGGCCAGCCCAGACTACAAAATGAGTTCTAGGTCAGCCAGGGTAGCTACACAGAGAAACTCTGTCTTGAAAAACCAAGACCAAAACCAAAGTGAACCAGACCCGAAATTCCCAAACTCAAAAAAAACCAAATGAACAAACAAGAGAAAACTAAAATAACAGCGTGCGTGTGTGCGTGTGTGTGTGTGTGTGTGTGTGTGTGTGTGTGTGTGTCTGAGGTAGGCAAGCATGGTGATTCATACATGACAATCTGCACACGAGAGACTGAAACAAGGGGATCAAGTAAGTTCAAGGCCAGACTGGGCTCTAGAGCAAGTCCCAGGCCAGCCTGGGCTGGAAAACCAAAGAAAAATGAATTAAAAAATTTTATTGCCATTTATTTATTTGTTTGTTTATTCATTTGTGTGCACACAAGTATGTGTGCATGTGTGTGGAGGTCATAGGACAAGCTGCAGAAGCTCCTTCTCTCCTTTTACATGGATCCTTGGGATCAAACTCTGCTTCTTGGGCTTATTAGCATCATGTGTCCTGAGCCTCTCAACCATCTCACTGGTCCCTAAATTACTGTTTTAAAAATAAGGTGAAACTTCTTGAGAAATGGAGATTGAGTGGGAATAAATTTAAGCAGCTTAGAAATTTAACATGTGTGTGCATGCACGTATATAACCTATACAAACATAAACACCATTTCTATTTGATAGGCTAAGTGTGGTCTACCTCGGTCTCTGTAGAGAAAAGCAAGGGAAAAGAAAAGCAAATTAGTGAAGTGATATTTCTGCCCTCGGACTGCTGATGAACTCATTTCTTGGCAGAGGCTGTCCACAGGAAGGAGTCACTGGACTGGAGACCCAGAGTGGGCTGAGTCCAAACTCTGACTCTTGTGATGATGAGTCACCTGATGTCTGTGTCTCAGGCCCACACCCATAAAATGTTACTGTGGTATTTTTAAGTTTAGAGGTCTGGGAAGGGCATTTTCTCAAGAGTTCATGGAATGCGTTCTAAGTCCCAAAATGTTACGAGGTTCAACATCTGAGGGAGATGGAATGATAAAAAGCTGCCCCCCGTCAATATCTTTGAATGGATTTCTTAGGACAGAGAGTTTTCTCTACACAGAGCCCATGTGCTGGCACTCAGGAGAAAAGCTGTTGCTGTACTCTGGAGTGAAATAGCATGCTAAGCTCTGCTTTCCTTGCATACAGCCTTACCTAGCCTATGTGAGTACTTACTTCAACCCTTAGGACATTTACAATTCTATTCACTTGACTACTTCTGCAGATTTCATAATTTCATGTTGCTTATCTGAACATTGCTTTGGATCCCATCAAGTCCTTAAGAGCAGGCAGAAACACACGGGATTCCATTACACTCAACTCCAGGTTTTGAGCTGATTGATTAGTTTTCCCAAGACATGTGACTATCCTGGGAATAGCTTTTCTTTTCCAAGCTATCATTATGGAGATGTCATCATTAATGTCCTGAGAATCTCCAAAGTAAGACAAACACAGTGAAGAATAAATGCAAAGCCTCAACATGTTGAAAATTAGCAGCACGTAAAATTATATAATCACTGGGGCTGGGGAGATGGCTCAGTGGTTAGAGCACTGGCTGCTCTTCCAGAGGACCCAGGTTCAATTCCCAGAAGCCACATGGCAGCTCATAGCCATAAGTAACTCTAGTTCTAGGATTCAACACCCTCTTCTGTCCTCCTCAGGTACAAGGCTCACAAGTGTGACCATGATTGTGAAGGAATGTCTTGATTGATGATTGATGACGGGGAGCACAGTCCACTGGAAGCCACGGTTCCCTAGGCAGGGGTTCTGGGATGTATAAAAATGCCAGCTAAGCATAAGCCAGAGAAGAAGCCCCAGAGGGAGCCAGGAAGCAGAGTTCCTTCACGGTTCCTACCTGGCTTACCGCGGTGATGGACTATGACATGGCTATGTAAGCCACATAAGTCCTTTGCTTTGGTCAGAGTGTCTGTGTCACAACAGAATGAAACTAAAAGAATCCAAAGTGCTGCATAGTTCAACAACACCACCAAAAACAAAAAGAACAACAACAAACCCTTCCTGGAAGTGTCCCTGTCTCCTTGCCTGTGGGCGTGGTGATGGTAACCAGGGTTGTTAAGTTCCCTGGTGATGTCTGCAATATTCTGTGACATGTTACACTGAAGACACTGGTATACTGTGAGGGACAACAAGGCCACTGAAGTGACGGGCCAGAGGAGGGTCCCTGAGTGGGGCAAAGTTTACTTCTGGGTGACAGAAAGCCTCCATGCTGAGGCTAGGGTGAGCACACCAAGGTCCCTGCCCCACACTTTAAAGAGGCTTACACACACACACACACACACACACACACACACACGCACGCACGGTGGCGGGGGGGCTGCTTAAATTTTGTTTCCCAGGAGTGCCAGCTTAGAAAAAAGTCACAGCAAGGTCCGTGCCAGAAAGCAGGCAACCAGCCAACAAAACCAGGAGTTTTGAAAGAGTGAGTGTGAGTGTTTGAGCAGGGACGAACCACATCACATGAAGAAGCTCAGAAGTGTGTCTTTGTTGTGTGGACTGTTTCTAACGTTAGGTCACAGCTCAGATGGGCTCCCTATCATTTCTCATTCGCAGAGCGCTCAAAGAGGAACAAGTCTAGGGTGTCAAGACGGAAACAGCAGAGGAGAAACAAGGCACTTAGAGTGGTCCACGGATCGAGTGATTCGCCCGCTTTGCCTTCTTATTCAGACTGTGGCCTCAGCCCGCAGTATAGAGCTGCTCCGACTCAGGGTGCGCCTTCTCTCCTCAGCTGAACATGGCTGGATCGTCCCCCATGGAAACACCCAGAGGCGTACGTTTCCATGGTGATTCTGAAGCACATCAGGTTGGCAAGCAAGATTAATCATCACACAGTTCACAGCCCCAAACAGTAGCCCCTCCTTGACACACTAGGGAGCAAAGCCTCGCCAGAAACCATCTCTGGATGCCTTGATCTTCGACTCTCCTCAGAGCATGAGAAAATTCATCGCGGTCATTTATGCCACCCAACCTGCGGTGTTCTGTTGCGGCAAACCCAGTAGACTGTTACCAATAGGGAGATGCATATATTCTCCTGAAATAAGATGTTTATGGCATTCAATTTTAAAATGTATCTTATTAAATCCAGTGTGTGTGTGTGTGTGTGTGTGTGTGTGTGTGTGTGTGTGTGTGTGTGCTTGGGCATACGTGTGCTACAGCATGTGGGACAATCAGAGGGAAATTTACAAGCGTCAATTTTCTCTTTCTAGCTCTTTATGGGTTCTGGGGACCAGACTCAGAAAGTCCAGTCAGGCTTGGCCGTGCTTTTGTCCCCGGAGCCATCTTGCTGGCCCTGGTTTCAGCTCTTGGTCCTCAGTAACCTAATCTCCGAGTCTATTATTTTTGCAGGAATTACACAAAGCCACTTTGAGACTTGCAATAGTTGACTTGGTTGGTCTGTTGCTTGCTTGTTCCGCCAAGCTGCGGAAACAGCCGCCCTCCGAGGCCTGGAAGCGAGGGGGTCACGGCACAAGACAACCACGCGGAAGAGGGAAAGCCGCTTTCCTCAGCTGAGAAGACAGGCTGAGTCAGAGGGCATCGCCTTCCTCAGCTCCTCCCTTTCACTCTTCCAAGAGGATAGCTAAAGTAAAGATTCCGGATTCCGTTCCCTGTTTTTGCTACAAACAATCCAGAAGAGTTCAGGAACAGACAGTCTAGGGGTCCCTCCAAGTGCCATCTGTCTCCGTCTGGCCAGGGCCTGAAGATGGACACTGTGGTCCTGCTTCCTAGGGACTCAGGGCAATGATGTTGGGGAGCCCACTTGCTTCTGTTCAGGAGTGCCGATTAGTCAACTTTCAGGAAAATTAATTTAAGTCCCTTTAACAATGCCATTCTTAAAAATGAGATGACAGCGGAGTCGAAGGCTCAGCAGGCAAAGTGTCTGCCACCCAAGCCGCATGACCTGAGTTTGATCCCCAGACCCGTATGAAGGAAGCTGGAGAGAGCCAACTCCACAAGTTATCCTGTGAGCCCACAGTACCCTGCGGCACAGGCACCCACACCCATATTACACAAACGATGCTGGTAATATTTAAGTAGAGGGTGGAGTGATGGCTCAGTGGTTAAGTAAGCTTGTTGCTCTTCCAGAGGACGTGGGTTCAATTCCTGGTGGCTCACATCTCTTTGCAACCAGAGTCCCAGGGGATCTGACACCCTCTCTGGCTTCTCTGGATACCAGGTACGTCGTAAGTGGTGCACAGCGTACCTATAGGCAAGGCACCTATACACACAAAATAATAAAACAATTGAATAAAATTAAAGATAAATAAAATCAAAATGGTGAGAACAACAAGAATGATAAATATCCAAAACTCAAACACACACACACACACACACACACACACACACACACACACACAGAGAGAGAGAGAGAGAAGCAATATGGTAAATGTGGCTAAATCTCAGTGAATTTACTAAGTAAAATCATGGCAGTTTGTTTTGTGGGTTAAAACACCTAGATAGTAAGGCATTAGTAAAATGCTAACCTGTCCTAGCATCTTTGAAATTTTCTACATGGAAAGATCATGATTTTCAAACATTAAAGATATTAAATGCTGAAATTTCGAAGGTGATTGCTGGCTACTAGAGCTGCAAAGCAAGGTGCAACAAATATAGCAGAACATTGTGTGCCTCAGTTTCCCTGAATTGGGCAGAAGTCCACAAGGAGCTCAACTGAATCTCTGCCCAGAGTCTCCAAGACAGCAGTTGGGGTTTTGGTGTGATTCTCTCTGGTTTGTGTTATAGGCAGAATTGTTTCTTGTGGTCCCAAGCAGGCTTCAGCCCATGCTGAAGGGGCTGGCAAGACTGCCCCTCTTCATAGACAACTTACCTTTTCTCAGGCCAGCAGGAAAATCTCTGAATCTTCCTCTAGGGTGCCCCAGTCCTTTGTAGAAGTCACCTGATTAAAACAGGTCCATCCAGAGAATTTCCTTTTTGATTAGCTCAAAACCACCCCACCCTTCTCTTATAATTTAATCTCAAATATGGCATCTATCACATTCACCATCCTATCCACACCCATGAGGGGTAGGAAGAAAATTATAAAAGGGGGAAATAATTACATTAAAAATTGTGTGTGTGCGCATATCAGAGAGGTCATGACGCGCATGTAAGAGGTCAGAGACAACTTACTGGAATAAGTACTCCCCCTCAACTGTGTAGATCTCCAGGGATCATGCTAAAGGCAGCAAGAGCCTTACCCACTATCTTGTCGTCCCAGAAGATAATCTTAGGGCTAGTTGGAGTTCTGTCTACTACCGTTAAAACAAAACAAAACAAAAACAGTTTTTAGAGACAGGGTTTTTCTGTGTAGCCCGGACTGTCCTGGAACTTGCTCTGTCGACCAGGCTGGCCTCGAACTCAAAGACTCGTCTACCTCTGCCTGTAGAGTTCTGGGATTAAAGGTGTGCACCACCATCATCCAGTATTTTAAATACTAGAATTAGATTATTCGATTTCCAAAGAAGCTGAAGTTTTTAAAAAAGGAATAAGAAAAAAAAAAAAGAAAATTGTAATACTTGGGGAAAAAATGTAAGTAGGTAAGGAAGTCAAACAAAAAATATAAAATGATAGACATATGTCATAAATCACAACTGATATTAAAACAAAATTTTCTCCAGATGTACCCAAAGACTATCCAAGGACATTTAAGAAGTGGTCCGATTCTACACTTTTACCTCAAGACACACCTAAAGAAAAGGACTTTGAAAGTTGAAAGTAAATCAAGCGCATCCTTCTCCCAGATGCCGCCAAGTTGACTGAAGTGGAGCAGTGGACAGAAGGGACCTTCCGCAAGGTCACCTACCGTGGCATGGACCGGGACCAACTGCTGGACATGGCCTAGGAGCCGCTGATGTAGTTGTACAGCGCCCAACAGAGGCGACGCCTGAACCAGCAGCACTCATTACTCAAGTGACTGAGAAAGGCCAAGAAGGAGGCGCCGCACATGGAGGAGTCCGAGGTGGTGAAGACCCACCTGAGGGACATGATCATCCTGCAGGAGATGGTAGGCAGCATGGTGGGATTGTACAATGGCAAGGCCTTCTACTAGGTGGAGATCAAACCAGAGATGATCGGCCATTACCTGGGTGAGTTCTCCATCACCTACAAGCTGGTGAAGTACGGCCAGCCTGGCATTGGTACCACCCACTCCTACGCTTCATCCCCCTCAAGTAGCTGTGGCTAATAAAGACTCGTGTTTAAAAAGAAAAAGAACAAGATAAAAAGAAAGTAAATCAAGCAAGCAAACACTAACCAAATAGCTAAGAAAACTGAATACAGGGCTGGAGAGATGGCTCAGAGTTTAAGAGCACTGGATGCTCTTCCAGAGGTTCTGAGTTCAATTCCCAGCACCCACATGGTGGCTCACAACCATCTGTAATGAGATCTGGTGCCCTCTTCTGGCATACAGGCATACATGCAGACAGAACACTGTACCTAATAAATAAATCTTTTAAAAAAAAAAAGAAAGAAAATTGAATACCTTAAACTTATCTCCCAGCACACACTCTTGGGTATGCTTACACAGCAGAGAAACTTGACAGTGTTTAGTAAGGTATATAAACAAGAGTATTAACAACATCATTATTCATAATAGAAAAAAATCTGAAAAGGTTATTGAATATTCATTCACATGATGAGTACTTACTGAAGTAACAGTCTAATGTAAAGAAACAAAGTCCGTGTGCAGTATTAGGGATTGTTAGAAGGAAAATCCTGTTTTGTTTTGAGACAAGGTGTCGCTATGTAGCCAGGCTGGCCTTAAATTCTCCAGGACTCTTACCTCAGCCTCCCAAGGGCTCAGATTGCAGGTACATCTGGCTTGCAGTTTTGACTCCAAAGAGGAACTGCAGGTGTGTATATTTGGCCTACTTTGCTTGGAGGGACACTGCTTACTGGCTTGCTTGCTCCCTACCTTTCTTATATATCCTTGGAATACTTGCCCAACTACCTACAGTGGGCTGGGCCCTCCTCCATCAATCAGCCATTAAGAAAATAGCCCACAGACACACCCAGAGGCCAATGACAGAGGTGACTCCTCAGTGGAAGCCCCCTCTCCCCAGGTGACTCTGATTTGTGTGAAGCTGAGGAAACTGGCATAATATTCATGTAAATTAAAAAACAATGAAGATAAGTAATATATCAGTTAAGGACTTATTTTCTGTAGAAAAACCAGCTGGGTATGTTCAGTTTCAGCATTTGGGAGGCAAAGGCAGGTGGACCTGTGTGAGTTCGAAGTCAGCTAGGACCACATAGTATATTTCTTGACAGCCATAGCTAGGTAATCGAGAGATTCTGTCTCAGAAACAAGACAAAACAAAGCAAGGTTGGGGGCAGGCTACCACCATAAGGAAGGAATGACTAACCCTGGCGTCAGGTTAGTTGTGAGGCAACTGACAGGATAGAGGGATGCAGGCATGCAGGGCCATAGAGGGGTTGGTGGTGGTGTTAATGTTCTACTTCTTTTTCTGACTGATATGCAACAGATATGCACACACACGTTGTAGTTTAGATAAGAAGTGCCCCCCATGGGCTCATGTGGAGACATGAGTAGATAGAACAGATAGAATAGAGAGAATCATGTTGAGACAGGATTCTCCAAATAGCCCTGGCTGTCCTAGAACTCACTCTGCAGACCACGTTAACTTCGAACCCACAGAGATCTGCCCATCTCTGCCTTCGCCGCCGCCAACTTTTTTTTTTTTTTTTTTTTTTTTGTTGTTGTTGTTGTTGTTGTTACAAAAATCCCAAAACACAGACAAAGCAAAGGGGGAAAAAAAGTCTTGTAAAGAAACCTTTACCAAGGGTAAATATTCTTATGAATTTCATGTATATGTTTTTAAATGTGCACTAGGCTTTTAGTATCCATATATTTATAGAAATATATAGTTTATTTTTATGGGAGGCATAAGTTAGCACACATGATATTTCTGTCTGCCTTTTGCAGTTTCTTTTCCCCTTACTAATACTTTCCAGCAAGGTCTCCACATAAGCACATGGGCATTGACCTGGTTTGTTTTTATTTTTGTTTTAAAGTCATTTCACAGTATGACGTGACTGGGAACATTATTTTACTGGACGTGACTGGGAACATTATTTTACTTGACGTGACTGGGAACATCATTTTACTTGACGTGACTGGGAACATTATTTTACTGGACTCTTCACATCAGGCAGGAGAAGTGAGGTCATGGAGTAGTAACACATTTAGGTTTTTGGTCGCTTGTCACAGAAATTTTATTTTCATGGTGCTGCAGCCTGTCCCTTGTGAGCTGATTGTCTGAATTTTGTTTCTAGCCTCCGGCATTCAGCTGCGGCAGCCATACAGTACTAGTCAGTGTGACTTAGCCCAAAGAGCTGGAGTCTTAAGCAGGCAATTAAGTGTTCTGCATCAGAACACCCCCCCCCCCGCCACACACACACACACACACACACACACACACACACACACATACACTTCCATTCACAGCTCACTGGCCAGGGCCGGCTCTGCTGCCCTAATTTAAGCACTAGGAGGTGGGAAGCAGATTCCTGCGGCAGGCGCCCAGAGGGAGCAAGCCAGGCCCATTTGGCAATAGCGCTGATGACTCCCTTACCATTGATAGTCTGACACCCTTTTCCCCTTTCTTTAGAAAAGAAAAGATCTTATTTTTAACCACACACATATGTGTATGGGTACGTGCATGCCAGTGCAGGTCTCTGTGGAGACCAGAAGAAAGAGCCAAAACTCTTGTGCACTGCCTGATGTGAGTGTGGGAATTGAACTTGGGTCCTCTGGAAGAGGAACCAATGCTCTTAAACCCCTAAGCTGCCTCCCAAGCCTGGTCTGCTTTTATCATTGTGCTTCCTTAAGTTTAGATTTCTAATGTCTCTGTTGTTTTTCCCCACCCCACACCATGCTGTGTCTGGCACACAGATGCCTGGTAGAAGTTTGTCAACACTCATGACTGGGAAGTCTCCTATTTTGTTAAGAATTCTATGTGGTGGGCTATGGAGGTAGCTCAGTTGGCAGATTGTCTACCACACGCACCAAGTCCTGGGCTTGATCTCAAGCAGAGTATAAATTTGATGTAGTGGTGCATGCCTTCAGTCCTAGCACCAAGTAGATGGAGGCAGACAATCAAATGTTTGTGGTAATTTTCAGCTACATAGGAAGTTCCAGCCCAGCCTGGGGTACACAACATCCTGCCTCAAAAACAACAAGGCTAAAGGGATGACTCAGTGCTCAAGAGTGCAGGCCCCTCTCTCAGAGGACCTGAGGTGGGTTCCTGGCACCCACACTGGGCAGCTCATAGCCACCTGTGACTTTAGCTCCTAGGAACCCAACACCCTCTTCTGTCCTGTAAGGACACCACCACACTCAAGGAACACACACACACACACACACACACACACACACACACACACACACACAGAGCAATCAAAAAATCATCTTTTTAAAAAAAAAAAAAGAAGAAGAAGAAGAAAAAGAATTCTATTTGGTTTCCAGCAACACAGACCCCAAACCCCAAAACATGAGAGTGGGCCACATAAACAGGAGGTTTTACTTCTTTTCACATGAAGACACTAAAGGGAGATAGTCTAGGGATGGCACATATGACGCCATCAAACTCCCAGCCTCCCTTGCCTGTCGTTCAATAATTCCTTAACATGTAACCACCTCTGCCTGCTGAGGAAAGCTGAAGATAAAGAAATTCTTTTAAAGAACACAGCGCCATAATAGCATGGAGAAAGAGTCTGTGTCTGAATCTATGTCTGTACAATGGTCTCTCTGAGCTTTCTGTAAACATTGTCATGAAAAGTTATGTGTATGTGTGTTCTACTTGTCAAATATTTAGTAAAAGGCAGGTATATTTCCTACCTGGCTTGATTTAGAAAAAATACTTCTTACTTTTCATGGTTGTATTTGTTTTGTTTGCTTTTTTCTCTTCTGTCCACTTGCCAGATTTTCTTAAAGACCTAGCATTGTAACTCTGGTCTTCCCTTGTAAAGCCTCATCCTCCATCCTCTCAGTAAGGGGCAACATCATCCCCTCTGTTTAGATTAAAAACAACAAACAAACAAACAAACAAACACCTCGAGAACTCTCTCTCTCTCTCTCTCTCTCTCTCTCTCTCTCTCTCTCTCTCTCTCTGTCTTCCTCCCCTATCCAGCAAGTCCCCCAGGACCCTCCCCATTTACATCTAAAGTCTGATCACATTTCACTTCCTCCTCCCCTGTCCTCTATCCCCGATGCCATCATCTCCAGCTCCAGCTAGGACAACATTGAGAGTCACCTCCCTGGACTCTCTGCCTCCACGTTGCTTACCTACCCTCACCACCTGCTTGCCACACAGCAGTCAGGATAGTCCTCAGTAGATGTTTCCCTGCTCACAACTGTCCAGTGGCTTCCCAGGAGAATCTAGAATAAACCCCAACTCCTCCCGGTGGCCTGCAGTTCCTGTACACTGATCTTCCTAACACAGAATTCCCTTGTTTGACAAGGTTCCGCTGCAGCCCCCGCTCCTCTGTCCCTTCGCTGGCTGTGATCATTGCAGCATGACGGCCTTTGCTCTCACTTCTGCTATCTGTCATAGTCCACATCTGACGTAGCTTGCCACATCCTCTGTGAGGCTGACTGATGAGCTGGTCACCAGAGTCCCGTCTCAGGCCTGCTTTCTTTAGTCAACCGTCTTCCCCACAGCTCTTTTGATTATCAGATATGATACGCTTGTGTATTTCCCCTCCTGCTTCCTGCTCACCCTTGAGAGGCAGTGCTCCCCACATCTCCGCAGCTTAGGGACTTGTCTGATTAAACGTGCTATAAATATTTGCAACCAATGGTTTTCTGATTAGGACTGAATTTAACTCATCAATTAGCAGCGAGTTGGGTTGTTTTTGTTTTTTTTTTTCCTGCATTACACCGCTTCCTGTATTCAGTTATTTTTTTTAAGAACAGCTATAAAGATGTGTTATTTTCTTCATACAGATTCTCTGCATGTATTAGTGAGAATATGTCTAACTAATTTACAGTTACCACTGCTGTGGATGGGAATCTTTCTCCTTATTGTCGGCCAAGAGGAATGTTACTTACTATACTGATGGGTGCGGCTGGCTGCAATATAAATTCTTTCTCCAACATCCTAGTCTCTGAGTTTTCTAGACACATGCCATCTGTAAATAATAATAATAATAATAATAATACTTTTGAGACAGGGTTTCTCTGTGTAGCTTTGGCTGTCCTGGAACTCACTCTGCAGATCAGGCTGGTCTCAACCTTAGAGATCTACCTGTCTCCGCCTCCCAAGTTCTGGGATTAAAGGTGTGTGCCACTAGACCCAGCTGCCATCGATAATGTTTTTACTGTCCTATAGACACTGACTTTTTGATGACTCCCTTACAGCTTTGGGCTCAGTGGTATTAAATTTAATATAAATCATACATTAATGGCATTTTTATATTACATTTTGTTTATATGGGCCTGGAGAGATGGCTCAGCAGATAAAAACATACACTACCCTTTCACAGGACCCAGGTTTGGTTCTCAGCCAAACTGTCTGTAACTGCAGTTGCATGTATCTGACACCTCTGCCTTCCTGAATTTGTGTGCATATACCCCAATGCAGACATGGACACATAGATGACATTCAGAGTAAAATAAATCTTTAAAACCTGTGTTTATTTGATGTTCTGGCTTACAGCTGGATGGTTAAGTCTCTTCTCTTTTCTTGGAGAAAACCATGCCTAATGTCTGAGTAGGCTGCCTCAGAGACTCGGGTTACTAGGAGTCCGGAGTATATAATTCTGGAGACCATGGGGAGGTGAGTGAGAGAGCAGCCATCAGGAAGGATATGCGGAAGTGCAGTGAGCTAACGACTGAGGCTGAGGAGAATTGTGGTTAGGCCACCATCTTGATTCCTGAGCTAATCCAGGGAAGGAGGAAGCCCTCCACCCAGAGATGAGAATCCGGCTGAAACAGAGAAGGCGTGAAGATGCCCTTCAGGGTCCTTACTGTTCAAATCCCAGAGTAAGCACTGCTCCTCAAGAGGGACCTTCCCGAGGGAAGGAGAGCTGTGGGCACCAGGAAGCCTCCACAGAGGTCCACCTCATCACAAAGGTGTTGAATTTCCCTGCGCCTCTCCTTGGTGTGATTCGCTGGCCTCAGACTTAGCACTAATACACCCTCCAAGAAAGGTTCCCTTGACCTGAGACCAAGTCACAGATTCTCCATGAGGCTTTCTTTGTTACAGTGCCCACTGTCCTACATTCTGGCACATGGTGACTGATAAATAGTTGTCTAATTTCTGGCATAAATGCATTTTCTTAATAAATAGTGATTTCTGTCAACCCTTGGAACTAAAAAGATAAATGTGTCAACAATGGAATAGAGAGAAAAATCCTATGATACAAACTTTTGATGAACTTTAGATCTCCCTTCTAACCAGGCTTGCACCTTCAGCCAGGTGGGTGTGGTCCCACCTGAGAGACTGAGATCACAGACCTGTGATCCCAACACCTGAGAGGTAGAGGAAGGAGTGCCCCAAGTTCATGTCATCCTTGAGTCTATAGTGAGTTTCAGGCTATATAAGACTCTATTCAACAAAACAAACAAAACTGCTTATGCTTTATAGTAGGATTAATGTAAATGTTTTTACAATACACTCTAGGCATGTGTTTTACTTGAGAAATATTGAGTAAAGTGTTAGTATACAGAAAAATGATGGAGAAGCCAGTGTGGGCTGCTGTAGATATCTGTATGCTGTTGCTATGACTGATTAATAAATAAACACTGATTGGCCAGTAGCCAGGCAGGAAATATAGGCAGAACAAAGAGAGAGGAGAATTCTGGGAAGTGGAAGGCTGAGTCGGGAGACGCCAGCCTGCTTTCCAGGGAGCAGCATGTAACAGGCACACAGGTAAAGCCACGGAACACATGACAACATATAGATTAACAGAAATGGGCTGAGTTTAAGTGTAAGAGCTAGTCAGTGGTAGGCCTGAGCTAAGGGTCAAGCAATTTTCAATAATATTAGCCTTTGTGTGTTTATTTGGGTCTGAGTGGCTGCGGGCCTGGGTGGGACTGGAGATAACTCCAGCTACAGTGGGCAATAATGTGAGTCCTCTACTCAACAGATAAGAAGTTCTTGGTGCTGAGTGTAAGTGGCACACGCCTTTAATTCCAGGGCTTGGGAAGCAGAGACAGGTAGAGCTTTGTGAGTTCTAGACTAGTCTAGTCTAAATAGGGAGATCAAAGACAGCCAGGGCTCTGGAGAGTGACCCTGTCTCAAAAAGAGTAGTTAACTAATAGCTAGCAAGTGTTTATCTTGGAGGGGTTTGAGGGTGAGCAGTGCTAGTTCGGGGGCCACTTGTGTTGGTCAGGTATTGGAGTTTATTTATTTGTGTGTGTGTGTGTGTGTGTATGTGTCTTAGGGTTTTTATTTCTGTGAAGAGACACCATGACCACAGCAACTATTATAAAATAAAACATTTAATTGGGGTGGCTTACAGTTCAGAAGTTTAGTCCATTATCGTCATGGCTGGCAGTTTGCCGGCAGACATGGTGCTGGAGAAAGAGCTGAGAGTTATACACTTTGATCTTCAGGAACCAGGAAGTGAACTGTATACTGCAATGAGCGTAGCTTGAGCATAAGAGACCTCAAAGCCCACGTCCACAGTGACACACTTCCTCCACCCAGGCCATACCTCCTAATAGTGCCACTCCTTTTGGGGGCCATTTTCTTTCAAACCACCACAGTGGGGGGTGGGGAAGGGAAAGGGAGAGAGAGTGCCTTTCACCCCTTTTAAGACAAAGTCCAGCATTGTTTACAAAACAAAAAGTACCAGGCATGGTAGTGCATTCCTGTAATTCCAGCCTGGTCCATACAACAAGTTCCAAGGGTTCCATCAGACATCAGAGGTTCTCAGCCTGGGGATTGTGACCTCTTTGGAGGTCACATATCAGATATTTACATTATGATTCATAACGGTAGCCAAATTACAGTTATGAAGTAGAAACAAAATAATTTTATGGTTGGGGAGCATCACCACAACATGAGGGACTGTATTGAAGGGTCACAGCATTGGGAAGGTTGAGAACCACTGGGCTACACAGAGATACTATATCTCAAAAAAAAAAAAAATGGAAAAAGGATACCGCCTTGTGTTGGACTCAGGGTTGGGGTCATTCTGTTGCTCTTCAGTATTGGAGCTGCTTATTGCTTTGTCTTCTCAGATCACAAGTGAGCATTTAACAAGAGGGATCAACTGGCCTCAGCTGTGGGAAGGAGGGGTCATAAGCTTGTTTGACAGCCAACACAGCAGCTTGCTCTCTGCTACCCTCACAGTGGGTGGATCGAGTTCTGTGCTGGATGTGGAATATCCCTGTAGGCTCAGATGTTTGAACACCTGGTCTCCAGCTAGTAAACTGTTTGGGGAGGTTGTGACCTGCAGAGGAAGCAGGGTCCTGGTGATTGATAGACTCTTGGGAGTATAGTATCCTTGGCCACTTCCTACCTGTCTTGGTGGTATGGGCAGCAGCATCACACTCCTGCTCACATGGACCAAGCTGCTCTCTTCCCCACCTCAATAGACTGAGATACCCTGAAGCTGTGATGCAGTAAATCCTTCTTCCTTGAAGTTGTTTCTCTGCCCTGTGGAACTGAGACAACTTGGACTCTTAAAACAGCCGGACATCCCATCTGATCTGGCCAGCCAATACAAGCCTATCCGCTCTCCCTCCGACCATTTACTGACGTGACATATACTCGGCTGATTCATATCCCATATATTCCTTGTGATAACCCCTGGTGGTGGGCAGATTAAGTAACTCGTGCAGATTTGTACATAAAGAAAAGGATGCAGTTGTGACTGGGAGGCAAGCCTGAGTGTGAAGTCTGCACTTGACTTAAAAGCCTGAAGTCTAGCGCTTCCCCACACTGAATCTGAGACTCTTGTTTACTTTTGGAGTATTTGATCTGAGTGCTCAAAGTTCTCATGCTTCAATTAGACTCAACTATTTCCTTAGAACTTATGAATTTCTGGCTGCACTGAGGTAAGGTGGTCACTAATACAGAATAAAAGGTAAGTGCAGAATCTTTGATGAAAGCATTGTCTCACCTGACCCTTGTTTCATATTACTGAAAAAAACAAAACAAAACAAAACAACAACAAAGCCCTGAGCCCCTGTAGCAGTGACATACGGCCTAAGGGGCTACCCTATTTCTTTAATGATTTGCTTTGTCTATGTGTATGTCTGTGTCTATGTCTGTGGGTGCTGTCTGAGGCCAGAAGAGGGCAGTAGATCCCCTGGAGTTGGAGTTACAGGTGGCTGTGAGCTGTCCTGTGTGGACGCTGGGAAACGCATTTCTGTCCTCTGCAAAAGCCCAGTGCTCTTACCCCTGGGCCATCTTTCCAGCCCCACACTGCCTGGGTGGCCTGATGGACTGAGTCACTGTCTCTTTAATTATAATAATATTTGCTTTTCCATCCCACTTTACCATTTCCTTTATTACTAGTTATTTTTAAATTCCCTTTGAAATGCCTTATCAGAACTTATCCTCTGGGTGTATTGTGGACAATTGTTTACACAAGTGTGTAACTTGGTTGTGTACTTTGGTATATCCTGTATAGACTTTTGGAACTAAATCATATTAATCATATCAATCTTTTTATGGCTGTTATTGCTACTTTCATGATTATCATAGGACTTTTTGAAGGTAGAGAAAAGAGTAAGAGAATAATAACATCTTTGTTTCTGTACGTTCTATCTTTCACTCAGATTTGTTTTTACTTAATACTTTTTTTTACTAATACTTTTAATAAATTTATTTAGAATACATTAAAAATGGCTGAAGATGAATTTTTCCTGCATGATCGTGTGAACAAGCACTGTATTTCATCTTTTACAATGGAGCTTTGAGATTTAGATGGCTAGCAACTAATATCTTTTCTAAGTTTTAGATTTTTTTTTTAATTCAAAGTTTCTCAAAAGAAATAAAGTAGAAAATACTAACAATCTGAGCAAATGGACAGTGTCTTTGGGTGTCTAGCATCAGGTCCTGGGAAAGAAAACTACAGGCTCACCAGAAGCTGGACCAGCAAGTCACCTCCTACGCTTTTGTTCTGGTCAACTAAGGATCTAGAAGTTAACGCTCTTGGCCATGTCGATGTCTTATGAAAACCTGACAGCTAGTTCTTTTGAGGATTTTCAGTTCTTAAATGTCATTGCTTGTATTTGATGGTAGGTGTCAGTCATGGCGCATCGTTTCAAAGTCCTTGCTGCTAAGGAGTATAGATTCTTGTGAAAACTATATGCCCTTTAGAGAAATGTATTTTTAATTTTGTGTTGTTTCTTTCTTTTTAAACTATTATCTTGATGCTCTTTAGACATAGTGTAGGGGCTGGAGAGATGGCTCAGTGGTTAGGAGCACTCGAGGCTGTTGCTGAGGATGGAAGACCTGAGTTCAGTTTCTGACGCCTCCGAGAATTGGTTTACAACTACCTGGAACTCCAGCTCCAGGGGAACTGATACTTCTGTGCGTACTGCACTCACTCACTCAGACTTACCCACTCACAGATACAGGCTCAGATGAAACCAAAACAGGACAAAAAAGCCTAAATCAATCTCTCTCTCTCTCTCTCTCTCTCTCTCTCTCTCTCTCTCTCTTTCTCTCTGTCTCTCTGTCTCTTTTCTTCTCTTTTCTTTTTTTCCAGTACTATAATTTGGGCAGAATGGTTCACTTTGCATGTTTGTGTTTGTGGGTTTTTTGTTTTTTTGAGACAGAATCTATGTAGCTCGGGTAGGATCAGACTTACTGTTCTCCTGCCTTCCCAGTGCTGGGGTTCCAGGCTTAAGTCATTCAGGCTGGAATGACTGTCAAGTTAATCAGTGCAAACAGCCAGGAGCACACTCATACTATTCTTCCACAAACACAAAGCTCATATCAGGGGGACAACACAACTCATCCGGAAGGAGCAGGACTGTGTTCAAGAAAAGACATCATCATAAAGCCAAAAGAAAGCCCAAACCCAAGTTATGGAGTGAAAACACGTTTTGTTTCTGTTTTTTGTTTGTTTGTTTGTTTTGTTTTGTTCTTTTTTTTAGACAGGGTTTCTCTGTGTAGCCCTGGCTGTCCTAGAACTCGTTCTGCAGACCAGGTTAGCCTCGAACTCACAGAGATCGGTCTAGCTCTGCCTCTGTTGGGATTGTAGGCCTGTGCCACCATGGCTGGCTGTGAAAACCATATTCATTTAGCTTGTAATACAGTCTGGTAATCCAATACTTAAAAAAAAAACATTATTATTCCTGGCCACTACTCATATACCCTTAGCTGGAAAGAAAAGAGAAAGAAAGAAATCCAAAGTGAGAAGGAAAAAGGGAAAAGCGAGGTCATGGGAGACAGGAAAGTGAAAACAGTGAAACGCCTTGACTTGATCCTCATGTCACCTCCATGAAGCCCTAACAGGCCACCGGCACGCTGCGATCCTGCTCTGCCCTCTTGCCTCCCTCTAGGAGACTTGGAGCAGCGGACTCAATTGAGAATCGCTCACCGCTAAGCCTTCATCCCGAGTCTTACTCAGACTTGCTCTCATGTTTCCTAACCTGCTCATTTTTAGCATGCCTTCTGCTTTCCAACTGTCCAGGTTCGGGCTGAGAGATGAAGTGGGCCCCGTGATGTGCCAAGTTTGCTCAGCACGGACCTGCAGCCGCCTCTGGGCTTACTCACCGGCCACGCCCCTTCTCAGCTGGACACAGCGTGTTCTTTTACCCTCCTCTTTACAACGTTCCTGTCTCGTCTTTACTCAGGCCCAGCCCAGAGATTATTCACCGTCTATTCACATTGTCGGTGTTTTGTGTTAGGTACAGACATGCTGCCTGCCCAATGCAATAGTTTTGTTTATTTGTTTGTCGGCTTGCTTTTTGGAAACAGAGGTTTGCTGTACAGTTCTAGCTTAAGTGCTGAGCCATCTCTTCAGGCTCTTACGTATTTTTAAATGTTAGCTAATATTAAAAAAAATAAAAACATCGTAAATGAGGGGAAAACATAGCTGTGTGGCAGGCTCTATAGAGTATCTTTTCACATTTATTGAATGTAAAATTATCTAGGCAGACCTCTGTTTACACTGCGCATTGCTTAGTGAGTACAAGAAGCAGATAAGAACTTGGATCCACCGGTCTCCCCATGTGGACCTTTAGGGATGTGGGCGGTGAAGGTGTTAGTTCTGTGAGAAGACCAGGCACTGGGAAGGAGGCTCACAGACTGGACTCTGTCATTGTTCTCTGAGTCCCGAGTGCCGGTGTTCTGGACCAGGCTGCACTTCTAAGAACTAGGCGTAAAAACGCAGGATGGGTGAAAATTTTGTGTTCTATAAGATTGGAGCTTGAGGGAGCCTGCTGTGGTGGCTCATATGTCTGTAATTCCAGCGCCTGGAGGCTAAAAGTAGCAGGACCATGGGAGATTCCAGGGGAGCCTGAGCTTTCAGACAGACAGCATGGGCTACAGAGTGAGACCCTGTTTCAAAACCCAAAAAAGAGAAAAAGAAATGAGGCTAAGGAGGTAGCTTGATTAGTAGAGTGCTTGCCTAGTGTGCAGGAAGCTCTGTGCCACATAAATCTTTAATTCCAGCTCTTGGGAGGCTGAAGGAGGCAGATCTCTGTGAGCTGGAGACCAACCTGGTCTACATAAGAAGTTTCAGGCCAGCCAGGACAACACAGTGAGATCCCGTGTCATATATAATATAATATAATGATATAATATAATATAATATAATATAATATAATATAATATAATATAATATAATATAATATAATATAATATAATATAATATAATATAATATAATATATAGTGTAATATAATATCATATAAATAAATAAATAAATAAACCTAACAAAATAATAATTCAAGGTCATCTTCAGCTGCCCAGAAAATTGAAGCTAGCCTGGCTTACAAGAAACTTTGTTTCAAAGAGAAAGAATAAGAAAGAAGCTAAGCTAAGCACACTAAAGAAAATGGAAGACTAAAAATGATGCCCCCCTTAGCAGTGGGTCATGGATATTTTCAGTTGTGATGATTTACTTAGTTGTGCTCAGGAACTGCATCTATATGCATTCTATATGCCCTTTTCCATAAAAGGAAAAAAAAAAAAAGCAGGGCTGGAGAGATGGTTCAGCGGTTAAGAGCACTGGCTGCTTTTCCAGAGGTCCTGAGTTCAATTCCCAGCACCCACATGGTGGCTCACGACCATCTGTCATGAGATCTGGTGCCCTCTTCTGGCCTGCAGGGACACATGCAGACAGAACACTGTATACCTAATCAATCAATCAATCAATCAATCTTTTCTTTTTTTAAAAAAAATAAGAAAAAAAAAGCAGGCAATGTTCTAAGTCTACGAAAGCCAAGAGATACAGATATATATTCTTCATCCGCGTGTGTATGGGCAGGGGTGGATGTGAGAAGTGGCCATTTTCTTTGAAGAAGTAAGTTTCTTTTTCATCTGGTTAGCCCGCTCAGGATGTACTATACAAGGTGACCTCCGAGCTTAGGACATTTTGTTTCTCCTCCCCAAGATAATAAAAACTTTTCAATGTTTTTTTTCATACCTGAACTTTAACAAACATTAAATAATATGATTATTTACTTATTTATTTGTGTATGTGCCTGGGTGTGTGTCTGGAGGCTAGGGGTCAACTTTCAGGAGTTAGATCTTTCTTTTGTATTGTGGATACAGGGACTGACACAGAATGCCAGGAGTACCTTCTCAGCCATCTCATTGGTCCCCAAACTCTTGACACTAAAGAGTGGGCCAGTGACTTGCTCACAATCCTACATTCATTTGCATCACCTGGGACCGGCTTGCACATAATCATCTTGCTTTCTCTTGGGTTTATGTGGGACAGGAGAATCCACACGAGTTTTGGGAGAGGACCAAAGGATGTGAAAACGTCTGTAGGCTCAGGACAATGAACAGGGGAAAGCAACTGTTTGATTACCTTGGTTTTTGGTGTTTTTGTTGTTGTTGTTGTTGTTTGTTTGTTTGTTTGTTTTTGTTTTTGAGACAGGGTTCTCTGGGTAGTTTTGGTGCCTGTCCTGAAACTCACTCTGTAGCTCAGACTGGCCTCAAACTCATAGAGGTCTGCTTGCTCCCAAGAGAAAGTCCTGTGTTCATAGAACTATGATATTCATGCAACTTACCCCCTTTTCTTTAACCACACTAAAAGGGACCTGTGCTTTGGTGTGAACAAGCGTAAAGGCATGGACATAGCAGCGTCCTCCTCGTGCCTGGATAAACGGAAGGATGCCCCAGCACCAACAGTGGGTCACGTAAGATCATGTCAGTGAGTGTGCTGTAAGTAAATGTCTAACTTTTCTATTGTGTTTAACTTATTCAAAATATGGAAGGGAAGAGAGGTCAAGTGGCATACAGAGTCCCCAGGTTCACCTCTGGAAGAGCAGTCTTCTCACATCTGAACCTGGACTATTCCTATTTCATGGATGCGGCCTAATTTGATCAGCTCATTCCAATTCAGTTGCTTTCAACACATTTTTCTGAAAGCTTTTAAGGCTAGAAGGAAGTCTGGGGAAAAACCAAACCCACCAGCAACAGTACAGAGAGTCCAATGCTGCTCAGTTAACCCCACCAGCTGTATACATGCTATGACCCTGCTTGCACACATTCCTCCCCTTACACAGATGTGCATCTGTGATGTGTTTGTTGACTCAAATGTTGCTGTCACTCCTAGTTTCTTCTTAGAACACGGGTGTCGAATTTCATACCCACAACTCTGCCATTGCCCTCAAGAAAGGTTATCATTGATGACCAATGGCCGTGTGTGTGTGTGTGTGTGTGTGTGTGTGTGTGTGTGTGTGTGTGCATCTGCACACACAGGCCAGAGATTGATTTTGGATGTCTTGCTCTACCAATGTCCACTTTATTTTTCAAGATAATTTCTCACAGAGTCTGGAGATTACCGTTTCAGCTAGACTGGATGGCCAGTGAGCCCCCGACCCCACTTTTCACCACATCTTCCCAGGGTTGGGATTACGGACATGTGCTGCTGCACCTGGCTTTTATGTTTGGGAATCTGATTTCAGGCCCTTAAGCCTGTGTACATCAAACACATCATCCACTGAGACATCTCCCGAGTCCTAGCCAATGTAATACATACTCCATAATCAGCTTCCCCAAAACTCATGCTTTTATTGATTTATTGATTTATTGATTTATCCTCTTTCTGAAATGAGTCTTACTGTGTCTCCCCAGCAGAATGGAACTTGCTATATAGACCAGATGGGCCTCAAACTAACAGAGACCCACCTGCCTTGCTGGTGTTGTGTTATCTTTATTATTTGTGAAGTGTCTTTTTAGAGGGTCACAGTTTGCTCTTTTCATGTTCTTCCCTGTGCCTTTTCTTCTACTTCTTTCTACTTTTTTCGTGACTTGGACATAACTGAAGCATCTAGACCTGTCGTCTTACTTCACGTCCAACAGGTTAGATTTAGCTGGTTTTCTTGTGACACTCACAGGTCTATAGAACAACCAAAACAACCTGTCTATAAACTGTTGTTTTGCTGTCTCTATCCCATGTTTTTCCAAGTTTGAAGTTCACCTCACGATTCCCTGATGCCTTCCATCCCGAAACAATCCGGGAAGATCCAGATACTTAGCTTTTCTTATGGAATGTATCATTTTGTCACATATGTTCCTTTCATTTGTTTGGATACCTTTTGTCTTCTCTCCAATGAAAGGCCATTTAAAGGCGGATCTAATTTGTCTTTGTGGGATGGCATCTAGCAAAGGGTGGCTCACTTATCTATCTGCTGGCTGGCTGGCTAGTCGGATGAGTGCAGTAGCTATCATTGCTGAGATACAGTGAGTTGGTTAACAATTTAAACTGGAAAACCACTTCCAGAATTCCTTAGTCTATTTTTATTCATGTGAATGTATATGTGCATGCTGCATGTGTGGGTGCTGGGGGAGGCCGGAAGAAGGTGGTAGCTCCTCCAGAGCTGGAGTTATAGGCAGTTTGTGAGCTGTTCAAGGACGTAGTGGGAACCAAACTCTGTTCCTTTGCAAGAACAGCAAGTATTCTTAACTTCTGGGCATCTCTCAAGATCCTCATTTCTTTACATGTGTATTTTGTGTGCACACAATACACCCCCAAACACCCTTTCTCTTTCTTTTCAAAAATTTTTAGTAAAAATAAAATATGTATGTCATATGCCTCAAGAAAGTTCTTTCATAAAAATCATCTTATTAAGCATTCAGGGGACCCTTTCCACCTAGAGATTTCTTGTTTATTTTAAAACTTTTAAAAGCAAATTGTGTGTGTGTGTGTGTGTGTGTGTGTGTGTGTGTGTGTGTGTAAGTGTGTGTATGTGTACATTTGCCACCATGCACTTGTGGATGCCAGGGGAAAACTTTGTGGACATGTCCTCTCCTTCTACCTCTCCTTTCCATGGGTCCTGGGGTCATGCTCAGGTCACAGAGGCTTGTGTGGCAAATGCCTTCCCCCACTGAGCATCCCACAGGCGACACCATCCTTCAGCACTGGAAACACTTGCATATTGTTTATTTGTGTTCTGCTGGCCTGCTTTCCGTCTCCTGGGGAGTAAGGTCCTGGGCTGTGACTGAGGCTGACCACCCCCCCCCCTTCTCTTTCTCAGTCTCTGCCTTCTGAAGCATTCCTTTGATGTTTGCCTTTAACCTATCACGTAGTTTCTAATATATCTTTATTACCCCAGGGTTTCTCTGTGTGGCTTTGGCCATCCTGGAGCTAGCTCTGTAGACCAGGCTGGCCTCGAACTCAGAAATCCACCTGCCTCTGCCTCCCGGTGTTTGGATTAAAGGTATGTGCCACTCCTGGGCTTTAAAATACATACTTTTCAAAATAAGTTTTCAGGACTTGATCTTTGTTTTCTGAGTTCCTTTTTATCTTATCTATGTCTTGTTTTATATATATATATATATATATATATATATATATATATATATATATATTCCCCCCCACACCTCTTCCTGATGCCTTTCTCCAGTGCCAACCCCCAAGCCTCAGCGCTATCCCACTAGGCCAGTTATCTCTCATCTTCCACTCATTTTCTGTCTTCTAGAACATCTGTTCAAATCTCGCCCTCGGACGGACTCTGATAACTTTGCACGTTCCTTTTCTCCTTTAGCATCACTCTGGTGAAGTGCTGGGAAAGAGAAGAGATGAATACACGTACTCAGTCTGGCGTCTTCAGTCAGTCTGTTTTATTGAAAAGTGTGTGGGTAAAAAATTTCCCAGGGTAAATTTGGTTTTGTGAATAGTGTAAGTTCCCTGCCTGGAAGATTCAAGAAGTGATGCTCTGCTTATGAGACTAAGGGTGGAGGGCTCAAAGTTTCCTACTGAGTAATCTGGTAAGAGGAAGCATTTAGATAGGAGAGGGAGATCAACTCTGCAGGCGGTTAGACAGCCCTGATACTCATTTACAACTGGATAAGATAGTTCTACAAAAAAGTTTAGTTAAAACAAAAGATCGTGTTCACTGCGCAGTGGGGGTCCTGGGAATGTCCTAATCTTTGATTTCCTCCAAACTTTTGCACAGGAAAGAATAAAGCTGCAGCGCCAGGGGCCACTCCTAATCCAACTCACTCACAAAGAATGTCCCCTTTGAGCCACTGTGATGCCTGCTGGTTA
The DNA here is from genome assembly GCF_903995425.1 of Onychomys torridus. Classification (NCBI taxonomy): domain Eukaryota; kingdom Metazoa; phylum Chordata; class Mammalia; order Rodentia; family Cricetidae; genus Onychomys; species Onychomys torridus. The sequence continues at coordinate 47,075,124 of NC_050448.1, forward strand.
CTCCCATAGATTCCTCAGGATTGGCTGGGACTGCAAATAAAACACTGTTTGCCTGTCATCAAGTCGATAAGCTCCGATATAAACGAAGGCAGGCACCTGTGCTCAGGCGACGCCTGCGGCGTTTACTCGCTTTCTTCCTAAACGCTTTTCATGCAGGAACTGGGAAGGACCCATTGTCTCTGGCCAGAAGAAAAAGATCTTTAAGGAAGAAAAAGCCCAAAATGGGACTGCTGAACTCTAAAACCCCCAAAGACAAGCAAGCCCACATTCTTCTTCTGGGACTCGACTCGGCTGGGAAATCTACTCTGCTTTACAGGTTAAAGCTTGCCGAGACTCTCGCAACCATCCCCACCATCGGCTTCAACGTGGAAATGGTGCAGCTGGCCAGCGGTCTCCCGCTCACAGTGTGGGACGTTGGAGGACAGGAGAAGATGCGGACGGTCTGGGACTGCTTCTGTGAGAACGCAGACGGGCTGGTGTACGTGGTGGACTGCTCCGACAGCAAGCAGCGACTCGAGGACTCCCGCCAAGAGTTCAAGCACATTTTGCAAAACGAACACATCAAAAACGCGCCGGTCGTCATATTAGCCAACAAACAAGACTTGCCTGGAGCTCTGAGCGCCGAGGACATCACCAGGATGTTCAAGGTGAAGAAGCTGTGCAGCGGCCGGAACTGGTACGTGCAGCCCTGCTGCGGAGTCACCGGAGAAGGGCTGGATGACGGCTTCAGGATATTAACCGAGTTTATGAAAAGCCACCTGAAGACCAGAGACACCTTAGCGTTCTTTAAGCAGAAATGAGGCTGTGGGACCGTCCCAGCCTCTGAAAGACAGTGATGACGTGGAAATGGGAAATCTGTCTTATTTCCCATGTAAAGTGAAAAAGTGAGTTACCGAGTTAGCCAACTTCTCCGGAGATTCATGTTAGCCTGTCCCACCAAGAAGGAACTTCGTAGTAAACTATGGGGTCATGGTCATTGAGATGGAAGAATTTGTATTTTGAAAAGGTTAACATGTTGGATGATTTGAAGGTCGTATTTAGAACCAGATAAATATTTATTAATTTTCTATGACCACTGTAGTAAAAGCTGTCTGGTTACACAGTCAGGATTCTTTCCAATAGTTCTCAGCTGTGGCAGGTATTGAATTTCTACCCTGTTCCTGGGTAATAACTGAGTGGTGAGAAAAAAAATTAAATTATGTAGAGGGGAAAGGTTGATGCTAACCTCTTGAAAATCTTCATTATTTAAACAGAGCCCCCCCCCCCCCCCCAATCCTGGCAGCTTTTTGAAATCTATTTCTGGTAACTTCCTTCAGTGAGTCTTTTTTAAAAATATATTTTTTTTATCCTTTGAGTATTTCATATGATGTATATTGATCATATTCACACACACAACCCTCTCTCTCTCTCTCTCTCTCTCTCTCTCTCTCTCTCTCTCGTGCGCCCACCCTCAGTGAGTCTTAAACAATTTTTAGATTAGGTGTTCCAGGCTGCGGCCTCGGGACCTGCTTCAGTGGAACTCAGTTCAGCAGCCCCGTTCCCTAGGAACACAGGTGCTCTGGGTACTGACCCAACAGGAAGCCAAGCCAGACTTTGCTCCCAGAGACCTTGCAGTTCACTGGGTGAAGCGGCAGGAAGCTGGTAGCTAGAGCAAGGCCATACTCGCTGCAAGTTATTGCCGAAGAGACAGGAAACACTTCCTGCAGGAGATGGAGTTGAAGAGGGTGGTCTCTGCCCTCTACCAGGGACCGCCGCCAGGTGGAGGTTAGTCAAGAAACTTCTCATCACTGGATGGTGAGAAAGCCATGAGAACCAAGGGAAGGGGTGGGTGGTTGAGGGGCAAAGGAACTGAGGATGGAGTTGCAATCTCTGGGAGGAATAGAGAGCTCCCAGAGAGGCCCTGGAGCTAATGCTTTTCTCTTTTCTAGGAGGCTCCTTTAGTGTAGGATAATGCCACTGAGCTCCACAGCAGCCCTAGAGACTACAAATCACGACAGGGAAAATAAAGGGTTAATGAGTCAAGTGTAGAGCTGGAGAGGTGGCGGGAGGTTGAGAGCACTCCTGCTCTTCCAGCAGACTGGCTCACAATTAATTACATGTGACTCCAGTTTCAGGGGATCCCTTTTCTGGGCACCAGTACATATGTAGCACACATATTCATACACACATAAGTAAAAACAAAAATAAATCTTAAAAGAAAATAAGTCAAAGGTGATGGCCCCATGGGTTCCTTTAAATTTTTCTTTTTCTCCTTGTAGTTATAATTTGCCCAGTGAAGATCTTTCTTTGCTTCACAGTATAGACCTCAGTAAAGAGATACATAATAATGGTGCCTTTTGGTTTAAAACTCTGTACACCAGTCATCGGGATAAACACTTTCCTGTATCTTCTCATATAATGTTTACAACAGCTCTGAGGAAAAAAAATAGGCATTGTTATTTCAGTTTACAGATGTGAGCATTGAGGCTAAACAAGGTGAAATCACTCCCCCTTCACACACACACACACACACACATACACACCCATTTAAAATTTTATGACATTAGGGTGTGTGTGTATGGTGGGGGGTCAGAAGACAACTTTGAGGAATCAGTTCCTTCCACTGTTGTAGGTCTTGTGGACTGAACTGAGGTCACAGGCTTGGCAACAAGTGCCTTTACCTTTGAGACATCTCTCCAGCCAACTACTTTCCCCTGTTTCTTTTATTTTTGAGTTTAATAATATAATTACATAATTTCTCCCTCCCCCTCCGAACCCTCCCATATACCCTTCCTTGATCTTTTTCAAATTTGTGCTCTCTTTTTTCACTAATTTTAACTGAGAAATTGCCAGAGTCAAGATTGGAACTCAGGTCTGTCTGACCCCACGAAAGGCCTCTGCTGCTCCTTACCATGTTGTTCCAGAGACAAAATATCTTCTCTGCCATCAGTGAGCTTCCAGCACACAAGGGCTGGGGCTGCAGGAGTAACTCACTAGTAAAATAACTTTACTAGCAATTCAAGATGCTCTGGGTTTGATCCCAAGTACCAGGGGGATGGGGGAACTCTAGGCAATATGGATACTTTTTTTTTTTTTTTTTGCTGGCGCTGAGAACGGAACCCAGGGCCTTGCGCTTGCTAGGCAAGTGCTCTACCACTGAGCTAAATCCCCAACCCTGCAATATGGATTCTATAACAAGAAAGTTCTAAGGAAAAAGAGAAGGCAAATATACTAGAAAAGCGTACTAACAGACATAGGAAACGTAGAAGATCTGTGACTGATCTCAGGGAGCTCTGAGATGGTGATGGATAGAGTTCTTTCCTGAGTTTCACAAGCTGACTAAAGAAAGCCCCATGCCTGTCTTCCTTTACAGCTTCTTTATGTGTTTCTAACTTAATCTTAAAGTTAGGAACCACTCATTTATTTCAGTGCAGACTATCTGAACAGAGAGTGTCTCTTTGGTACTTGGTAATATAAATTAGGTCAACCTAGTACGATGTTTGGAAAAATGTTGAAAATACTGGATAGCTTGGGTATGTGTGATTGGTGTAGTGGGCATATACATCTCAAGGTATAGCAAACTGATAAAGTGTTTTTTCCTGTCATTGACAACCCTCTCCTCAACAGCCAGTGTTCCTCAGAATCTGTGCCAATGTTGTCCAGAAATGTGCAGGGTTGGTTGTACCCGAGTCACTAAACAGCAGTTACTAGTGTTTGTATGTTAAATTCAGTCTTCCTCCAACATCTCCTTCCTGCTCTCCCTCCTAGCGTGCTTTCCTCTACTCAACATGGGTGAGTGAATACGAACACACACACACACACACACACACACACATTATACATATAAATATACATACACTGTATATATGTACACACTATATATATACACACATACATACATACACATACCACACATATGCACACTATACATATATATGCATACGTTGTATATATACACACATTATACATATATATACACACACTGTATATATGTACACACTATATATATGCACACACTATACATATATACACATACAATGTATATATACACACATGCATATATACACATACCACACATATGCACACTATATATACATACACTATATATGTATATATACGTACATGCACACATACAGACCACATACAAACACATACACTATACATATGTATGCATACATTGTATACACACACACACACACACACACACACGCACACACACACACACACGCACACACAAGCATACCTCCAAACGTTCTTCACCCTGATGTATTAGTAAAGGCTGAATTTGAGGGAAGAGTAGAAGGCAAGCTGTAGACAACAGTAAAACAATAGCAAAGTATTTCCTAGTTGATCAAAGAGCTGTGCGTACTCACACCTTAATGCTTTTTGACTATACTTTTAATTGATTTTCTTCTATACATTTATTTATTGTGTGAATGGTGCTGGAGGCTGAACCCAGGGCCGCACACATACTAGGTGAGCACTCTACCCTTGAGCTGGCCTACCCCCTCAGACTTCTTTATTTTATTCTACTTAATGCATTCTTTGAGGCACTTCATCTGCACGTTTTTATTTTTTATGCCTGAATACATTGTACTGTGTCTGTCTGAGGCTTACGGTATGGTGTTCTAGGGACATGGAGATTATAAGATGGTTTCTACAGTGTAGCAAGTTAGTTACCATCTCACAATGCTACTCTGAGACAAAAACAGCCAGAATCAACTTATGAACAGAAGTCCTCAGTACCGTGCGGTTTCCTCCTCTCCCTGTTACACACCCAGGCAGAACGAGGGCACACTGATGTGGACCCGAGAGGGGCAGAAAAGCCCCTGTTTCTGAAAAGTGTCAGGGTCGAAGACATGACGCCCAAGTCTTACATTTTTCAGATGAAAGTAAAAATCAAGTATTTCAATTTTCTCTGCTACATATTCTAAGTAAAAGCAGTTCCTCCAGGGCATAGTAAAACATGACAAGCAAACAGAACAGCCATGCTTTGTTTTTCATAGCTTCATTTGCTGCGTGTTTGTATTATCTTGAGCATTGCTGAGTGTTTATCTTTATGAGTCCAATGGAGTGTTTATGTCCTCTTTAAATTCCTTGAATTCTTTGATAAACATTTGTGACAGTTTTAAAAAGGGCGGTGTCCCGGCATTCATCTAGGCAGTTCTCCTCAGAGAACACGACTGTAGGACTAATGGGTTAAGGGAAGACAAGCGTCTTGGTCATCTCGTGTTGTTTTTGGTTTTGTGATTTGGCCTGGGCTTGTGGACTTCCTTTGGTTATGTTTGGTGTGATTCTGGCTTTCTTCAGATCAGGCTGGGGCAGGACCTGCTGGTGGATAAGCTAGAGCAGGCCTGTGGGTGCAGAGATGGGGGGACGGCCCCAGCAGTTAGAACAGGAGAGAGAGGGAAGGAATGTCTCACCAGTCAAAGGAGACCCGAGCAAAGCACATTTGAAGGTCACTGGACCTAGGCCTGTGGGTTTGGAGATGACCACAGGCAGGGTGGGGATGTGAAAGGTGGATGGGAAAGGGCGGAATCCACTCACCAAGCAAAGGCAGCTCCTGAGCAAGAGGGCCGGCAGTCTGTGGGATTGGAACTACTGTACTTTCTGAGAGACCGTCTCATGTAGCCCAGGCTGGCCTTAAACTAGTTATATATATCCAAGACTGGACTCAAACACTTAATCCCCTGTCTCTACTTCCCAAGTGCTGAAATTACAGGTGTGTACTACCACGTCCTGCGTGACTACCTTATATTAAAGTTAAACTTGTCGCTGTCCAAAAACAGCGAGAGAAACAGCCGAGAGACTTCTCCTTTGGCAGTGCTAATGGGTACTTAAAAAACGTAATCTAATAATGTCACGGGGATTCCAGTCCAGCAGTTTTAACGTTGTGTTAAATATTAAGAGTTATGTCAATGCTTATGTTAAATGTTAGTACTGCTGGGCTAAGTTACATCAGACCCGAGAAAGCACACACAAATACAGAAGGTAGTTATTAGATGACATAAATAGAAGAATAGTATTTTCGAGGCTGATGGGAAGACAACCACCCCCACCTGATGCAATTCCGATCAGACAGGGACTAGCCAGCTGGTGGGTCCTCGAGGCCCTGGCTGCTGGGAAGACATCCAGGCCCTGCCCAGCACCTTGTGCTGCTGGCCAGGTGGGCCTTATCATGATAAGGAAATATGTGTTGGGGACATGGGAGCGATAAGGGAAGAGGATGGTTCATGCGCTGTGGAAAGATGCAGGAAGGGAGAAACAAAGATGGTGAAGAGTGTGGGCAGATGTTGGAGGCCTGCTTGTCACCGGGGCGATGGTGATATCCAGGCCGGCTGCTGCCGAGGGTCATGTCTGTATCCCTGGTCCTACAGTAGCCTGGGTCTGTGTTGATATCCATGGCTCCTGTTACCCTCCAGTGCCACGCTGATTCCAGTGGGCTGGGCCGCCTCTTGGGGCAGTGTTTGGGTCCTCGGGCCACGCTGCCACTGGGGCCGTGCTGATCTGGGCAGCCTTCACTGCCACCTGGGGTCATGGTGACAACCGGGCCCAGGCTGCTGCTGAGGACCATGTCTGGGTCCATGGTCATACCACAACTGAGTTCTATGTTGATGTTCATGGCTCTTGTTGCCACCAAAGGCCACATGAAGCCTGGGGTCTGGGCCTCAACCTGTGGCTTTGTTGGTGTCCAGGGGCCATGCTACTTCCAGAGCCATCCTGATCTGAGTGGCCAGGGGCTACTATTTGGAGCTAGCATGTCGACCAGGCCAAGCTGCTACCTGGGGCCATGTCTGGGGCCTGTGATCCAGCTGCAGCTGATGTTTGTGTTAAAATCTGTGGCCCAGGTTGCCACTACGGCCCACACAGAGTCCTGGAATCTGGGCTAGAGCCTATGGCTTGGTTGGAGTCTGGGGGCCATGCAGGGGCCATGCAAATATGTGTGGCCTATACTGCCACCCAGTGTCATCCAGGCCCAGGCTGCTGCAGAGAGCCATGTCTGAGTCCGTGGCCCTATAGTGGCCAGGGTCCGGATTAACATATGTAGTTCCTGTTGCCACCGAGGGCCATAAGGACCCCCAGGGTCAGATCAGCCACCTGAGTCCAGGTTGGTGTCTGAGAGCCAGGATGCATGCAGAACTGAGTGTCCTTGCTGCTACTCAATGTCATGGTGATGTCCAGGCTGGAAATGCAGCTGAGGGCCATGTCAGGGTCCAGGGTCTGTGCTGTTGTCTGATGCTCCTGTTACCATCAAAGGCTGTGCAGACACCCAAGACTGAGGGCCATGTTGGTGTCTCAGGGCCATACTGCCACTGGAGCAGTGGTGACATCCAGACCCAGCTGCTGCTAAGGACCATGTCTGGGTCCATGGTCCTGTCACGACTGGGGTCTGTGGTGAAGTCTGGGCCCTGTTTGCCACCAATGTTCACATAACAGCCCAGGGTTGGAACTGCAACCTGAGGCCTTGGTGGTGTCTGGTGGACATGTGGAGACTAGAACCATTCCTACCTGAGAGGCCATTCCTTCCACCCAGAGCCAGGTTGTTGTCCAGGCCCATGCTGCTACGAGAGCCATGTCTGGGTCCGTGGTCTGTAACATGAATCTTAAAGGTACTTATTAATAAAATCAAGCCTGAGGCCAGTTATTGGGGTGAATGCTGGAAGATCAAAGAAGCAGAACAAGCCACAGCTACCTCACCTTGCCAATTCCTCAGCTGATCCTATTTCCTTAGACTGGAAGCTTCTGAGTCCTCATCCAAATGGATCTCAGCTGAACTGCTTCTCAAAAGCCTGAATGTTTAACCAGCTAAAAGCTTCTAGTTTCTGGTCTTCATGCCTTATATACCTTTCTGCTTTCTGCCATCACTCCCTGGGATTAAAGGCATGAGTCACCGTGCTTGGCTGTATCCTTGAACACACAGAGATCCAGGTAGATCTCTGCCTCTGGAATGCTAGGATTAAAGGCGTGTGCTACCACTGCCTATACTCTTATGTTTAATATTGTGGGCTGTTCTGTTCTCTGACCCCAGATAAGTTTATTAGCATGCACAATATTTCGGGGAACACAATACCACCACAGTGGTCCAGCTGCAGCTGGGTTTCTATTGATGTATGTGGCCCGTGTCACCTCAGGAGGCCTTAGGAACCAGGCGAGATGAAATCAGAGGGCCATGCTGAGCTGGCCCCACCCTTTACTGTTTCTGGGAAAGCTGGCCTTGCCTCTTCTTGGACACTATAGCAAGAGTGCTGCACTCAGGAGAGATGGCCCCCACCCCTCACTACAGGGTGAACGGACCCTGAGAGCATACACTTAGGGGAGCTAACTCCACCTCTTCACTTGAGGTGGGTGGCCCCAGTGGTCCAGACTGACCAGCTCAGCTACCACCTAGGCTCACAGCCAGGCCTTGGGTTACCCCATCTAGGACCTGCTGGAGCTCGTGAAGGGACCGGTCCTGTGGAACAATACCCACAGATCTCCATGAATCAGGGTGGCCTCAGGATATCCCATAGGAGTTCTGATGAGGATCCAGTGATGATGGTGTACCAGAAACAAGAGGCCTTGAACCGGACCAGTGACTCATTGCAATGAACATTTACTAGTAAAGCTGATTGGACAAAAGGGTATATGATGTGACACATCGCTCTCAGTGCCACCAGGACAAATGAAGAGGCGTTGGAGAGGTGGGAAAGAAGAAGAATTGAAGAGGTTTTTGTTTTGTTTTGTTTTATTTTTGTTTGTTTACTTGCTTTGTTTTGTTCTGGGTTGATTTTTTTAAAAAAATTTTATATTGGGGGGTACTGAAGGGGAGGATTTGGGGGATTAGGAGGTGAGTGGAATTGGAATTTGGGTGCATGATGTGAAATTCCCACAGACTCAATAAATAAATTATGTTTTAAAAAAAGAATAGCATTTTCATAAAGTATTATTCATTTTGTTTACTCAAAATTCGTATAGGGACCAGCTGGAGATGTAACTTAATGATAACATACTTAACCACTATTTGTGAAGTTCCGGGTTCTATTCCCGTAGAAGGGGTGAGGAGCCAAGCATGATGATGGGCTCCTGTAATCCCAACATTTGGCAGGCAAGCAGAAGAGCAAGGTAAGGTTGGGCTGAGTGAGGCCTGTCTGAAAACGGGAGGAAGGGATGTTTGGGATGTAGCTCAGCTAGTAGAGGGCCTGTCTAGCGACTTGAAGAGTTGACTTTGACCCCAGCACTGCATAAAGCTGGTGCTGTGGCACATGTCTGTAACTCCAGCACTTGGGAAATGAAGGCAGGAGAGTCAGGAGTTCAAGGCCATCCTTGCCTGCACCGTGAGTTTGAGTCATCTTGGGTTGGATGAAAACTTGTCTCAAAAGAGAAAACCAACCACTCCCAGGAACATAGCAACTGTTATCAACAGTACTTTAAACACAGGAGACTGAAGAAGTAGTTGCTAACCCCAGTCCTGTGACTTCCAAGATGTCACTAAAGGATTGCCATCAAGTATTAGGAAGTGACGTAAGCGATGTGTGACGTGTACAGATTCTGCCATTTAATGTGTTTCTATAAGCCAAATGGGACTGTGGGCCATGATGCTTCTTGGCCCCCCTTAACCTAGAAGATAGCTTCTGTTTTTCCAATGTCAACTCTACAGTCAAAAGTCACCTCCTCTGGACACCCTCCATTCCCACCACTGCTACCAACCCACCGTCCATTCTCAACCGGGGGACCATGTTCTCCACAAGCATTCTGTCCAGAGGAATCCACCTAAAAATGAAAATCAGGTCATATTATACTCCTGGTTTAACTGACCCCCATTTACTTTTTATCTTCTGTTTCTTAATCCTCCCTCATTAGCCATACCTGTCTCCATGCCTGCTTGTCACGTCCAGCTGCGACTTCCCCAGGGCCCTGAACTTCCTGTTTCCCCAGTTTAGGGTACACATCCCTTGAGTCTTCAAACCTGTTTATTCTATATCTATCTATCTATCTATCTATCTATCTATCTATCTATCTATCTATCTATCTACCTACCTACCTACCTATCTATCTATCTATCTATCTACCTACCTATCTATCTATCTATCTACCTATCTATCTATCTATCTATCTATCTATCTATCAATCATCTATCTATCTATTTATTTATTTATGAAGTTATGTGTATGTGTTTGGGTATGCGTACATGAGTGTAGGTGCCTGCAGAGGCCAGAGGCCTTGAAACTCCCTAGAGCTAGAGTTACAGGCAGTTGTGAGCTGCCTGATGTGGCTCCTAGGGATCTAACCCAGGTCTCCCGAGCCATCATTTCTCTGGCGCTGATTCTTTAAATTGCTTAGATATCCAATTAAAAGCACAGAGATGTTCCCCAAACCCTCTGTGAAGGATCCTCCCACCTCGGTATCCCTGCCTTCTACTGTCTTCCTTATTCTTTATTCTTGTTATTCCTCTCTGGAAGGTAAGCTGTCAGGAACAGGGTCTTTGTCTTGTTCTCTGTTACATCACGTGTAAGGCAAAGGTATTTATTTACAAGATGTTTGTAGAACCCAAAGCAAGGAGGTCTCATCGGGCTCCAGACAGGAAGAGTAGAAGCTATATCGATCCTATCCCTGCCCAGGACACCAACTGCATGTGCCTCCACCCAGGGCAGGGCTCCTGGACTTTAGAATCCAGACTGGCTGGGGATTCTACTTTGCCCTCTGTTTTGTTTTTTAGGAAGGTCCCTTCTCCTCTCCCAGTCAGTTTTCTCAATTAGACTTAGATAAGAGACAGCCCATCTTGTGGTGAGCTGTATAGTTTTGGAAGTTGCTGGAACCATCACTGTTTAATTACCCCCAATGTACTAGATCCTGTTGCTTCTGTCTCACACACCTTCCTTTCCCCAGCCTCCTTTGTCTCACAGATGCCCTTTGACCCCTCTCCCTACACCTCTCCCAGCACCCTCATTTGAGTCACCCTAGAACAGGTAGGAAGGAGAGGATTTAGTTCTTTAACTTAAAAAAAAAAAAAAAAACCAGATCTTTAGAGAAGTCAAAAGAAAAGTAAATGAAACGTTTATTTTCTACCTATATCTCCCAGCATTACAGTTTTGTCATATTTTGCACTCTGTCTGTCTGCTTGTCTCTCTCTCCCCCTGCCTCCCTCCCCCCCCTCTCTCTCTCTCTCTCTCTCTCTCTCTCTCTCTCTCTCTCTCTCACACACACACACACACACACACACACACACACACACACACATATACACGCACACACACATACACGCATGTGCACTGACTCAACCTCTGTGTATCTGTGGTGCCCCTACAATGTATACAGTTTTAAGCATATTAAATATTACTTAACATCCCATAATTAAATTTCCTCTAGGTCATCAATTATAGAATCAGTTTGTATTCAGTATCTACTCTAATTGGTTTTAAATTTGGAATATTCTCTTAGTTTTTTTACTACCTGAAAATTTTTGAAAAGTTTGGGCCACATTTCCCTTTTCTGGGAAGTCTTGCTACGTTGTCAAGACTGGCCTCATACAATCCTTCTGCCTCTGCCTCCCAGTGTGCTGTGATTACAGGTGATTGCCCCTGGGTCTGCCCTCTGGTATTTTACAGAGTGCCCCACAGTCCCATTTGCTTCATTACTGGATTCTGGAGAAGCATTTTTAAAAAGCAGGAGTGTTCCACAAATGAAGTCATGCCTCCCGCTGTACCCATAAGGGAGTCGCCATGTCTTTTTGTCCCTCATCAAAGGCACTTACATTCATTCCCTTATTTTACATTAGTGTCCTCTGACTTTCTCCATACTGCAAACAGTTCTTAATAAGTTATGTGAAATTCATCTGATAGGATAAATATTTTGAGACCTTGTGAGTACTTTGTCCCCCAAAGCCTTCCACTGAACCAGCTGTCGCACTGGACACTATCCCAAACCCATCATTCACGTAGGTCTGCTAGCTTCACTTGTCTTTCATAAGGGTGCACTTTCTTTTGTGTACTCTTTCCATAATCTCTCTCTCTCATCACTGTGTATTCACAGGTACACTTGAAAATGCTCTGCTGTCACACATCCTTTAAAAAGTCAGTGTTGTGCTGGGCGGTGGTGGCACACGCCTTTAATCCCAGCACTGGGGAGGCAGAGGCAGGTGGCTCTCTGTGAGTTCGAGGCCAGCCTGGTCTACAGAGTGAGTTCCAGGAAAAGGCCTGTCTCAAAAAAAAAAAAAAAAAAAAAAAAGTTGGTGTGCAGCCCAGTGCTATCCAAACTCAGGGCATGGGTCAGCACTCACAGCACTGACCGAGAGCTGCTTAGCAAAGTTAAATTCTTAACGGCCACCCAATCATTCAACAGCATCCCAGTGTGTAAGGGGTGAGATCCAGGAACCCGCACTGCGACTAACAGTTATCCATCCCTGGCATTCACTCTTCTTCCCCTTCTCTCTCCTAAATCTCCCCTCCCTTTCCCTCTGCTCCTCTCCACCACCCCTCCCCCTTCTCGTCTTCTTTTCCTCTCCAGAGCAGTGGTTCTTAATCTGCAGTTCACGACCACTTTGGGGGTTGAAGGACCCTTTCATAGGGGTTGCCTAAGACCATGGGAAACATGGATATTTACATTATGATTCATAACAGTAGCAAGATTACAGTTAGGAAGTAGCAATGAAAACAGTTTTATGATTGGGGGTCACCACAATAACAGGGACTGTATTAAAAGGTTACAGCGTTAGGATGGTTGAGATCCACTACCCTACGGTGATCCCAGTACTGGACAGTGAGCCCCGAGCCTAGTGTTTACTTTTACCTTTAAGCTATATTCCCCCAAGACTTCTTACTACTTTGAGACTAGGTCTCACTAACTTGCCTAAGCTGGCCTTGATTTTACGCTGGAGCTCTGGCTGTCTTTGAACTTATAATTTCCCTGCCTTAGCCTTCTAAGTAGCTGGGACTATAGATCTGTCTCATCAGCCCCACCAAACATTATTCTTGGGACAGAGGGTGTCTGTAAGTGCATTTATCTCTTACACAATTATGGTGGTTTGAAAGGAAATGGTCACCATAGGGAGTGGCACTATTAGGAGGTGTGGCTTGTTGGAGTAGGTGTGGCTTTTTTTTGTTGGAGGAAGTGTGTCACTGTGGGGATGGGCTTTGAGATCTCCTTTCCTCGAGCTATGCTCAGTGTGGTATACAGTTGCCTCGGCTGACTGTGGATCAAGATGTAGAACTCTCAGCTCCTTCGCCAGCACCATGTCTGCCTACACACTGCCATGTTTCCTGCCAAGATGATAATGGACTAAACCTCTGAAACTGTAAGCTAGCCCCTATTAAATGTTTTTCTTTGTAAGAGTTCCCTTGGTCGTGATGTCTCTTCACAGCCATAGAAACCCTAACTAAGAGAATGAGCAACAGATTCAGCACAGAACATCCAGGAAACGTAGAAAACTATGAAAGACAAAACCTAATGTTGCTGCTTTTCAAGTCCACTGAGCCTCTTCATGTGTTTTCTGCCATTCTTCCCTCCACACAGGAGTAATATAAACTTAAGGTCCCTAGAATTGCAAATTCCACAGCTGACTGCCTTCTTCCACGCTGTGTATTTCTCATGGTGTCCAAGCCCTTTGCTCTCTGCTCTCCCTGAGTTAGAGGTTGACAGCTGCAGTCTCTACTATCTCTACAGAAAGGCGGGTATCTCAAATGCTTCCAGTTCTTTGCCAATGTAAACACCTGCGCCAGATAGCAAAGAATTCCCTGCCCATCCTTCTCTTTGCTTCCTGGTTGATCCCTCGGTTGACTGGAGCTGGAATTTGCTTCCGTGATGCAGGGAAGTAGTCATGGGATTCTACAGCAAGCAGAGTGGAGCTTGGGGACAACTTTTAAGCTGACTGCTTTGGGGGTGACCTTGAACATGTGCTTTGTCTCTTGCCGGCTTCCTGGACCACACACATAGAAGGGGCACTTCGATTTTGTGACTGAAGTAATGGTGTGTATAGATCTGACTTCAGCAGCTTGGCTTGAATCAAAGGGCACATACTACATACACAGAAGAGATACCATTAAAATAAGTATTGGCTCGCATTAGAGAAAATGTTAATTGTCTTGGTAGAACAAACTTATTCTCACACACACCTCTTAATTTACACAAAATGATATGGTGTTCCTAAACTAGGTTGGGTTCCTTTCCCTTTCAGGCATTTTCCCACTGGAGTTCCATGTGCTTTAGTTGTCTATTAATAGTGAATATGAGAGAGAGATTATAGTGACAGGATGCCATCTTTTTACCACCGAAACCCGTCCTGGACATGTGGTTTCGTTTCTGGTCATTTAAAAGCAAAAGATACAATTTGCATTCATTCTAAAATTTAATCTCTGCAGACACACTGATTCCAATTTGTAAAATTAAAACCCATTGTCTATGAACACACACCTGTAATCCCATTGTTTATGAGCACATGTGTGTAAATCCATCACTCAGGACTCAGATGCGCTCTCTCTTTCAAGTTCATGCAAAGAAGAAAAGCTGGACTTTTATGGCTCCAATGGACCCCAAAGGGTGGCAAGTCCCCCTGCCTGGCAGGCAAACCTTTTGATTTCTTCATTTCATCTCCTTTGTGCTTCAGTCCAGGAAAGTACTTCGGACCCTCAATTTTGCCCTGCAGCTGTTCTTTCAGGCTGGCTCAGGCAGGAAGGATGCAGAAAAGCCTCCACTCCAGGGTCTCCCAGCTGACGCACAGCGCTCACCTTAGCCTCTTTCTGAGAAAACACGTGGTCGATCAAACCCTTCACTGAAGAAACATTTCCAGTGTGCTCTCCTGACATGATTCTTAGATGATCAAACTCTCCTAAATTTTCCTAGTGGAAAAACCCTTTAAGCTAGTCCCTGTGTCCAACAACAGGTCCCAAGCAAGGAAGTGTTGCTTGGGAACACCCAGGGCTTCCTCCCAACTTAACCTTTACTGCCTGGCTACCTCAGTGCTGGAATTAATCTTCAGAGAGCTTTGGTCTCTTTTCTTGAGGAATGTATCTAGAAGGCAAACAGTGAATGCTATCTGTTCATTTTTGCTGACCATCCATCACTGGTTGAAGGAGATATAGAAAAGCAAAGACAAGGACACACGTGCACACACACACACACACACACACACACACACACACACACACTTATGTATGTATGCACGAACAGATGTCTCGGCACTGAATTCACACCATCAAATTTTCTCTTATTTTATCTGCTTCTTATTTGTTTTCCTCCTCTTCTACCTTAATTCCCCCAAGCATCAATATATTTTCCCTATGTTGTCCTACAACACAACGAAATGTTTACAGAACCACTGTGCCAACTCTGCAAGTCCACTCAGGGAAGTCAAGGCTTATTTTTAGTTCCTCCCGTCCGTATTCACAATGCCCTGTGTAAAAGTCACGTGCAATGATTTTTATGTGTGGTTGGGTTTATGGATATGCTGATTTTAGGCTGTTTGTTGAATTTTAAGATTTAATTCTACCTTTTTGCATTAATATTATTTAAAATTTTTGAGTTTGTAGACTATTTATAGACCTCAAAAGTGCAAATGAAGGCTGGGTGTGATGGCATATACCTTTAGTCTCAGCACTTGCAAAACAGAGACAGGTGGGTCTCTGTGAGCTCCAAGCCAGCCTGGTTACAGAGCGAGCGCTAGGCCAGTCAGTCCGTGCTCCTCCTGGACTCGGTGCTCCTCCTGGACTCGGTGCTCCTCCTCCACTTGGTGCTCCTCCTGGACTCGGTGCTCCTCCTGGACTCGGTGCTCCTCCTCCACTTGGTGCTCCTCCTCCACTTGGTGCCCCTCCTGGACTCGGTGCTCCTCCTGGACTCGGTGCCCCTCCTGGACTCGGTGCCCCTCCTGCACTCGGTGCCCCTCCTGGACTCGGTGCCCCTCCTGGACTCGGTGCCCCTCCTGCACTCGGTGCTCCTCCTGGACTCGGTGCTCCTCCTGGACTCGGTGTTCCTCCTCCACTTGGTGCCCCTCCTGGACTCGGTGCTCCTCCTGGACTCGGTGCTCCTCCTCCACTTGGTGCTCCTCCTGGACTCGGTGCTCCTCCTGGACTCGGTGCCCCTCCTGGACTCGGTGCCCCTCCTGGACTCGGTGCCCCTCCTGGACTCGGTGCTCCTCCTGGACTCGGTGCTCCTCCTGCACTCGGTGCTCCTCCTGGACTCGGTGCTCCTCCTGCACTCGGTGCTCCTCCTGGACTCGGTGCTCCTCCTGCACTCGGTGCTCCACCTGGACTCGGTGCCCCTCCTGGACTCAGTGCTCCTCCTGGACTCGGTGCTCCTCCTGCACTCGGTGCCCCTCCTAGACTCGGTGCCCCTCCTGGACTCGGTGCCCCTCCTGGACTCGGTGCTCCTCCTGGACTCGGTGCCCCTCCTCCACTTGGTGCCCCTCCTGCACTCAGTGCCCCTCCTGCACTCGGTGCTCCTCCTCCACTTGGTGCTCCTCCTGGACTCGGTGCTCCTCCTGGACTCGGTGCCCCTCCTCCACTTGGTGCCCCTCCTGGACTTGGTGCTCCTCCTGGACTCGGTGCTCCTCCTGCACTCAGTGCTCCTCCTAGACTCGGTGCCCCTCCTGGACTCGGTGCCCCTCCTGGACTCGGTGCTCCTCCTGGACTCGGTGCTCCTCCTGCACTCGGTGCTCCTCCTGGACTCGGTGCTCCTCCTGCACTCAGTGCTCCTCCTGGACTCGGTGCTCCTCCTGCACTCGGTGCTCCACCTGGACTCGGTGCCCCTCCTGGACTCAGTGCTCCTCCTGGACTCGGTGCTCCTCCTGCACTCGGTGCCCCTCCTAGACTCGGTGCCCCTCCTGGACTCGGTGCCCCTCTTGGACTTGGTGCCCCTCCTCCACTTGGTGCTCCTCCTGCACTCGATGCTCCTCCTGCACTCAGTGCCCCTCCTGCACTCGGTGCCCCTCCTCCACTTGGTGCTCCTCCTGCACTCGGTGCTCCTCCTGGACTCGGTGCCCCTCCTGCACTCGGTGCCTCTCCTCCACTTGGTGCTCCTCCTGCACTCGGTGCTCCTCCTGGACTCGGTGCCCCTCCTCCACTTGGTGCTCCTCCTGCACTCGGTGCTCCTCTCATGCCTGTGAGCAGACCCTTCCCTTCTTGCTTACCTTTCCTTTGTTTTACTGTTCAAGGGCAGATGGACACAGGGCTGGAGAAGCTGCTCCGAGGTGAAGAGCACTGGTCTCCACAGGCAGGTGCACACACAAATAATAATAGTGTTCTGTTAGGGCACAGCGACAGAGGAGGCTAGGGGCAAGGTCAGCCTGGGCTGCATAACCTTGTTACAAGAAGGAATGGAGAGGGTGGAGAGAGATGGAAGGAGGGACAGGGGATGAAGGGAGGGCTGGCTCTCACTTTCTGTGCTCACCATGCAAAGCTTAGAAAATTCTAGTTGTCCAAAGTGCAACTGCCCAGACATTTCCCATGTTTTTATTTTCTACATAAATTTATATGTGCAGATATAGATAGGTGGGTAGGTAGGTAGGTGGATGGATGGGTGGATGGATGGATGGATGGATGGATGGATGGATGGATGGATGGATGGATGAACGGATGGATAGACAAACAGACAGACAGACAGACAGACAGACAGATAGATGGATGATAGGTTTAAATTTTACAAATTAAAGTTTAGAATGAATATTCACTGTATCTTTTGCTTTTAAATGACCAGAAATGAAATGACATGAGGAGGAGGTAGAGCAGATGGCATCTGTCACCACAACCTCTCATGGTCTCTATTCATAGAAGAACACTAGCCAGGAAATGCTTCAGAGTGAAAGGAACCCAGCCTGCTTTGGAAACACCATACCATTTTGTGTAAATTAAGGGGTATCAATGGGATAAGTTTGCTGTGCTGAACAATTAACATGTTTATCTAATTCAAGTAAATACTTATTTTAAAGTTATTTCTTCTGTGTATATGTCACTTTCAGGGTTAGGAAAGTATGGAATGCATAAGCCCACAATTAAATGTACTCAATTACTTTTAAATATTTATTTTTACGTGTATATGTTTGGCATGTGATTGTATGTATGTACACCATTTGCATACATGAACCTATAGAAGTTAGAAAAGAGAAAAAGATGCTCTAAAATGGAGTTGCAGACAGTTGTGAGAAGCCATGTGGGTGCTGGAAATCAATCCCCAGTTCCACCTGCCTGTGGAGACCAGTGTTATGTCTCAGCGGCTCTCCACCTTGTTTATTTCTGAAATACATCTTTATTTATTTGTTTTCAGAATTACACTTATTTATTTAGTGTCTGGGGGTGGTGGGGGTGAGTGTACATGCTATGACTTGTTTGTGCGGAGTCGGAGGACAACTTGAAGTTAATATTTCTCTCCTTCTACTGTGTGTCCTTGAGATTGAATCCCAATCTTCAGGCTTGAAGGCAAGCAGCTAAACCATCTCACTGGCCCTATTTTATGTGTGTGTGTGTGTGTGTGTAGTGGGGGAGGTTGGGGTTGGGGTGGGATGTGGTGGGATGGGTTGGACATTTGACCAGAAGACAGCATCACATCTCAGAGCTGGAGTTATAGATTTATAGACTTACTATTAGGTGCTGGTTTGAAATCATGATTGTGCAGCAAGTACTGTCACCCACGGAGCCACCTCTCCATCCCCATTTCCTGTTGTTGAGAGTGTCTCTGACTGAATGAAGAGAGCTTCCCAATTCTGTTAGACTAGCTGGCCAGCAGGCCCCAGGGACCCTCTTGTTCACATTACAGGGTGGTGTGCACCGCTTTGCTTCCTTACTTGGGTGCTGGGGCTCTAACTCAGATTCTTAACAAGGGCTTTGCTGACTGAACCACCTCTCCATCCCCTGCCCTTCCCTCCCCTGGCTTTGCAACCAGCTCTTGTTTTGTGGACTAGGATGACCTTGAACTCAGGATTCTTGGCCTTAACTTCTGTGTTCTGAGTATATGTTACTTTTGTAGTCAGAGACAAGACATACTATTTTTCTTAAAGTTGTTGAATCTCACAGTCTAGATAAAATATGAGTGTAAAAAGAATAGCTGGAAAAATTTCATTTCAAGTACACTAACGTGAGAAATCCCTTTGAAGGTCAGAAATAGTACAATGCATGGGCACACGGGGGCACTGTGACCAAGTTTTAATAGTAAGAACTACAAAAAATGAAATAGCTAACATGCATTAGGGCTTTCAAACTTAGAACTTCTGCCCTAGACATCTCTATATATTGTCTCTGTATCCTCACACGACTCTATAGAGAAATTATCTGATTACAGGGGAAAACTGTGAACCTCAAAGCCATGCAACACTTCAATTCTTTTTTAATAAATATTTTATTTTACTTATGAGGTTTCTTTTTTCTTTTCTTTTTTGAGATAGAGTTTATGTAGCCCTGGCTGGCCTGGAACTTGTGTAGTCCAGGCTGGCTTCGAACTCACAGAGATCTGCCTGCTTCTGCCTCCTAAGTGCTGGGATTGAAGGGGTGTGTCACCACATATGGCCTTTATTTTGATGTTTTAATTGTGTGCATTAGTTTGTCTCTGTGTGGGTATATGCTTGCATGTCTTGGTGTTCTTGGAGACCTGTCCCCCTGGAGCTGGAGTTACAGGCAGTTGTGAGCTGCCTGAGGAGGGTGTTGGGAGTGGAATTCAGGTCCTCTTCAGGAGCAATATGCACCCTTAACCATTGAGTCATCTGTCTTAGTTAGGGTTTATGTTGCTGTGAAGAGACACCATGACCACAGCAACTCTTTTTATTTATTTAATTTTTTTTTCATTTTACATATCAACCACAGTTTCCCTTCCCTCCCCTCTTCCTGTTCTCTCCTCACCTCCCCCCAACCCTCCATCCAATCCTCAGAGAGGTAAGGACTCCCATGGGGAATCATCAAAGCATGGCATATCAAGTTGAGGTAGGGCTCAGCCTCTCCTCCCTGCGTCAAGGCTGAGCAAGGTATTCCACCCTAGGGAATGTGTTCCAAAAAGTCAGTTCATGCAGTAGGAGTAAATCCTGGTCCTACTGCCTGGGGCCCCACAAACAGACCAAGCCTCACAACAGTCACCCACATTCAGAGGGCCTAGTTCGGTGCCATGCAGGTTCCCCAGCTGTCAGTGCAGAGTCCCTGAGCTCCCATGAGCTCTGTGGGTTTCCCCATCATGGGCTTGACCCCACGACCCTCATGTAATCCTTCCTCCCTCTCTCTGACTGGACTCCAGAAGCTCAGCCTAGTCTATCTGTGGATCTCTGCATCTGCTTCCGTCAGTTACTGGATGAAGGTTCTATGATGACAATTAGGGTAGTCACCAATCTGATTACAGGGGAAGGCCAGTTCAGGAACCCTCTCCACTATTGCTAGGAGTTTTAGCTGGGGTTATCCTTGTGGATTCCTGGGAGTTTCCTTGGTACTAGGTTTCTCCCTAACCCCATAATGGCCTCCTCTATCAAGCATAGGAGACCTTAAAGCTCACCCCCACAGTGACTCATTTCCTCCAGCAAGACCATACCCACTCCAACAAAGCCACATCTCATAATAATGCCATTCCCTATGAGATTATGGGAGTCAATTACATTCAAACTATCACACTATCTCTCTGTCCTCAGTCACCTTAATTGTGAAAAACACTAACTGTGGTCTTTAGAGTATAATTGAGATCCTATTCTAGAAGAGAATTTTATAGTGTACCTCTGCAATGTTTTAATTCTCTCTTAAGCCATGGCATAATTCTTGTTTCAGATGTTTTATTACTCAAGAGTCTAAGCATGATTAAGAAACAGAATGAGTTATTTGACAAATTGAGTTTTTCATCAGGAATATATCCTAAAATCATAGAAAGCCTGGAAAGTGGGGAAATACACTTATTAACATGTGGTGCATTTTTACATTCAGTCAATAAATCACTTATGAACTTATTTGGTGGGGCTGGAGAGATGGCTCAGAAGAACACTTGCTGCTCTTCCAGAGGATCAGTTCCCACATCAGGTGGCTCACCTTCACAAAACTTCAGCTCCACAGGATCAGATGCCCTCTTCTGACCTCTGAGGCTACCTGTGTTCATGTGCACATACATTTACACACAGGTACATGCACACACAAATGCACACATATATTTATAAAATAAATGTAAAAACCCACAGAAGTTATTTTATAAGTGGTAAGTAAAAATCCTACATATTTATGACATACATCATGTCTTGAAACAAGCATACATTGTGAAATGGCTAATTGAACTAACACATTCATTATTCATATACTTTTCACGATGAGAACACTTAAAATCTATCCAATGATTTTCAAGTACATAAGGCCCCTTATAAACTAGTCACTTTGTTATACAGTAGACGTCACACACACTTTTTTCCCACCTCCCCCATGGGGGGGGGATTTTACAGAATGGAGCAAAACTACATTTGTGTTTTCCTTTCATCTAACACTCTCCCTGTGGCAATCTTCTTTCAAGATTCGAGAATGCCAACCTGAGGTAACAGATGTGCATGGTTTTTCATTATTTGAAATAGAAAAATCCCGGGACAACCCAAATGCTTCTCACTCAGAGATGTTTAAAGGCACATTTCCAGAGTGAAATACCATCTAGCCAACAATGGAACAGGTCACATGAAAATGAAGGGCAAGAGGCACTGACATCTGATGATAACAAGCATAGCTGTGGTGATACTTTATTTGTAAAATGTGATTTTATTTGTATATTAATAAAGTTGCCTTGGGGTCAGAGCAAGCCATAGCAGAAGCTGGGTGGTAGTAGTGCACGCCTTTAATCGCAGCAGCACTTGGGAGGCAAAGATCTGGTGTGGATCTCTGTGAGTTCAAGGACACACTGAGAACAGAGCCAGGCATGATAACACACACCTTTAATCCCAGCACTTGGGAGGCAGAGCTAGGCAGGATCTCTGTGTGTTCAAGGATACAGCCAACATGGCGACACATGCCTTTAATCTCAATACCAACCATAGAAGACCTGGAGGTCTGTACAGACAGGCAGTGACGAGGAGGTCATGTGGTTGTGTTTACAACCAATGAGAAGGCAGAGCAGAAAGTCTATATAAAAGACAGGAAACAGGAAGTAGGTCTCTTGCAGAGAGGAAAGACAGAGCAGCAGTGAAGGGTAAGGTTTTCAGCTCTCAGCTGTTGCTCTGACCTCTTGGCTTTTAACTCTGCAATTGGCTCTGTGTTTCTTATTTAACAAGATGGATACATCTACACATAGCTCAAGTGTAAAGCCTGGTTTCTCAGTATTAGTCTCCACTGAGAAGAGCCAGAGCTCCTTGAAGAAGTGGGGGTTGAGATCTGGGCCTGGGGGAAGTATAAGGGGAGCCTGGTCTCTGTTTCATAGAACAAAAACGGGGCGGGGTGCAAAAGACAACTAACAGGGCCTTCCACTAGCCAAGTCTAACAGTGTTGAGCCTCCAAAAATAAATCAATATAAATAAATACAAATTATAGTGGATTACAACATGTTGTAGCTCATTGAATTAATACAAATAAAACAAAACAAGAATCGACTAAGCCCATGGTGATATTCATTAGAAATGATATTCATTTAGGATGAGAGGAAGAAAAGACTCCTTAAAAAAAACCCAAAAAACTGAAAAGTATGGCGACCATGGTGGAATTGAAAGGCACTCTGTATACCTTTAACTCATTAGGTCCACCCATGGAGTGATTCCCTGAAATACCTCACAGGTCAAAGACTGACTCTGAGGTGAAAAGCTATGGAATCCTGACATTGGTATGTCTTTCCTTTTTTCCCAAAGCTAAAAACACTACCTACACACCCAATGTGAGTCAGATACCTCTTTCCACTAGGAACTCACTCTTTCCACACCTGGCTACAGGCCCACTGGTACCACTCCCTAAAAGAGGCCTCGAGAGAAAGAGCAAAATGTCAACCTGGGAGTTAATATTACAACATATATTACAGAAGAAAGTTGACGTGTTGCACGAATCCTAAATGGTCTTATAATAAAAAACCCGGAGCCAGATATTGGGATAAATGCTGAAAGATCAGAGAGACAAAGGAACAAGCCACAGGAGAAACTTCCATTCCAATTGTCAGGCCGAACGGAAGGCAAGATCCTATTTCCACGAGTCCTCAGACTGCAAGCCTCTGCGTCCTCAGCTGAAAGGCCGTCTAGTTCCTGTCTCTTCACGCCTTAGATGCCTTTCTCCACCCAGCCATTTCACTCCTTCCTAGTGCTGGGATTAAAGGCGTGTGTGCTTCCCCAATACTGGAAGCAAAGGCATGAGATCTCAAGTGCTGGGATTAAAGGTGTGTGCCATCACTGCATGGCTCTGTTTATCTCCTAGACTGAGTCAATCTCATCTAGTCCAGGGTGGCTTTGAACTCACAGAGATCCAGACAGATCTCTGCCTCCTGAGTGCTAGGAATAAAGGTGTGTGTCACCACTGCCTGGCCTCTATGTTTAGTCTAGTGGCTGGCTCTGTCCTCTGATCTTTAAGCAAGCTTTATTATTTGATACACAACATTGATGTTCCTAAGTCATGCCCATGTATTGTGAAAACAGGAGGAAAGGCTCCTGGTTAGCCTGTTCCAATAGATGTGGTCTTCTGACTCCATCGAAAGTATTGGTTGCCTGAGGAAAGTCAAACCAGTGCTAGTTGGAGCTCACTAACTCTGGACTGACAGCTCGGGAACCTGCATGGGACTGAACTAGGCCCGCTGAATGTGGGTGACAGTTATGTGGCTTGATCTGTTTGTGGGGTCCCTGGCAGCAGGACCAGGACTTATCCCAGGTGCATGAACAGGCTTTTTGGAACCCATTCCCTGTGTGGGATACCTTGCTCAGCCTTGATACAATAGGGAGGAGTTAGGCTCCCCTTCAACTTGGTATGCCAGACTTTGTTGACTACCATGGGAGGCCTTACCCACTCTGAGGAGTGGATGGGGGTAGAGTGGGAGGGAGGTGAGGAGGCGGGAGAAGGGGAGAGAGGGGGGGAACTGGGGTTGGTATGTATAATGAAAAAAAAATATATATATATATTTTAAAGGTATGGCTGACACCCTCTTACCAAAGGACAGATTAACCAGAGCATAGCCCATTTATTTGGTCACAGTTTTATATGAGGGGGCAGCTTCAGACTGAGGACCCGAAGACTCAGGTAGAGCTGTCCATTTCCAGGAAGAAGCGGGAACCACCATATAGAACTCTGATCGGCTAAACAGGGTCTGGCTTAATGGTACCAGACTGAGCAGGAAAGCCAGCAAGTCCCTTTGTTGAGATGCCACTTGGACTTTGTGCAACATTCCTTCTCTGAGTACAGAGCAAGATCCCTCCTGTGCCAGGGGTCTCCTGGTACTCCATCAGATGTGGCAGGTCAGAGAGTTACTTTACAGCTAGCTCTGAGACAGCACCGTGGGGAAAGCTGACAGGTCTAGTCTTTATCATTTGCCTTGAAAGAGGCTCTGCTTCCTATGACTCATCTCCAGAAGGAGAAATTCCAGTTCTGTGGCTAGCCTTGGGGAGAGGGTGTGGGGCAGGAGGCAGAAGGACTGGAGAGTCAAGAAAACTTTGCTTTGGTGACCTTTAAGATGTCAGCCTCTGCTGGCCACACCCATTTCCTCTGGCCCTTTCTCCAGTGACCATCTGACGTCTGGGCAGTGTGTTCCCTTTCACTCTCAAGTGTCTCTGTTTGAACAATGCTTCTCAGGGAACTCTTCATTCGGCCAGTGTTGGGGGGTGGTAAACTAGGTAAGGGAGGAAAACTGTGGAATGTGGTAGGCAAAATAGTGCCTGCCCCCAACCATGCCCATGCCGCAGCCCCTGGAACTGTGAATGTTACTGTATACAGTGAATGGGAAAACTGACTGAATTCAGGACCTTCAAATGGAGAGATTATCGCATCTGTATCTGGGGATCCATCTGATCACACAGATCTTTAATATTAGATCATCGGGACCAGTGAGATGGCTGGGTAGGTGAAGTCGCTTGCTGCTCATGACTGGCAGCCTGCATTCCATTTCTGGAACCTGTGTGAAGGTTTGGGGAGAGAACCGACTCCAAAATGTTGTCCTCCGAGCTCCACATGGGTGCTGTGACACATGCACCCCTCCCCTGCACATGCATCTAGAAGAACACTCGGGGAGATGCAATATGTCATCTTAGAAAGTGAAATATGGGGGCCATGAAGCACAAATGTGGGTAGCTGCCTCCAGGAGCTAGCAAAATCAAATAGACTAGACATTCTCATGTAGGACCTCCAGGAATGACTGAGACCTTGATCACTATGACCTGCAAGTCTATATACTATAGACCTGCAAGACACTACTTAGTTTTTTTGTTTGTTTTTGTTTTGTTATGTTTTGGTTTGGTTTTTCAAGACAGGGTTTCCTTGTGTAGTCCTGGCTGTCCTGGAACTCACTCTGTAGATCAGGCTGGCCTGGAACTCACAGAGATCCACCTGCCTCTGCCTCCCGAGTCCTGGGATCAAAGGTGTGTGCCACCACCGCCCAGGAAGACACTACTTGTGTGTTGTTTGAATCCATTAACTCTGTAATAGTTACACAGGAACCCACATGTGGACTTGGCTGCCCTTGTACTGATTAAGGGTCCAACCAGCCAGCAGTCATTTAAAGATGGAGTCCTCACATACATCCCAGGAGTAAGACTGCACTTGGACCATGTAGTTAGGATTTTTGTAGGAGTGATAAGAGTTAGTAGCAGGTGGCATGAGCAGGGTCTGACAGGCAAGGATGTGAAGGGGGTGTGTGCAGGAGGCACCCCAGGTTAGATGTATAGAACGGACAGAGTTTGGAAGGGACTTGAAAGTAAGTGCATGTATTTCCACACGTCCGAGTGGGAGTTTCTATGGCTGTGATAAAATATCACAGCCAAAAGCAACCTGGGGAGGAAAAGGCTTGTTTCACTTAAACTTCCAGGTAGCAGGCCATCACTGAAAGAAGTCGGGACAGGGTAGAAACTGGAGGCAGAAACTGATGCAGAGGCCATGGAAGAACATTGCTCACTGGCTTGCTCAGCCTGCTTTCTTACAGCACCTAGGACCACCTGCCCAGGGGTGCACCTCCCATGCTGAACTGGGTCCTTCCACATTAATCATCCGTCAAGAACGCACACCATAGGCTTGCCCACAGGCCAATACTGTGGAAGCGTTTTTCTCAACCGAAGTTCCCGCTTCAAAAATGGCTCTAACATCACGGTGACATAAAAACTAGCCAGCATATACAGTAAATAACAACGGGGAAACGTGGCTGGCACAGAAAGAGGGAAATTAATCCTGAAATGTAGGTTTGGGCAATATAGTGAAGAACCGATGTTAGAACTAAGAGTCAAAATTTAGGGGTTAAAGAGGTGCCCCCATATTGTTTAAAAGCCCTTGCTGCTACTGCAGAGGACCAGCCTTTGATTCCCAGAACTTGTGTTGAGTGGCTCACAACAGCCTGCCTGTAAGTCCAGCTTCAGCTCATCCTGACGCCCTCTTCTGGCCTTTGCCAGCATTGCCATACATGTGTATACACACACACACACACACACACACACACACACACACACACACCTACACAAAATAAAAATCAATCTTTAGAAAAAACTAAAGGAGAAGAATTTAAATTCGTATTCTCCAAATAGAAGGGAGATCATTGAAAATCTTTAAGCCAGGAACAGGACATGGCAAGATTCATATTTACAAGGTCCAACAGGCCAGGGATCAAATTTGCTTCTGCTCACTTCTGTTGTTGGGTCAGAAGAGGCTAGAGTGTGCCGTGATAACAATAGTTGTGTATGTACACAATAGTCCGTGGTATACCCACAACAAAGTGTTTGTGTTCCTGAAGCACATGTCCCTCATAGGCCAGTACATCAGGTGGCTCCTCTCTAATCATTCAGTGACCCTGACGGGCTAAACGGTCACCATTTCAGAAGTCACCTTTCCTAGGCAGGAGAGGGGAGAATGGGAGTCCTGGTGCTCAGTCCCCAAAGTGACGGCTAAACATTGTGTTTGAGGTGACAGAGCAGGCAGAGTGGGTCACACCCAGGCACCTCTCAGCTGCCAGGCAGTGTATTTCCACCCTGTGCTGGAAAGGGGGTAAAGCTGGAAATGCCTTTTTTGAGCTACATGACTTGTGAGCGCTGGTGAAAAATATTTATTAACCCCTGAATAAATTTTAGGGAGTAAGAGATGGTTGGATGATGCTGGATCTGGGAGAACAGATAGATACCAGGAAGGAACAGGAGTCTGACTCGGGACCTCGTCACTGTACCTGATTAGATATGAAGGCGTGCAAGAGCAGCTAGGTTCCAGACTTCAAGTCTGCGTGAATTAGAAGGGTGATTCTGATTATGTAGGTTTGGGAGGTGCCAGTGAGTGTGCTTGGTAGGTTGCGGCCACACCCTTTCGAGATAAAGTCTCCTGTAGCGGAGGATGGCTTTGAACTGGCCCTGTAGCCTGAACTCTGAGGATGATCCTGCAGCCACTGTCTCCTGAGGACTGGGATTACAGGCCTGAGCCACTGTGCTCAGCTGCCCTGGCCTTTTGTGTGGAAAGACCTTACAGTCTGGGCTTCAGGCTTGGACTCGGTATACTGGCTCCCCTGAGTGCCTAGCTAGAAATCAGACTCAGAAATCCCCTGCTCTGCCATTCTGCCGGAAATGGAGAAATTTTAGGGGTGTGTAGATGTTTACGCGCAAAGCTTGGTTTACTTTTCAAATTATCGCACGAGTGAGACGATTACGTTCCTCTTATTAAAAACAAAAAACAAAACAAAACATTAAAGCACGTGCTTGGGCACGCGCGCAAGAGGCACTAGTGAAGATCACGCCAGCCCCGACACTCACCTGCAGCTGCCCAAGGCTGGACCCTCCACGTCGCGTCCACTGTGCCCTCGCTGTGTTCTGACGTCATCCGGTGGGCGTTCCCACCTCCCTGCCCTAAGATCCCGGAAGCTGCTTCGCTGGAGGTGCGGGCTGGCCTGGAAAGTAGGGTCTGCGGTGCCCAAGCGACACCAGCCATAGCGCAGCTGTCCTTGGCAGCCTCAGGGTGGGCCTGGCTCAGGCTGCGCGCAGATGCTGCTGCTGTGCAGGGCCGATGGAAGGCACGACCTCCTGTCCAACCTCTGGAGACACCGTTGTCTTACTCCCTTCCATTCATTCTCCAGCCTGTATCATCTCATAGTTTATTCGAAGTAGGCCCCGTTACAAGTTTATGTGGGTGGGACGTGTGAGAGCCGAGGTCGTTACGGAAGGGATTCAGTCGATTTTGAAGACTCTCCATGCTTACAAATGCGCGTACATCGGCAAAAGTATTAGGAAGTGAATTCGCACTCCTGGATCGGCAAGATCGTTGGATTCTGCTTCAAACTGGATTGTCCTAACCTCCAAGTTCATGAATACCACCATCTTGGCCTGAGTGTGAAATCATCTGTGGATAACACTGCTGCTTTCCAGACTCATTAGCCCTGGTCCTGGCCCTCAACTCATGCTCTGCAGTTTTCAGAGTAATCTAAAAAAAAAAAAAAAAAAAAAAAAAAGATAAGGTGCGTGTGAGATGGGTCTGCTGGAAAACGCACTTGCCAAGCCTGACAAGTGGAGTTAGATCCCGGGGACCCATGGGGGAAGAAGAGAACAGACCCACCTACCATGGGATTGTTCTTTGACCTTCATAGGCATGCTATACCCCCAACACACAAAAATGTTTAATAAACATAAAGAAAAGAACACACATAGACTAGATTTTGTTCTTTAAATTTTCCAGTGTCTTGTTGGGGCATTTGCTTGGTTGTGATCTGCCTATGCCTGTTTGCTGTTCATGTAACCTCATTTTTCTGCCTTCCCCACTGGGCACCGGGGCTTTCTTCTAGGCAAGCCCTGGAGTGGTCCTGAATTATCCACTGTTACATCTTACCCATCTGTGCTCTGTCATTAGGGGACACTATTGCCTTCCCAGACCCTCCGTTCTAAACTGGGCACTTTGTGTGATATGTGCTTTGTTGTGACGACCCTTGTGAAGGTGGGTAAACTGGTATTTTCATTATCACTGCTGTGACTATGTCTTGACAACATAACATTTTGAATATTCTCCTGGAACAAAAGCGGTTATTGAAGGCAGTAACTGGCTGATAGCCACCTTGACAACTCTATGCCAATGTGGGAGTAGGTAGTTGGTACCTGAGACCTTATAAAACTGACGAGGGGAGCTGAGATAATACATCTGGAACTCTAAATAGCAATGCTTTTGACTGCACTCTGAAACATCTCCCTGTGGCTCCACCCACTTCACACATTAGCTCTGAAACAGAGGGTATCTGAGCCTCAACAGTCCCTTGCTTCCTTTCTGACATTCCAAATGTGCTTGTCACCTAGAAAGGACTGGTCCTCTGGGGCATTTGGACAGCGAGAGTTTCTTTAGTATTCCCTGTGCACTCCTGATTTTCTTTTACTCATTCTGCATATATAAATACATATACCCTTTGCTTATATTTGTGTATTCTGCTTTTGTATGCATTGCAATAAAATGATCAATCCTTTATTTCACTTGATTTTCATGTCATTAGACAAGAAATGTCCTTCTTGGAGGAGTTTTATAATCTTCGGGGTTAAAATGGTTTGCCTCCCTTCTTCATCTAGCAAGACACAGCTCCATCTGGGGTTAGAGAGTTGGCCCATTAGTTAAGAGAGCTTCTGCTCTTCCAGAGGACTGGAGTTGAGTTTCCAGCTCCCACGCTGGTAGCTCACAAATGTCTGTAACTCCAGCTGATGTGATCTGCCTCCATCTTCTGGATTCTTCAGGCATCTGCACTCACATGTGCTTATAGGGCATGTATCCCACCTCACACACATAATCAAAACAAAAAGGTTAAAGAAATAAAATTGCAAAATTCTCTTTAGCTATAATCACTTGGATACAAAACTTATTTATTGTCCATCTCTTCATCTCCAAGTAAAATCACATGAGCTCAGGGAGAAAAGCCCTGATCTAGGCCACTTACAATTGTATTTTTTAGCTGACAAAACATTTAATGAGTTCAGCATGTTATTCAGACCTTATTTGGGGCTTTAGTTAAATGATCAGTGGCCATAACAGGTCTAAGTATTTAAAATGAGCACCTCACGAGATGAGTTTATAGACCACAGTAGGCTATGTGAAAATGTGCACCCTTGTGGTGCTGCAGATTGGTCACAGGACCCCATGTAAGTGAGGCAAGCACCTTGCCAATGAGTTACAACCCAGCTCCATGTGGGAAGTATTTTAGATTAAAGGGAAAACATGTAAAATATTTCCTTTACTTGATTTCCAAAGGATATTAGCAGAGATTTTCTTTTCAAAGATGCTAGCAATCTTTTGTTTTTATTTGGTTGGATCAAGACTAGAATAACAAGTTTTAGGATGTCAGTTCAATCTGAGTTTCTAAGTATGAAATTCAAAAGTCACTGATTCAGCAGACACGTTGCTCCTCCCCCCTGGGCAGGTTTTCAAGTTTGAAATCTGAAGGATTCCCAGCAAGAGCTGGCAGAGGTGATGTCTGAGTTCAGTCTTCCAAAACGAGAAGGAAGTACAAGTAGGTGAAAGGACATGCTGGTCCTTTAGTCACAGCACAAATTCAGGGCGTGCTCTGGGGACAACTATGACTGGGATGGGCCGGCAGGGTGGACACAGCCAAATCACCGAGGGCCAGAGAGTGGAGGAATTTGGATCTTCTTTCACCTCGAAAGCTGACAGAAATTTTATTACCAAACTGAATTTTATGGTCCTGTGTTTTAAGGCAGTGTTGTCTTGGATAAGAACAGAACTAATTGTCCAACATTAGCCAATAATCAATGAAAATGGGGGAAAAGACCCCAACAACTCACGTACTTAAAAGCAGTCAGCACCAGGTACTGTGAGGTGGTTGTGAACTATGGAACTTCTGGGAGATCTTAGAATTCCACAGTGGGTGTTAAAAAGTATTGTTCCATTTTCCAGCCATTATTCATAGGACAGCAACCATGAGCAAGGCACATGCAGAGGGGACCTCTAGGCTGTGTTCAGTATGTCAAAAGATCAAGCAGGAAATCATTGTTCTATGACACTATTCCTGGGGAGATGTAAATGAAGGTCTCGTCATCCCCGATAGGGAACAGGCAACAGACCAAAGACCACCAAAGCCCAGCTTGGTGAACCAATGTGTTTTATAAGTAATTTAAAGGATTATGGGTGAGGGATTACTTACAGGAACAGAAATGACTCAGGCAGCTGCAAGACCAAAAGTTCACACAAGCCAACATGAGTGATGGCTCACAAAAGTTGGAATCCTGGAACCCACCGCACACCCTACAGGCTGTGTAGAAGGTCGGACAGCATTTTTTCCAGATAGCTCAGCTGGTCCTTCCCTCTTACAGGAAGCTTAGTGGGTCTGAGAGTCTCTCTCGTCAGTCCTTACAGTTCATAGAGGCCTGGGGATGGAGTGGACTAGTGAGTCTGATTGGTTTCAATGACTTCCTGTAACTTTTGAATTGTATATTTCACAAGTTGAAGGAGCTTCCTGGAAGGATGGGATACTTTCCTTCCATTTAGAACATTCTGTGTCCTAAGGAGCTTTGCTCCAAGATGAAATGTTTTACCTTAGAGGAAATTGCTACCCAACTGTCCATTTCTCTCAGTAGACTAAATGTAGTACTTAAAATTTCATGCTTATTTACTTTGAGTTGGCATTTATAGGAACTCATTAAGGAAATACTGATAACCCCAGGCTGATCAGAAGATTTCTGATATTGTATAGTTATTAATTTTAATTTCTTACTGTTAGTTTGTCTTATATGTAAATGTGTGTGTATGTGTGTGGGAGGGAGCCTGTGTCACAGCACACATGTGGAGAGGACAACCTGTGGGAGTTCTCTTGTTCTACTTTTCTGTGGGTTCTAGAGGCCAAACCCAGGGAGACAGAGTTGTGATAGGCACTTTTGCCCCCCATTCTTTTTTTTTTTTTTGGTTTTTCGAGACAGGGTTTCTCCGTGTAGCTTTGTGCCTTTCCTGGTACTTGCTTTGGAGACCAGGCTGGCCTTGAACTCACAAAGATCTGCCTGGCTCTGCCTCCCGAGTACTGGGATTAAAGGCATGCGCCACCACTGCCTGGCCCGGCCCCCATTCTTGTTTCTTAACTTTTATTATTAATATGGGCAATGTTAAGCAATAGTTATACCCTAATTTCCTTATTATACCCTGATTATGATAATTATTCCCTGCTTTGGGATGGTCTTTCTGTATTCTGTAAATATATGTTGCTCTCATTGGTTGATAAATAAAGCTATTTTGGCCAATAGCCAGGCAGAATAAGGTTAGACAGTACTTCAAACTGAAGATGGAGATGAAAAAGGGTGAAGTCAAGTCAGACATGATCCAGTCACCCAAGGAACAAAATGTCAGAGAACTAGTAAGCCACAGGCCACATGGTAATGCTTAGATTAATAGAAATGGGTTAATGTAAATGTAAGCACTAGCTAGTAATAAGTCTGAGCCATTGGCCAAACATTTATATTTAATATAAGCCTCTGAATGATTATTTGCAAACAGTTGCAGAGCAGGGAGAGACAGAGAAAAGCCTCCGTTTACAATACCCTAATTTATGCCCTAATGATTACACCCTAATTTTTTATGTACACAAGTAGGCAAACTGCCCAAGACCGGAGTAAGTTGGGTAGCTATATCTTCACTTCTGGCAAAAATGGTGAGCCTGTGATGACCTTCCTTATCCCCTGAATACATGAACTGAGGCAGATTCAGTCCTGATACCCAATCACAACTTTCTACTCATTTAGAACACTGAAGGACAGATCTCTGCCCTTTTTGCTATTAAGAACTAAGTCACTTGCAAGCCTAAGTTCTGGACATTGGAGGACATGGCACAGGAATTTGACAAGGATGACATGTTTTTTTTTTTTTTTCCCCGTTGCAGTATGCATGAGTTCTCTTTTGGGACAGGGTCATCATGCAGACCTTGGCTTGCTTAGCACTTTAATTTTGCCTCCTCTGCAAGCCAAAGGCAGCAGGTCATCCATTATGTGCTGAAGGGAGAGTGTCTTCCCAACATTAAGGAAGGTCATATGGTATGAATAAAGATCTTTAAGAAGATGGCAAAGGTAAAGTCAATAGTTTGATAGGAGAAATAAATGGGAGCGGGAGAGGAGAACAATGCCCTTGCTGCTAGAGTTTGTGACCAAGTGAGTCGTGGGGCCGTTAGAAACAGTCTTAGCCTTATAGAAAGTACTGTTTGGAGGAGGGATATGAATTTTGCTACCCTTTTTATCCCATTGAACGATCTTCATTCTGGTTTGGATATGGAGTTTCCTCTCCAAAGGGCCGAGTTTGGTTAAGGGCTTAGTCCTACCACGTGACACTAACTGAGAGGTAATCAGATCATGAGGATGCGCCATGCATGGCTTCAAAGCTATTGAAGCATAGGCTATCTGAAGGTGTGGCCTATGGAGGAAGGCCAGCAGGGACATGCCTTTGACAGGGATGTCTTGCTCCTTTCGCAGCATTTTCCTCTTACCCACCCAGTCATACACATATCTCCCTCCCCCCTCTTACACACACACACACACACACACACACACACACACACACACACACATAAACAAGTTTTGAATGAACAACTTTGAACCTGTTCTATATCCTAAAACTATTATCTCTTTGCAACTAGAAAAAGCAAGTAAAGGGCTGGAGAGATGGCTAAGTGCTTAAGAAGACCTGCCTCCCAATCATGAGGATTAGAATCTGGATCCCAGCATCCGTGCGACAAGCCAGGCATCTTGTGTGTGCCTCACCCAGCTCTGAGGAGAGCTGGGACAGGAGATTGCTGGGGCTTGTGGGCTTAGCTGAGAAAGTGAGAACCCCAGGATCAGCGAGAGATCCCGCCTTAAAGGGCTAGGGAGAGAGTGATAGAGGAGGGAATCCAGGACCCTCTGTGAGACTGTGTGGTTCACACACTCATACACACAGGCTTGCACACTCATACGCACAGGTTTGCACACAGAAACCCCAACAAATAACAAATAAGCCAAAGTTTAAAGAAAAAGCAAGCACGACACAGCCTAGTAAGGATGTTGTTCACCCTCTTGTAATATTGACACATGCTTACACTAGGAAGAAAAAGTTAGCCAGGTACGGTGGGGCACCCTTATCATTCTAACACTTAGGAGGCTAAGGCAGGAAAATCATAAATTTGAAGCCAGCATGGGATATATAGGAAGTTCCAGGCCAGCCTGGGCTACATTATAGTGAGTCCAGAAATTGTTATTTAATTGAAATTCATATTTAACTGTTGTCCAGTAATCTTTAGATTGACATATCTAATTATACTGGTAGAAGCCTAAACATACTCAAATAAGCTAAAAGGTATCCAAACAGGGATTTTTTCTTTGTCAAATAGGAATTTTATAAGTAATCAACTGCTTACATCAATACAAAAAAAAAGGACTCTTCTCCTTGTGAGTTTGAATGAGTAATAAGTTATACTGGCAACATCAGATAATTTCCTTTAACAAGTGTATCTGTATATTGTGAAAAATAATTAAGTGTCTTAATATACAGGGAAATTCATACAGAGTTTGAAATGACAAAAATGTGATTTAAATTTTTTTTGTTTAATGTATATGGGTGTTTTTTCCTGCATGTATGTTTGTGTGCCATGTGTGTGCCTGGTACCCAGAAGAAGTCATTGGATTCCCTGAGACCGGAGTTACAGATGGCTGTGAGCATGGCACCCACAAATACCAGGGGAAGGTGTAAGATCCTTTGGGACTGGAGTTATAAATGGTTGTGAGCCACCATGTGAATGTTGGGAATTGAACCCAGGACCTTTGGAAGAACATTCAGTGCTCTTAACTTTGACACCATCTCTCCTGCCTCATAAATAAGTAATTTAAAGATTACCAAATATTGTGTCTTATGAATTTTTCTGGGTATCTCTCCCTTTATCTTTTGCTATTGAAGACAAAACCTGGGTGCTCTACCACTGGACATTCCCCTAGGCCCCTCCTAAGATTTTAAGTCAGAACGTTGTGAGATACAACAGAAAGCAATGTAAACAACCCTAATTCATAAATGCTCAAATGAGTTCTGTCTAATAAAGGGACAATTGACTCATTCTCTTACCTTCCTGGGGAAAGCCAGTTTTGCATTTAAAGGTATTCCAGCATTCTGTCTGTCCGTCTATTTGTCCATCCATCCATCCATCCATCCATCCATCAATCCATCCATCCATCCATCCTATCATCAATCTATCATCCATCTATATACCTATCTACCATCTATATATTATCTATCTATCTGAACATATGTATTATCAGCTTGAACCATCCTTTGAACCAGTTATTTGTACTACTTCTCTTTATCACTGATGAAATAAGAAAACCTTTGGCATAGGTTATGACATATGCTCATTTTACATTTGTATGTGAATCATAACTTTACTTCTAGGTAAGATATTTATTCTATTGTTTCTTTACTTGATGTGTGTGTGTATGCGTGTGTGTATGTGTGTGTGTATATGTGTGTGAGTGTGTGCGTGTGTGTGTGTGTGTGTGTGTGTGTGTGTGTGTGTGTGTGTATGTCCACCACATGGATCCTGGGGTTTG
This sequence comes from Onychomys torridus, assembly GCF_903995425.1. Taxonomy (NCBI): domain Eukaryota; kingdom Metazoa; phylum Chordata; class Mammalia; order Rodentia; family Cricetidae; genus Onychomys; species Onychomys torridus. Next base: position 47,110,666 of record NC_050448.1, read on the forward strand.
AACTCAGGTCATCAGACTTAGCAGCAAGCACCTTCACCTACTGAGCCATCACACTGGCCTTATGATGTATATTCCTTTGTTTTTCATTTTTAAAGTTTTATTTAAAAAGTGTGTGTGTGTGTGTGTGTGTGTGTGTGTGTGTGTGTGTGTGTATGTTTGCATGCATATGGGTTTGTGCAGGTGGCTGCAGATACCGGTGGAGCTCAGGGAGGGTGACAGATCCCCTGGAACTGGAGTTATAGGGTCGTGAGCTACCTGACTAGACGCTGGGGACTAGACTTGGGTCCTTTGGAAGAGCAGCAAGTAAGTGTTCTTAGTTACTGAGCCATCTCTCAGGCCCCTTTAATAGTTTTCTAAAAGACTTATTTATTTTTCTGGTTTATGTGAATGAGTGTTTTGCCTGTATGTGTATGTGTGCACCACCTGTGTGCCTGCAGAGGAGAGAAGACGGGGGCAATTACAGATCGCTGTGAGTGACTGCTGGGAACTGAACCCAGGTCATCTATAAAGAAGCAATGCTTTTAACCTTTGAGCCATCTATCCAGCCCCAGAAAATGTGTTCTTCAGCAGAATGTCTTTAAAGGTCTGTTAGTAATCAGTCAGTTGGATAATATTCAGTCATTTCGATAATATTCGGTCAGTTGGTGCTGATAGATTCACCTTGGGAAGCTTTTTTTTCCCTTTTAGCTCAAGGTGTGTGTGCATGTACGTGTGCCTGTGTGTATGTGCATGAGTGTGTGTGTGTGTGCATGTACGTGTGCCTGTGTGTATGTGCATGAGTGTGTGTGTATGTGTGTGTGCATGTACGTGTGCCTGTGTGTATGTGCATGAGTGTGTGTGTGTATGCGTGTGTGTGTGTGTGTGTGTGTGTGTGTGTGTGTTGCTAAAGAGAAATAAATTGCCATGGTCTAAGAGATGAACTTTTAGATATTGCTCATCTTAGGAAAACAACAAAGTAACTAGAAGACATGGTTGGGAAATCAAGAGAAAGAAAATGGTAGTGATAATTTCTTTAGGAAAGTGAAAGGATGACAATGATGACTCCAGCCCTAAAGTCAAGGCCCTGGAGAACCGCAAGCAAGACTTCAGTGGACCATACGGGAGCTTTCCTGTTAAGCAGTTCTCGGCGAGTATGAGAACCAGTCCCATCAGCACCTCCCCCCACGCCGTTCCACCGCTCCTGCCCTACCTCTTCCCACCTGCATCCGTTCCAGAAACACTTTAGCTGCACCCCTTTGGGTGCCTCAGTTGTGTGGACCAACTATATAGAGAAATAATCTGTGGAGTATTTCAGGAAAAGCACACTCATAGTTAGGGTGGTGCATGGTTGGGGACTTGATCTCATAAAGTGAAGAAATGGGAGCTGGGGAAGTAGCTGAGTTGGCAAACTGTTTTCCCAGCAGGCAGAAGACCGTGTGTCCAAGCCCCTCTACTATACTTTAACCCCAGTACTTAGGAGGTAGACACAGAAGGATCAGACATTCAAGGTCATCCTTGGCTACATAGTGAGTTCAAGACCAACTTGAGCTACAAGAAACTCCATCTTGCCGGGCGGTGGTGGCGCACGCCTTTAATCCCAGCACTCGGGAGGCAGAGGCAGGAGGATCTCTGTGAGTTCGAGGCCAGCCTGGGCTACCAAGTGAGTTCCAGGAATGGCGCAAAGTTACACAGAGAAACCCTGTCTCGAAAAAAAAAAAGAAAGAAAGAAAAAGAAACTCCATCTTCACACACACACACACACACACACACACACACACACACACTACCACCAACACCAAAACCAAGCAAACAAAAATAAAAAATGAAGAGAGGAACAGGAGAAAGGGAACTGATTGCATGGGCATCTGGTATGGTAGATGAACAGGAAGGTCTTTGAATACAAGGAAAACCCCCACAGGCTCCTGGGTGATTATCGTGCAAAGCTGCACTGCAACATTTCCTGTAACCCCCTTCCTCACCCCAGCTCCTGCCACATCAGGAGCTTTCTAAAACACGTCCCTGGGCACTGAAGTCAAGCACCATGCAGGTTCTAAGTTCTGTGTGGAGAGGGTGTGTCCCGGTGAGCAGGAGTCGTGTGAGAACCGATCCATGATCGGTCCGCAGCAGCGGCTCCTTACATCAAACAGCTTCACACTTGCTGTGATCAGGATCCTTCTCCAGTCCTTGTGCTGTGGTCCTAACTGCCGCAGCCTGGAAACCCGTCCAGGATCCTGCCTCCTCCCTCGCCTGCAGACTGCAGACAGCGAGGCTCAGACCTAATTAGGAGGGTAGCAGGGCTACACAGGCCTGGATTTGGGGCTTCAAAGAGCTCTCGCATCAGCCAGATGCCCTGAGACCCGGGATCGGCATGTTGTGGTGGATGAATCTGAGGATCTAATCGATTTCCCTGAATCTTACTACAAGCCCTTTCTCTTGAACGGAAGCCCCCATGCCTGGAGAATGCCCAGTGAGCTGACACAAAGCACATTCTCGAAGGATGATGCTGGCTCCCTGGGAGACCTAGCAGCCTTCTCACACTTTGTGGCCTCTGAGTTTGTATCCAGGATCAGCTCTTTAAAGTGAACTATGTCTTCAAAATGAAACATAAGCACTATTCATGGGGAAAATAGCTTGGACAATGATGGAATTGTGGGACTTGATTAATACCCATGGCGGGAACAAGGCAGGAGAACACACTTTGTGTGAGTGGGTCTCTGTGTTGTTCCAGAAGAAAAATGTGCAATAGGTTGAAGGATTCATTGACCTGTGACTGCTTATTTGTGATTCAGCACTTAATATCTGGCAGGGACACCAAGATATTGGTTCTGAGAGCTCCCTTTGATGACTCATTGACATGATAAAAGCCAATATCAAATAAAATGGACTTTCCATAACTTCCTTGGCCTGATATTGAGTTGGTTCTCGGCAAGGAAATATTAGAATGAATTTATTATGTGAGGCCTAGCAACGTATAACCTTGGTCCCCAAGGGGGCCAGATGCTCTCTGCACTAAGGCCATAAAGAACGCACTGGGAAGAGGCCAGTAGCATTTATCTGAAAAGCTTGTTGACTGCTCTTCTCTGGTTGGGTTCTTCCAGCTCCCTGAAGACAGTGAGCTATCCTGTCATAAAACAGGGCTCTGTGATGTCAACCAGAACTGCTGGGGGGGGGGGGTGTCAAGCAAGAGGGAGACGTAGGCACTGAAAACACAATAGTGTAGTTGCCCAGGCTGGTAATTCAGGTACTTCTACCACAGTATCCGCTGTATGGACCGGAAGCCCACAGGTGTGTCTAGATGTGAGATGGATGGGCATCTGCCCAAAGCTTTGCTTGATTTTATAGCACTAGCTTTATCATTTTTGTTGAAGGCCACATACTGAGCTGGAAAGTTGGCTCTGTAAAGTTGGCTCCATGGATAAGAGTATGCACTGCTCCGACAGAGGGCCCAGGTTTGGTCTCCAGCACCCACGTAGGGAAGTGACTCACAGCTGCCTGTAACCCGATGTCCCCGGCCCCCTCACACACTGGTGCTGTTGCGCACATTCCTCCCCTCCCACACTCACATAAATACAAATAATAAAAATCAATCAACTGATACTACCAAATTTTAAAACAATTTGTTTATTTTTATTTTATATGTGAGCATCTTGCCTGCATGTATGTTTTGCCTGCACCATATACATGCCTAGTGCCTACAAAGGCCAAAAAAGAACATTGGCTCCTTTGGAACTAGAGTTATAGACCGTTGTGAGCCAGGATATGGGTTCTGGGAATTGAACCCAGGTCCCATGCAAGAGCAGTAAATGTTGTTAGCGACTGAGTCATTGCTCCAGCCCCTACATGCACCAATTGTAAAAATGTTTAATGTGTACAGAAAAGTCCTCAGAAGGAATTTTCTCACCAGAGAATACTGCTTTACCATCTGGTGAATTAACCCAGAGGTGTGTGTGTGTGTGTGTGTGTGTGTGTGTGTGTGTGTGTGTGTGTATCATTTTACACAGGTGAGATCTGGCTCTGTATGCAGTTCCTGCCTTGCTAGACCCATGTTCTGTAGACATCCTTCCTTTTGCTTGCGTATGGGCAGAGTGGCACAGCTTATACTCTCGACTAGGCTGCCTACCAGTTTCTAGTTTGTCAAAGCACACTGAACTCCCTGGACTTCTACTTAGCTCTAAAATGGATATAATAACCATAGTTAAGGTTACTATGAAGGTGAGCTGGAAAGATGGCTCAGTGGTAGAAAATGGACATTGCTCTTACCTGAGTTTGGTTTCCAGCACTCATATCTGGAGGCCCACAACTGCCTTTAATTCCAGTTCTAGAGGGATCTGATGCCTGTGGCCTTCACAGACACCTGCACTCCCGTGCATGCATACATACATACATACATACATACATACATACATACATACATGTAGATACACATAATCTTTTTTTTTAAATCTGTGGCGTTTAAGGTTACATTGCTCAAATGATTTGAAGATTAAGCATAAAAATGTTCTGGAAAAAAGATTAAAAATGTTAACCCATGGCTCAATGCCTGATATCCCTATCACTAGTGATTGCCTTGCAGTCTCTTAAAAATGGATATTTATTTTGTTTTTCTTTTCTACCTTATACTGGTTGAGGATCTTGACTCCACAAATCTGAAACCTAAAATGTTCCAAAATCTGAATGTTTTTGAGCATTGGTACAATATCACAAGGAGAAAATTCCACATGTGACCTCACCAGTCACTGTAAACATAGGCACACTGAAAATATTGCATGGAATCATCTTCAGGCTGTGTCTAAATGCAAATGCATTTTGTGTTTGGTCTCTGAGTCCACCGTCAAGATATCTCCCTACTTATATCTAAAATCTAAAATCTGACGGCCAGAGAGATGGCTCAGCAGGCGAAGGAGCTTGTCAAGCAAGCCTGGAGACCCAGGGTGGATCCCCGGAAACCACGTAAAGACCGAAGGAAAGACCAAGATTCCATAAAGTTGCTGTATTCGTCATGGTTCTCTAGAGGAACAGAGCAATGGGATAACATCTATTAATAGCTATAATATGTGTGCATCACACGTTTATTAAGTCAGCTTTAAAACAACAACAGCCACGGCACGTCAGAGAACCGAGCATGGGGTAATTATTACTCGGCCCTTGAGTGCCTCATGCGGTCTGAGTAGTGGCTCCCACTGGTGATGGTGGGGAGATCCAGCAACTGGTAGTTGCTGAGTTCATGAGGCCGCCTGAAGCTTGGAAGGTTCCCAGGGAGCCGCTGGTATTCTGATACCAGGGAGGGAATCATCATCATCATCAGCAGCAGCAACAACAGCAGAGAGGGAGAGAGAGAGGGAGAGAGGGAGAGAGGGAGGGAGGGAGAGAGGGAGAGAGGGAGGGAGGGAGAGAGGGAGAGAGGGAGGGAGGGAGAGAGGGAGAGAGGGAGGAAGGGAGAAAGGGAGGGAGAGAGGGAGGAGAGAGGGAGGAGAGAGGGAGAGAGGGAGAGCAGCAGCAACAGAGCAAGCAGAACAAGAGAGCAAAAAGATGACCTTTCTCCTACCATATCCTTTGACCTGACTGCAAACCAGCAGGTGCTGCTGATACTTGTGTGGGTCTTTCTGGTTCTTGGGGTGACAGTCCAGACTCAGGCAGTTCTAATTGTGGCAAGTTGATGTTTAAAACCAACTTTAACAGTTGTCTGACTTCCACACGCACACTGTGGCATGTGCACCCTAGCATGCATTACCCCTCCCTGTATCTCTCTCTCTCTCTCTCTCTCTCTCTCTCTCTCTCTCTCTCACACACACACACACACACACACACACACACACACACACACACACACGATGATTGCTGTGGGATTTCTTTCTGTATGCTGGTTAGTAAATAAAGCTGTTTTGGCCTATGGCAAGAAGGCTTACAGCCAGGCGAGAAATCCAAGTGGAGAGAGAGAGAGAGAGAGAAAAGGGTGGAGTGAGAGGGACACCAGTCACCGCCCAAGGAACATCGAGATGCCAGCAGACCGGTAATGCCACGGCCAGATGGCAACTTCTAGATTAGTAGAAATGGGTTAAGTTATAAGAGCTAACTAGCAAGAAGCTTGAATCATCCAGTTCGTAATTAATATAAGCCTCTGAGTGATTGTTTTATGAGCGGCTGCAGGACCTTGGGGCCGGGTGGGACTGGAGAAACTTACAGCTACAGTTGATGATAAGCCAATAAATGAAATCTGAGAAAATATGATTAGAAACACTTTTAATCCAAGTATTCTGGATAAGAAATAAATGTCCACACTAGCATCCTTATTTTACCTCTCCTTATGCTGGTGCTCTGATTTTTTTAAACAAAATTCTCAGAAACAGGGTTTCCAGAGTGCTGGATGGATATTCATCTACAAGTTCATCAGTCCACGCTTACCTGGAGCATCCTTTTAGGACTGTGGTAAGGGAATGGGAGGCCCCCAAAGAGAGCCTGCCTGTGCATCTCTTAACCCCCAGAACAGTCTCCCTCGGTGCCTGGATTCTAGGAGAATGCCAGGTACCAATTTAGAGGCTCAGGTTACCAAACCTCAGGCCACCAGAGAGCCCCTGGTGGGTCATCCCCCCACCTAACACACTTGTCTAATGGGCAAAGCTTAATGGAAGGGTCCGTTCTGCCCTCCCCCGCTAGTCAGGAGTCAGGGACAGCCTGGCTGCTGGAAACTACTCATCAACCATGTGACATAAAACGTCCCCCCTTATCTGAGTCCTGTAGGAAGGGGCCCCCACTCTGCCTCGTGGGCCTCGCCTCCTCTCAGAGCCTCCGCCATGCTGTTGTCTATACTCTCTGGCTTTAAGTCTTCCAGTACATCTCTTGCCCCAGAGGACAGTTAACCTCTGGGCCCTCTGTGAATGCCAGACTCAAAACTTCACAGAGGAAAAGTCACGGTCTTTTTTCTTGAATGACAGCTTTGTAGTTTTTCAGAATTTAAAGTTTCTAGTGTGAGAATTGTGCTCTCCTGGACTACATGGCTGAATGAATGTGTGTCCCCCCCCCCTTTTTCCCCTCTTTTTTTTTATTAAATTGGAACTTAAATTTGTGGTGGTGTGGGGAAGAAATTAGAAAACAAGGATTCAGAAGGCCATTTGGTGCTTTTGACTTCTAAATTTCTAGTTTTATCCCCATCATATGTTAGTGTGAACTCATTAGTGCTGCCTCTCAACCACGGTGTCGTGTTTAGAACATGACACTGAGCCATCCTTTGTAAAGTGGTTTTTATAACATGACCCAGTCGCTTAATGGATGGCAGCTGAGCTTGGAGGAGGATACTTGATTGATCTTTCATTGTGCCGCCCAGATGAGGCATGCGATGGGTCCTGATTCTCTCAGCCGTGGCTTTGTCGAGCCTCACAGCAGCATTTGTTAGCGGGGTCTCTACCTCATGGCTCCTTTTCTCCGAGTCTGTGAATCATAGTTGTTTTTTATTCAGAGAAAAGCATCTTAATTCCTTCCACTTGCTGTAGCCCACCTCTGTTTTCTGTCCCTTTAAGGAAATCTCTACCTTGACTGTCTGTCCATTTCTTAAAATTTAACTTACTTTTTTATCCTTGAGAGATTTCTCCCTGTCTAACTCAAGAACCCCTCCTTCTACATTTCACACACGGCAGCCTGTCTCACAGATGCACTCACCCGCCCTTTCCCCTCCACAGGCTCTGTAGACAGGGGCCTCATGGCAGCAAAGTGAAGTGTCTAGGACGATTAAAGGCAATCTTTGTTTCAAAAAGCAGGAAGAAAGGTTCCCTTTCATTTGTCTTTGCCAGAAAGAAATGATAAATGGGGGAGGTGGTAGATATGTTTAAAATGATTTAAAAAATACCATGCTCTGATATGCTGAAATATCACATAGTGCCCTGAACTATGCACAATATTACATTAGCTATCACTTTAAATCAACCTAGTTTAAATGTTTAAAATGTGGTCCTGTTTTTACAGGCTCATCCTTCATTCATGCTTCCATTCATGTTTCCCATGGTTGTCACTCATTTCCTTAGTTATTACGTCACAATTCCTACATGAACTATCAGTAATTCTACATGCCTCATCTTCTCCGTGTGTACCCAGCACCCATGCATTCACTCACCTGTTCACTGAATTGTTGAATTCAATCACTCATTATGTGGGGTTCATATATTCAATAGTTAATTAATAGGTGTGCTTATAGCACCCAGAAAGGAAGAGATTAACCTCACAGTCAAATGATGCTTTGGAGAGGGCCTTGGGATTGATTCAGCTGGTAAAGTGCTTGCTGTGGAGGACAAGGGCCCGAGTTCAGGTCCCCTGCATTCATGTACCTATACGTGTTCCAAGCACAGCAGGGGCACAGACAAGTGGATTCCTGGGGCACACTGGCCAAGGAGCCTAACTGAATTGATGAGTTCCAGCTTCCGTGATATAGACCTTGTCTCAAAAATTAATTAATACCTGACATGAACCTCTGGCCTCTACGTGTGCTCACACCACACATACATACATATAAAACAGTTTTTAAATTTAAGATGCCTTGGAGGTTGGAGAGATGGCTCAGCGATCAAGAGTGTGCACTGTCCTTACAAAGTTCAGTTTCCAGCACCCACACTGGCTGGCTCACAACTGCCTGTAACTCCAACTCCAGGGGATCTAATGCCACTTTCTGGCCTCCTTGGGTATTTGCACTCACACACACGTGCCCACCCAACATACACATAATTAAAATAATTTTTAAAAATATGCTTTTGGGCCAGGCGGTGGTGGTGCACACCTTTATCCCAGCACTGAGGAGACAGAGGCAGGCAGATCTTTGTGAGTTTGAGGCCAGCCTGGGTTACAGAGTGAGATCTAGGAAAGGCACAAAGCTGCACAGAGAAACCCTGTCTCAAACACACACACACACACACACACACACACACACACACACACACACACACGATTATTTTGAAAGTATACACACACACACACACATATGTTTTGAAGAGATTATTTTGAAAGTGTGAGTCTAATGTAGGAAAAGCACAATGGTTAGGGCAGTACCCCCAGCCTGCCTCCTCAGTGCCAGGGAAGGATAAATGGGGGCCTGTATTGACGTTATGTCCCTGTTGGCCCAGGTGGAGGAAATCTGGGTAAAAGTACAGCAATCTCCGCTCCTTGCAGATCTGCCGCCATGGTGCCTCATCCTCAATACTTACCACTGGAAGTGAGTGGACAACAGAGCGGGTAAGGGCAATGCACATTGGCCAGACTTCTGGACACAGAAGATAGAAAGTGGGTGGAGAGTGGAGGGACCTCAAAATTGGCTCAAGACACCCCAAGACCAAGTTCTCAGCACAAAGGAGATTTTTTTTTTTTTGCCCCAAAGGGACAGAGGGCAGGGGATAAGAGACAAAGACAGGAGACAGAGGATGAGGGAGAAGGAGGGAAGGAACAAGGGAGAGGGGGAATAGATATTTATTTGTCCTGGACTGCCTCTGGGTAGAGAGGAGACAGAGGTGGCCCATAGGCAGTTTATAAAGGTAAAGGAGGAAACCCCACATAAGGATGAGGTGTTTAATTTTAATTGAGCATGTTAGTTAGGTGAGCCAAAGGGGGCTTTTGATTGCTGGACTTCAATACTTTGGTAGCTGACCTTGGTAGTCAGCCTCAGGAGGAGGAAGTGGCCACAGGAGGGAACAGACCTTGGTGACTAGCTTTAGGAATGTAATCTAAAGTTTTTACCAAGGCAGAGGGATTGGGGAAGGGCAAGGCCTGCCAGAGCCATGTTTGCCATACTCAGGCTGGCTAGAGTCCCTTCTGAGAGTGCATCCAGAGAGGCAAAACAAAGACACCCCCCCCCCCCCCACCCAACCCCCGCCGCCTCGTCTCTGTGCTCCTTGCTTTTCCTTGGGCAGGAAATCTTGCCTAGGAAACAATTGTATAGCAGAAAGCCACATCAAATGGTGTCAGCCTGGCTCCTCGTACACCTCTGGGTTACAAACGTTCATGAAGGGCTCCTGAGCTCCTCTACTCACCCGCCCAGGAAGGGGGTTGTCGCCTGTGACAATAGTCTAACAACATATTTTGTCTGAATGACCGTGCTACGTGCTTGAGAACACATACTGTACTTAGTTATCTTATGTTCTTCGGGACTTTGGAGTCATGAAAGCCTCAGCCAGATGGTGTACTAAGCAGAGGGATTTTAAACCTTCTTTCACTGTTCCACGAGGTGGCAGCAATTACCATCACTGAAGGAGGGTCGTATGACTAAAATACGTTCTATTTTGAAAAGTCCTTAAATCAAAAGGAGAATAATGCATCGATGCAAATGAGAAAATAAACTGAAATTTGCTATCACTGACATGTATTTATACTATATTAGTAATATATAATGCACAGACACGGTAGCTGTGAGACTGCACTTTAAAAAACATTACTGGATTCGTGACAGGAACACAAATGGGCCTCCTGTGTAAATGCTGCACACAAGTCAGTCATATCGGCCTTTTATTGGCATACCCCCAGTCAGCCTGTTGAGCTCTTCATGTACCCCTGGCCCTATATCTTTCTCTCCTCACTCATGTCCCCTGGGTGGAATTGAACTCATTATGTAGCCAAGGCGAGTTTTCAATCTCTAATCCTCCTGCCTCTACCTCCTGAGTGCTGGGATTATTGCCACATCTGGCTCCTGGCCCTCCCCCTTCCCCTCCCCTTTCTTTCTTTCTTTCTTTCTTTCTTTCTTTCTTTCTTTCTTTCTTTCTTTCTTTCTGTCTGTCTGTCTGTCTGTCTGTCTGTCTGTCTGTCTGTCTGTCTTTTTCTTTATGAGACAGGGTCTAACTATGCATAGGCAAGTTTGGAACTCATGACACTTCTTGCCTCAGCTTGCCGAGTAATGGTATTACAGCATGTGCCATCATGTCCAGCACGGCGGTGGAGGAGAGAGGGCAGGGGCGGGGGCGGGGGGGATTCTAGTTAAGGTTTCTATTGCTGTGATGAAACACCTTGACTACTTGACTAAAAGCATCTTGGGGCGGGGAAGGGTTTACTTGGTTTACACTTCCACACTGTAGTCCATCACTGAAGAAAGCCAGGGCAGGAACTCAGAAAGGGCAGGAACCTTATAGAGGAGTCAGGAAGCTGATGCACAGCCCGTGGAGGGTTGCTGCTTACTAGCGTGCTCCATATGGTTTGCTCAGCCTGCTTTATTACAGAACCTAGGACCGCCAGCCCAAGGGTGTCCTCCCGCACAATGTGCTGAATCCTCCCCCATCAACCACTAATTAGGAAATTCCCTACAGCCAGGTCTCACTAAGGCATTCTCTCAGTTGAGGCTCCCACCTCTCTGATGATTCCAGCTTGTGTCCAGTTGCTAGTCAGCACATGGGATCTCACTGTGTAGTCCTGGCTGACCTGGAACTCACTATAGACCAGGCTGGCCTCAAACTCACACACCTCTACCTGCCTCCTCCTCCTGAGTGCTGGATTAAAGGCGCCTCCACACCTGGCCTTACTAGGATTTTGTACTGCAGCAAAGACTGAGAAGCGTTGTCCCCAAAGTTATCAGTAATTCTGGACTTAGTGTAATTTTGCTCTGTCATTTCCAGCAAAGCTACATTTAAAAGATCAAGAAAAACAATGCTAGGTTTTTTGTTTTTGTTTTTGTTTTTGTTTTTTTTTAAATAACGGAGACATCACCACAGAACTGAGAAGCTGAGACAGGCATTCATTATAGCTCAGGTTAGACCCCAACTTGAAAGTCTCCCACCTCTCGAGTGTCCCCTAGTAACAGACATGAATGAAAAGGAAAGGATGAGAACAGGGGGCAGAGCCAGAAAGAGACACACAACTGCTCTGGTGCACGCTGACTTATTGGTGATGGGGCCACCTCTGTGTGCTTGCTGGTTCAGAGGCTTCCAGGCTTTTTTGAGCTGCTAAAGGGGAACTTGCATTCATGTAGCACCTACCATATTCCAGGGACCGTATTAAAAACCTTCATATTCTATCCCTTGAGCTTGACAACAGTGGATGTCGGAGTACACGCCTCAAAAGGTCCAAGGCATGACTCATCTACAGAAATAGAGGGAACAGTCAAACGTGTCCTGGGCTTAGGGCATGAGGGCAGTAGGAAGATGACCAAGTCAGCACCCAGGGACACTTGACACACAAGGGCTTACGGAACCAGCAGAAAAGAGATTCTGAAAGCGTCCTTCAGATAATACAAGTATAACTTGGTTTTGATTTTTTTTTTTTCTACTGGACAGAGGTCAAATTAAAATGTAACTTCAAAATGGGGCTCTGATCTAACATCAAAAAGCAGAGTTAAGGCTGGGTATGGCGGCGCACACCTTTAATCCCAGCACTTGGGAGGCGGAGGCCGTTGGATCTGTGAGTTCAAGGCCAGCCAGAGTTACATAGTAAGACCGTGTCTCAGAAAACAAAAAGCAGAGTTAAACAAAGGCACTTTCTTCTAGGGACTCAAGCAACCCTCAGATACGTTCAATAGCGACCTCGAATGGCCCTGGAAGGACATGGCCTGGTCCTCTCTGCTTCTTACCATTTTTGTTCCGCTCCCCACGCCTTTCTCTGGAGACACAGAGAGCACCGGGGCCAGTGGCGGGCTATGTCTGTCATTTTTCTCATCAGGATAAATACAGAATACACACCACGCGGTGACGGGCGCCCGGCACGCAGCAAAGAAGCACTGGCTCAACTAAGCTAAGTTTTTGGAAACGGTGGTGGCGGGCATGACATCCTCCAAGGTAAGCGGCGGGTTCCCAGATCTCTCACCTTCCAAGGGAAGTTGTATTGTTTCCTAGAAATGACACAATACATTATTCAAGATAAATGCCTTCACAGAAATTCATTTTTGAGTCCAGAGACGTGAAATCAAGGTTGGTAGTGCATGCTCCTTGGGGGTTCCAGAGAATCCTTTGTTGTCTGGCTTCTGGTTGACCGGGAGCTTCTCCTTTTCTTGCTGTCCGGTCACCCTTTCTCTATTCCCACGGACATCTTCCCTCCCTGTGTATCTGTCTCTGTCTCTCCTTAGGAACACCCCAGTGCTCAGATGTGCACCCACCTTGTTTTAACTTACATCTTAAGGATACAAAACCTTATTTCCAAATAAGGTCACATTCACAGTAGTGGGGCTTAGACGAGGAAATATCTTTATGGAAAGTGGAATTCAGTGTTTGGCCTTGAATGCTTTGGAGCCTTAAGGTTTTTTTGTTTTGTTTTGTTTTTATTTTTACGTGTGTGTGTGTGTGTGTGTGTGTGTGTGTGTGTGTGTGTGTAAGTCAGAGGACAACTTGCAGGATTTGGTTCTCTCTGTCTTCCAGAATTCTGAGGCTCAAGCTCATGGTGTCAGGTTTGGAGGTGAGCATCCTTATCCATTAAGCCATCTTGCATGCACTAGAGTCTTGAGCATGGATTCCTTTAAATTATTTAATCAGATAAGTCTCTCTCTCTCCTCTCTCTCCTAAGACAGAGTCATGCTTCATAGCTCAGGCTAGCTTCAAACTCAATCCTCCTCCCTCAATCCCCTAAGGGCTAGGAATGAAGGCTCACACCACCATACTTGGCTTAAAAAATCAGTTTCTTTGCTTCACTTTGTCTGGAGTAGTGACTCAGGAGAGTGCTTCCTGCATGCCAGTCAGGTGCTGTTGGATGGCTTAATGTTCCAGCCCTCTCTGTCTTTCCTACATGCTTCTGCACCACAGAGTGCGAGGGAGAATCTCTTCTTAGCAAGGCAAACTTCAGGATCTGGTCACGGCTATTTTGCCTGGTTTTCTCCTGATGTCTTTGGTTCCAATAATAAATCCTTTTCAAGTTCTCTGAGACACAGTCTCTGGATTTGCCCAGGTTTCAGTAAGTAGAGCCTTATCTCTTACAGCAACATCTAAGGTTTTGGTAGCTTCCTAGAAGACCAGTTTTTCTGGGATTGAAGCAAGGCTCTGCTTTTACCAGGGTGCTCAAGAGTCATCAGTGCCAAATGAGAAATGTGAGTGTATTAGTCAGGGTTCTCTAGAGTAACAGAACTTAGAGAATGAATCTCTCTCTGTATAGAAAGGGATGTATTAGAACGACTACAGGCTGTGGTCCAGCTAATCCAACAGTAGCTGTCCATGAACAGAAAGTCCAAGATTCCAATAGTTGTTCAATCCATGAGACTGGATGTCTCAGCTGGTCTTCAGTGTATACACCAGAATCCCAAAGAAGTGGCTCTGATGCCAGTGAAGGTATCGATGAGAGAGCAAGCAGGTAAAGAAAAAAAAAAAAAAAAAACCTTCTTTTTCCATGTCCTTATATAGGCTTTCCAGCAGGAGGTGTGGCCCAAATTAGGTGAGTTTTCCCAGCTCAAAAGATCTGGATTAACGGTATGTCTTCCTACCTCAAAGATCCAGATTAGAAGTAGATCTTCCTACTGCAAAATAAGCAAAAATCCCTCACAGATGTGCCTTCTGTTTTTTGGGTTTTAGTTAATTCCAGATATTGTCAAGTTGACAACCAAGAATAGCCATGACCGTGAGTTACTAGAGGAGAGTGAGGAAAAAGATGCCTAGTCTGATGGAGAGTGAAAAAACTGGCTCAGGGTAGCTGCTCTTTTTTGTGGTTGGAATGGCATTTATGAGCTACAGTAAATGATATTCTAATACTGGTCAGTGTCAGTGACCTACACAACCCATTAAAGTATGAGAGAGGCTGGGGGTGGGGTGCGCAGCTCTCTTTGGTACCTGGTGGCAGAGAAAGTAGTTGATGTCAAGATTCTAGTTTTTTTTTTTTTTTTTTTAAAACAACCACAAAAAAAAAACCTTCCATGTAATCTAACATTGCTGATTGTTGGAAACAAATCCATTTTTAAGATTTTTCTCTATGAACAAATACGTTTTCTTGAAGAGACATCCAAGAATGTGAACATGATATCATAAAGAGTGTTTGGTCAATAGTCATCAACAGCTCACCGAGTGTGGCTTTCCAAATGTATTTCTAAAGCTTGTGGATCCACCGTCACAATTAAAGACTTAGACTTTAAGTCTCTCACCATAAGCTTAGATAAAGGTAGAAGGTACTGTTTTGTTATATTTTATAACACTAGTAGTACTTGGAAATAAAGTATTTTTTCTCATTCTATGAAAATACCCAGGGAATGTAAGTATTACAATGACTTAATAGCCACTGACCCTCTTCACATATTGGAGTCTTTGCAAACATCTGTTTTCTTCCTCCAGCTCATATTTCCATGTAATTCTTCCATATAATTGAATTATAATATGTTTTTGTTGTTTATTTTGTCTTTCCCTGCAAAAAACAAAAATAGAGAATCAAAATTTAAAATTGCTCCTTGACAGTATCCTAAGGTACTGAAAGCTAATAAAATGTTTGTCTATGTGTGTGTGTATGTGTGTGTGCATGTGCGTGCATGAATGCACATGCATACACATATGTGAATACATACATTGAGGGGCAAAGGATGATGTTGGATATCTTTCTCAAGTATTTTTTAATTTACATTCATTTATTTATTTGTGTGTGTGTGTGTGTGTGTGCATGTGCATGTATACACGTGTGAATACATACATACAGGAGCAAAGGATGACACTGGATATCTTCCTCAAGTATTTTTAATTGATATTTATTTATATTTATTTATTTATTTGTGTGTGTGTGTGTGTGTGTGTGTGTGTGTGTGTGTACTCGTGCTGTGTGAGTGTACATGAGTAGAGCTCAGAAGGTAAGTTGCAGGAGTTGGTTCTCTCCTTCCACCATGTGAGTCCCAGGGATAGAATTCAGATCATCATGTTTGGAGCCAACCACCTTTACCCAATGAGCCAGCCCACTTACTTTTGAGACAATGTCTCTCACTGGACCTGAAAATCATTGATTTGCTAGACTGACTATCCAGTAAGCTCTAGGCATTGCCCTATCTCCAGTCTCTCAGAGCTGTCTGTGGTCATGGGTACACACCACTATGAGTGATTGAGACTTGAACTCAGGCCCTTATGATTGTACCTCTCCTTCACCTAAAATGTTCCTTTAGATGAACATAAAAACACAGATGAGAAAGGAAAAATTACAGCTGATTCCACAGAAAATCAATGATCCATGGAGACTTACAATCAGGTTTATGCCAACAGCCTTGATAATATAGAAGCAATGGACAAGTTCTAGAACATATACAAGATTGAATTGTAGAGAAACAGGATCCAAACAAACCAACAATTATCAACAAAACAAAGTTATTAGTAGAGTCTCCTAGCGAGGAAAAGCACAGGCCAGTGGCTTCACTGCTAAATTCTACTGAACATTTAAAGAAATAAAGGCAATTTTCTTCAAAATTTTCATAAAAATTGAAAAGGAGGAAATTCTTCTAAACTCAAATCTATGAGGCTAACATGCTGATATCCAAGCCAGTCAATACAGCAAAGAAGAAACAGATTTGCTCAATATTTCTGATGAACATACATGCAAAACTCCTCATCAAAGTACTGACTCCAACAGCATAAAAATCATCCACCATCATTATTCTCCACAAGATTCAAGCCATCAGTGCAGAGATGCTCATCCATGCAGATCAATAATGTGATGAGTCATATCAGCACAAGGAAGGACAGAAGCCGCATGATCATATCGAACAGATACAGAAGTATTTGGCAAAATTCAACATCCTACATTTAAAAATGGAATAAACTAGGTATACTATAAATGTGTCAGAACATGATAAAAACCGTACTTAACAAGCCCACTGCTGCCATCATATTGAGTGGGGGAGAAGGTGAAAGCTTTCTCTGTGAGAGGTGGTTGGTATAAGACAGGATGTCAATTTCTACCACTTTTATTCATTATTTCTTGCAGTTAGGAAAGAGACGGCAATAAAAGGTCTCTAAATTGGAAAGTCAAATTATTGCTGTTTGCACATGATGTGATCTCTTACCTAGAAAACCCCAACAATCCACGGAAGAATCATTAGAACTAGTACATTTCACAAAGTTGTGGGATGTGGAGGAAAGCTAGGTGCAGCAGTGCATGCCTGTAATTGCATCACTTTGGAGGTCAAGGCAGGAGGAGGGAGAGCTGAAGCCAGCTGAATTCCATAGTGAGATTCAGGTACTTCAGCTACACTGAAAGAAATTGTATATAT
Organism: Onychomys torridus; assembly: GCF_903995425.1. Lineage (NCBI taxonomy): Eukaryota > Metazoa > Chordata > Mammalia > Rodentia > Cricetidae > Onychomys > Onychomys torridus. The sequence continues at coordinate 47,127,749 of NC_050448.1, forward strand.
ATATATACATACACACACACACACACACACACACACACACACACACACACACACAAAATCCAAAAGTAGGCTACCTACAAAAGAAATCCAGAAAGTAATTTCATTTATAAGAGCTACAAAGGCACTACAGAGATGGCCCAGTGATTAAGAATGCTTGCTCCTCTTTCGGCGGATTGGAGTTCAGTTTCTAGCACCTACATCAGGCAGCTCACAACCACCTGTAACCTCAGCTCCAGGGGATCCAGTGCCGCTTTCTAGTCTCTGTGGGCACTCATACACATGTGTGTGTGACATACACACAGGTGTATGTGCGTGCTTGCACATGCACACATACACACACAAAGGCACATAAACACAAAAATAAAATGAATATTTTTCTAAAACTAAAAACAACCATGAAAACATTAGATATCAAGGGTTTGGGAGACAGTTCAGTAGGTAAAGCATTTGTCATATAAACATGAGGACCTGAGTTCAAATCCCCAGAACCCACATAAGCACAGGTGTGGTCATGCTCATCTGTAACCCCAGGGTTCCTAGGACAAAATGAATGCTGGAAAGTCATAGGCCAGCTAGCCTGGTGTGTGCAACAGTGAACAACAGATAAACCTTGTCCTAAACAGGGAGGACCTGAGGACTGACACCCAAAACCGAAGGTTGTCTTTTTTTGGCGGCGGGGGTGGGGTGGGGTGTGGGGGTGTGTGGGGAGGGTGGGTTTATTTTGGCTCACAGTTCAAGTTTACAGACCATCATGGCATTGAATTCACAGCATCCAAGAGCTTGAAGCAAATGATCATCACATTGTCATAGTCAAGAAGCAGAGAGTAAGGAACCAAGGTTATCCTCTGAACTTGACTCATGTGCAATTGCATGCACATACCAACACACACACACACACACACACACACACACACACACATTCATATATACACATCCCCTCCCCCTCCCCAAATAGAAGTGAAAGCTATCTACAACAAAACTAAAACTAATGGATGAAATAAGTTGAAGAGACCACATAGACACATACACACAAAGAAATCCCATGTTGTTAAAACATCCATATTCTACAAATAAACCTGTACATTCAGAGCAATCCCTATCATATACCAATAACATTCTGTACAGAACTAGAAAAATAATCTTAAAATTTGCGTGGAACTACATACAGACACAGAAAAAGCAATCCTAAGCAAAAAGAACAAAGCTAGATACATTATACTTCCTGGCTTCAAAGTACACTGCAAAGTAGCGGTAATCAAAACAGCATGGCATTGACATTAAAATAAGCACATAGCATAATAGAACAGAGTAAAGGGCTTAGTATTGTAGTAGTTTGATTGTAATTGGTCCCCACAATCTCATAGGGAGTGGCACTATTAGGAGGTTTGGCTTTGTTGAAGTGGGCATGTCCTTGTTGGAGGAAATGTGTCACTGTGGGGGCAGGCTTTGAGGTTTCCTATGCTCAGGATACCACCCAGTATCTCAGTCAACTTCCTTTTGCCTTCAAGATGTAGCACTCTTAGCTACAACACCACACATGCCTGAACGTTGCCATGCTCTCCATTATGATGATAATGGACTGAACCTCTGAAACTATAAGTGAGTCACCCCAATTAATTCTTTATAAGAGTTGCCATGGTCATGGTATCTCTTCACAAAAATAAAAACCCTAACTAAAAGAGAAGTCAACTCATTTTTCTACAGTTAACAATTTTTGATCAAGGTACTAAGAACAAACACTGGAGAAAAATGACAGTCTTTTTAAATAAAAAGATGCAGGGAAATTGGATATTTATATATGTATGAATGAAATTAGACCCCCATCTCTCATTATATAAAAATCCACTCAAAATGGGCTGAGGACTTAAGTGTAACGCCAGAACTGTGAAATTACTAGAAGAAAATGTAGTGGGAGATGCTTTATGACAATGGTCTTGGGGAAATTGTTTTAATTAGACTTCACAAGCTTAGGTCATAAAAGCAAAAATAGACAAATGAAGCACTTGGGAGGCAGAGGTAAGTGGATTTTGGTGAGTTTAGGCCAGCCTGGTTGACATCAAGTTTCAGGACAACCAGGGCTGTAGCATGAATTTCTAAAAGGTCTTATTAATAAAAACAAATCCAAGAGCCAGGTATTGGGATAAATTCTGAAAAATCAGAGAGACAGAACAAGCCACATCCAACCTTACCTTGAGATGGTCTTGTATTCTCAGACTCAAAGCCTCTGAATCCTCATCTGAATGGATCTCAGCTGAACTGCTGCTAAAAGCCTAAAAAGCTCTAGTTCCTCATCCTCATATACCTTTCTGCTTTCTATCATCACTTCCTGGGATTAAAGGCATGACTCACCATGCCTAGCTATTTCCAGTGTGGCTTTGAACTCACAGAGATCCAGATGGATGTCTGCCTCCCAAGTGATAGGATTAAAGGCATGTGTGCCACCATTTTCTGGCCTCTATGTCTATCTAGTGGTTGTTCTGTTCTCTGACCCCAGATAAGTTTATTAGGGTGCACAATATATTGGGGGACACAATATCACCACACAGGGCTATATAGTAAAATAGTGTCTCAAAACACAACAACAAGAAAGAATGAAGCAACAAGGTGGAGAGCAATAGAGAAAGACACCAAATATCCTCCTCCATAATCTTTATGTGCACACATGGGCACACAAACACACACACACAAACACACACACACACACACACACACACACACACACACACACACAAATAAACATCCAAACAACTCAATAGCAAAACAAACAACTTAAATAAAAACAAACAAAACTCTCTAATCCAATTTAATGATATAAAGTAATTTTAAATAAAAAGCTACATACATATGCCAACAAGTGCATGAAAAAAAACCCACCCCAACACCACTAATCACCAGTGAAATGCAAATCAAGACCACAGTGAGACATCACCTCATCCTAGTTGGAGTGACTAGTACCAAAAAGACTAAGGAGAGCAAGTTCTGGTGAGGATGTAGGGAAAAGAGCCACTTACACACTATTTGTGGGGTGAATTAGAACTGTCATTATGGGAAATGACACATAAGTTCCTCAAAAAAAATAAAAAAGAGGGCTCCCACACAACCCAGCAATCCCACCATGACTACCCACTCAGAGAAAATGAAGCAACTCTGTCAAAGGAGACTGTCTGCATTCCTGAGCTAATTCACAATGGTGAGGAAATGGATCTGAGCTGAGTGGACAGGAGTCAATGAGTGGATAAGGAAAGCAGGATATACACATAGTTGATTATATTCTGTCCATGAAAAGCATGAAGTGGGGGCTGGGGGGAGAGTGTCAGCCACGCTCTTGCTATACAAGCGTGATGAGTTGGATGCCCAGAAGCTGTGTAAAAAGATACAGGTCCAGTGGTGTGTGCGTGTAATCTCAGTATTGGGGAGATAGAGACAGAAGGGTCCCTGGGGCCCACTGGCCAGCCAGCTTAGACTAATCGGCCAGCCCAGGCCAGTGAGAGCCTCTGTCTCAAGAAAAAAAAAATGTGGACAGCACCTGAGAGACAACACCTGCATGTACATATGCATGCAATTACATCACACACACACACACACACACACACACACACACACACACACACACACACTGTGCATGTACAGGGGTGCAGATCCCCCTGGAGGACAGGAGGTGCTGGGAACTGAACCTGTGTCCTCTGTAACTTAACTACCGAGCCAGGGCTCCAGCACCTATATGGGAATTTAAATGCCACACATTATCCCATAAATAGATACGATTTTTATATGTCAATTAGAAAGATAAAAACTTTAAAACCTCTTTCAAGTTGAAGCATTGTAACCATTTTTAGCACACAATAAAAATAACAAATTTGAGCCCGTAAGACCGAGCGGGAGACAAAAGAGCCACATGCCAGTCTGGGGCTTCCCACCGCTGGGCCCAGAGGCCCGAGGAGAAAACACGGCCGCCCACCTGGCGACGGGATCTATTATGGTAAGCAAATATACGGTGGGATGTGGAAGACAGAGAAACAGAAACATGTCCTGTGGAGAGCGGCAGATCCACAGAAAGGAAGGCAGTGAGGAGTGGGCTGAGGTGGGGGGCCTGCTTGTCATTTGGGGCCACAGTGATATCCGGGGCCTGAGCTGCTGCCAAGAGCCATGTCTGCACCCTTGCGCCTGGCACAGCCTCGGCCTGTGGTGATGTCTGTGGTCCTGTTACCACCAAGGGCTGAGAGGATATGGCTGCATAGATTTGGACCCGCCCCTCGCTGGCTGCGACACTAGGGAGGACTGGTCCCACACCCCACCAGCTGCCGCACTGGAGAGAGCACCCCTGCACCTGCCTTAAACAACACAGTAGAGCTGGCCCCGGCTTGCTGACTTAGGGCGCAGGTAAGCCAGTCCCAAGGGTGTGAGTGTGGGAGAGCTAGCCCCACTTGTCTGCCATGTGGTGGTGAGGGCAAGGGGAAGATGCCTCCTCCACTCGACCCTTGTCCCTGCCCCTTGTCAAGATGCAGCATTCTGGAGAGTGGGCCATGCACCTCGCCTGGGCGCCACAGTAGAGCAGGCCGCCCTGGTGGTATAGGTGTGGGAGGGCCACCCAACAGCATGAGAGCAGGAGAATCAGCCCCGCCCCTTGCTATTTACTGCATAGGGTGAGCTAGCCAGGGCAATGCTGGAGAGCTCACCCTGGTGTTGAGGGTGAGGGAGAGCTGGCGGGCTGACCAGCAACAGACCCAGAAGCAGGGCTATGAGATGGGTCATTCCGTCATCCACCCCATCTATGATCTGTCGGACCACGTGAAGGGGCCAGCCCTGCAGATCCAAAGTTGCCCGATCTCGAAGACACAGGACAACAGGATATTCAAGAGGAGCCCCAGTAAGAGTCCAGTATCTATGATGTAGCAAAACCCAGAGGCCTCGAACCAGATCATAGCAATGAACACTTGCAAATAAGATGTGTGGACTAAAGGGCACACTGTTGTGACTCACTGTGTCCACTACAGCTTCCACGACGAGATTTTTCTTTTTCTTCTCTTTTAAATTTTATTTTGTTTTATCCTGGAGTGTGTGTGGTGGGGGAGGGGTTGCGGATGGGAAGGGATGGGGAGATGAGTGGGATTGAGATGCATGATGTGAAATCCACAAAGAATCAATAAAAAAGTAAAATTGGAAAATCAATAAAAAATAAAAATGACATACATGATCTAAAAAAAAGTCAAATACGATAAAAAATTTTGTAATTAGCAAGATACAAAATGTAAGTGCTTGTTGGAAATGCAGTTCCTAATGCAACAACTGCCCTCCATCTAGTGTATGTGTCTATGAATAATTACTGTTTATTTATGGACTCAAGCCACACTGTGATTATTACTCTTGTGCACTTTCACAGATAAAAGCACTACAATGTAACAGGCAGAATAAACCAGGAGTGAGACAGAGGTCCTTCTGAATTATAATATAAGAATGGGTTAGTAAATGTTATTGGATCTATTTTTAAAAATGCATGTGTGAATGTTTGTGTATGCATGCAAGTATGCGTGTGGGTGCATGTGGAGGTCAAATTCATCAATACAATAGCAAGTTATAAAAAGGTGATCAATCAAAAGCTGTCTTTCTCATTACTGAATTTATAGTGATGCAGTGTAATTAGTGGCTGAAAATATTACTTATAAGAAAGAATATCATACAGAGTATGCCTAGCTGCTGGTATTCAAGTTTGGGATGGACTAAATAAGAATTAACTCCATTTTTAAAAAAAGATATTATGCTCATAATGCATCTATAATCTTGTCACCTGGGAAACTGACCCAAAAGGATCTACACAGGTTCAAGACTAGCCTGGTGTTTCAGGTCAGGTGAGATACAGAGTTAGACTATGTCTCAAAATAAATCATATTAATAACTGTGTGTGTGTGTAAAATAATATTTAGTTCCAGTTACCAGGATGGCACATGCCTATAATCCCAGCACTTTGTAGGTACTGAAGGAATATCTCAAGTTTGAGCCTATCTTCATAACAAAACCCTGTCTTAAACATTTTTTTAACTGTGTGTGGTGGTGCACAGCTCTGAGCCCAGCAATCAGGCAGAGCTTTATGAGTTTGAGGCCAGCCCGGTCTACATGCCAAGTTACAGGCTAGCCTACATAATGGAATCCTGACTTTAAAAAGGCATTAAAAATACATTTACATACTTTATTGATTTATTTATCTATTTATTTAGTGTGTGTGTGTGTGTGTGTGTGTGTGTGTGTGTGTGTGTGTGTGTGTATACATACATGTGAAGCTCAGACAAAAACCAATGGGAGCAGGTTATCTCCTTCCATTGTGTCTCAACATTTAACTGAGGTCATCAGGCAGGTGAGCCGTCTTACCAGCCCCCCCAAACCTGTCTTTAAAAATCCCAGGGGCTGAAGAAATGGCTCATCATTTAAGAGCACTGACTGCCTTTTCACAAGACCCAGATCTGAGCCTCAGCACCCACAGGAAAGCTCACAACTTCAGGTCTGCCACCCCAGTTCCAGGGGATGTACTGCCCTCTTCTGGCTTCTGTGGGCACCCCACACACACTTGGTACACAAACATACATGCAGGCAAAATATACATTTTTTTAAACCAAAAAGTTCAGTCCGCCAGCTAGCATGAATTTAGAAAGGAGACAATAAGACCAAACGCTTAGTGGGGTGAATTATGACTAAGACTTTTATAATAGGATCTTTATCATCGCAGTAAATACTTCAGTGTGTGATTTGAAAATGTGTAACTGCGAGCTAGATAATACACACAAATCCTCCTAATGACTTTGTGAAACTTTATGCCTAATCTTTGTCCGAGTTCACAACATAAACTTGATAGTTGAAGAAAGCATTGCAGGGGTTGAAGAGGTGGCTCAGTGGTTAGAGCTCGTTGTGCAGGCAGCAGGTCTGGCTGAGGGGTTAGAGTTCGCTGTGCACGCAGCAGGTCTGGGGATGTGAATCCGGACCCCATGGACCCACGTAAATGCCAGTCAGCAGACCCTGATGTGAAACCTGGGCTTCCACACATATGGACACACATACATGCACACCTGTGCACACACACATGCTCCTGCACACTTGTGAATATGTGTATCCACATGTGCACACAAACATACACATGCAAAAAGAAGAGGGGAGAGAGGAGCGGAGGGGACAAGGAGGGGAGGAGGAGAAGAAGGGGAGGAGGGGGAGAAGGGGAGGGGAGGAGGGGGGAGGAGGGGGAGAAGGGGAGGGGAGGAGGGGGGAGGAGGGGGAGAAGGGGAGGGGAGGAGGGGGGAGGAGGGGGAGGAAAGGAGGGGGGGGGGAGGAGAGGAGACACTTCAGTTCCATCAGGGTCACTTCCTAACCATTATACAGTATCTGTGTGGCCGTCAGGTCCCTGTCACTTGCAGTCCACGCTTTTCATGACCCTCCACTACGGTTTGGATTTGGAGTGTTCTCCAAAGGCCCACGTTCCATGAGGTCTTCGGCTTGGCACAGTTTGAAAAGGGGTGATGTCGTCAAGAGGTGGGGCTTAGCAGGAGGAAGCTGGCCACGTGGGCAGGTATTTGGGCTCCAGGCCTCCTTCCCTCCCATCTCTCTCCTTTCCCTCCGTCTCTGTCCCGCCTTGAAGTTAACAGGTCTCCTCTGCTATGACTTCTTTGCTGTCATATTGAAGCCATGGGGACGGAAACCATGAGATTAAGTAACCTTGGCTCCTTTGATTTTGTGTGGAGCGAGGGTTGAGACAGGTCTCTCTATGTAGGTGTGGCTGTCCTGGAACTTGCTCTGTAGACCAGGCTGGCCTCTGCCTCCTGCGTGCTGGAGTTAAAGGCCTAGGTCACCATGACTGTCCTAACCTTTGCTCCTTTTCAGTTGATCTTCTCGGGGTTTTTGGTTACAGCGTCAGAAAAATGACTAGCACACCTTCCGTTTTGTCCTAAGAGAATGTAACGAAGGTGAGGGGAAGTGATCCCCTGATTGACATATGCTGTGGAAGACTCTGTCTTGCTAATAAACTTATTCTATATCCTCTCATGACTAAAATCCCTTCCCTGGGGGAGACATAAACGCTGTCTACCCCTCTTGCTAAGGTCAACAACAAACTGAGGCATTGAATCTGGGGAACTCATGAGTCTTTTGGGCCTCCTTACAAAGCATAGATGGAGGGCTACTCACAGGGGTGTAGATGCCCCTCACAACAGGTCACACCTGGAAAAACTTTACCAGGCAGGGATGAGGGCTTCCCAAAGCTTCAGAGAGGGAGCCCTCTCCCTTAGTTTTCCCTGGCCTATGCACTCTAGCCCGTCCCCACTGACACATGCAGTCAAGGCAGAGTTGTGTACAACAGGCAGAGGGCGAAGCTGGACACTCAGGAGAGGGTCTTCTGATCCCCTGCCTCTCCCTGACGGGGTGGAAACAGTCAACAAGCCCAGCTGGGACGATCCTTTTCCAGAGGACACAGCTGAACTCCCCAAGATGGTGGCTTCTCAGCCAGGAGGACAGTGGCTCACACCACCACTCCCTCCTGATGTGATGAGGTTTAAGGAGTGTTTAGGAATTGAACGTGACCGAGAACTGCCTGTGGTCTCTAAGGCTGACCACGGTCTCAAGGAGCTGCGAGGTGCCGTTGCTGGTGGACTGTGAGCCCTCAGTCATGGCCCACAGCCCCACCACTGCCACTTACCAGTCAGAGGCACAGGTGGGAATGCAGCCCCGTCAGGACCTTGATTACAGCTGTGTGAGACCGCCAACAGCACAGCTGGCTAGACACAGCTGGCCCCTGAGCCACAGGGATGGAAAACAGTAGGTCGGTTGTCTTCAGTGTCTGGTCTGCGGTAATTTTCTGGCAGTGAGATAATGGGTATGCTAATCTATTTAGATTTGTACTTTTGAACTGCTTTTATTTTTAAGTAATTGAAAATTCTAGAAATGAATATTGAGAAAAGTTGAAGGAGTCTAGGGAGATGGATCAGGGAGTAAAGGCATTTGCCACTAAGCTTGATGGCCTGAGTTCAACCTCCAGGACCTGTGTCGCACACACACACAGAGACATACACACACACACATACACATACACACACATGCATGTACACACACACACACACACACACACACACACACACACACACACACACACACGGAAGGAGGTTCAATTTGAGTTAAGATTTGAAGCAGGTGAGGGCAGTAGCTCTTCTAACCTCCCAGGGAAGATTTCCTGCACAGTAAAATGACTGATTGATCTTGAACTTCTCATCCAGTCGCCAGAAAACAGTGGATGGATATTTGTATAAGACTGTGAATGGGATGGCTGGGTACTTGGAACAGCCTACCTAGCTTAGCCTTTACATGTGTAAAAACTATGCCCTCTATTCAGAAAAATGTGTTTGCACACGTTATTTCAATCAAATGTGAGTCAGCAGAAACAGTTTAAGGAAAATTAATTAAAAAAAAATCAATGTTTCATAAGAAATAGTGGCCAGAGATAGACCTAGTGAGGATTATACTTAAATCTAGGCAGTTCAAGTGTGGTCATAGAGATGATCGTGGTCACTCAATAGGATTATAAAATGGGACAGGGCTGGGTGTATAGCTCAGGACAATAGTGTTTGTCTGGCTTTATTTGGCTCTGAGTTCAAACTAATGCACTACAAAAACAAAGCAAAATAAGACTAACAATAAATAATAGAAGTATCCATAAAAAAACATGTGGGTAAAAGTTTAAAAATAACAATTTATAAGTTTAGTTTGGGATTTTTCATGGGGGCAAGGGGGGTGGCAGAGTCTTGCTGTGTAACCTAGGATGGTCTTGAATGCCTAGGTCATCGTGTCCCAGCCCCCTGAGTGCTGGGATTGGAGGTGTGTGCCAACACCACACCCAGCCACCACCACCTAGGACAGGAGAGAATAGAAGAGTAGTAGGGAAACCCTTGAACGTGTTCTACAACATTTGTCTTCTGGGGGAAAGATGTAAAAACTTCACTTATTTTAACACTTCAAGCTTAATGCAATCCGAGTCGGCATGAGATCCAAAGCTTTGTCTTTTGGCTGAAGGGCACCAACAAAGACATTTGCCTATTCTTAAAGCGTCATTTCACCAAAATGGTAATGAGCAGAAGAACAAAAATGAGCTCTGAAAGGGAAAAGGGAGGATGGGGCAAACATGCGCACAGTGCACTCTATGCTGGCAATCTGTGTGCCTCACAGATTAGGAACTCCTGTGGGAAGAGAGTCTTTGTGAGTCTGCATCCTTGTTTGAGCGGCTGGCTGCGCTGGGCCTTGCACTAGGTGAAAGCTCACATTGAGTGGAAAGCTCACATTGTGCGGCTCACAGTATGAAAACCAGGACAGCATGCCACCTCAATTTGCCTTCATCCCGGATGGCAGCATCAAGAGAAGAGTGGCTTCTCAGGGGTGACAACGGCCCCAGCATTTGGAAATGGAAGTCCTGATAGTCCCGTCTACAGTAAGCCCAGGGATCTTTGGTCAAGTGAGAGGATAAAGAAGCAGACAGTTTGGGAGGGAGACCAAGCTTCTGCTGGAGGCACGCTGGGACATGTGATCAAAAGGTCCACAAAAGAGCTATTTCTGTGGTGTTGCCTCAGCCTGGAGAGACAGGCATCACATTCATTTCTGATGACTTATTCTCCTTCTCGTGTGTGTGTGTGTGTGTGTGTGTGTGTGTGTGTGTGTGTGTGTGTGCAGCATAGTACATTTGTGGGGTGTATGTTCCTGTGCACAGAAGCCCATTGAGGATCTCAGGTGTCCTGCTGTATCATTCTCCACATTACTCCTTTGAGGCAGGGTCTCTCACTGAACCTGGAGATGGGCTGGAGGCCAGTAAGTCCCAATGATCCTCCTGCTTTTGCCTCCCACAGTGCTGGGGTTACAGGTGTGCATGTGGCCATGTCTTGCTTTTTGAGTGAGTGCTGGATATTTGGACCCAGGTCCTGATGTTTGCACAGTCAGCACTTTTACCCAGGGAGCCATCCATCTCCCTATCACTTCCCACCCTCTTGCTTTTTCCAATGATTACAGGTTGCCCTTCCATTTCATTAATGGTAGCATTACTTTAAGGATGCCTGGATTCAAATATCTTCAGCCTTTTGGTAAATGTTGTGGGAACTGAGCAAAGATTAGCAGGCTCTGGAGTATTTAGGTCAAAGGGACATCTGTCAAAAGACAAGGACAGTGGGTTGGGAATTTAGCTCAGTGGTAGAGCACAAGGCCCTGGGTTCGATCCTCAGCTCAAAAAAAAAAAAAAAACAAAAAAAAAACAAAAAAAAAAACAACAAAAAAACAAAGGACAAGGACAGCCAGGCATGGTGACACTTGGCTTAAATGCCAGCACCTGGGAAGCAGAGACTGGCATATTCTCCTGCCTTAAATAACAGTAAGTTGTTAGTTACTTTTTGGAGTACACAGTGTTCAGGAGGCTCTTCTTGAGTTGAGGGACCAACAGGAACCATATCCTAAGTGTGTGATTTCGGGCGTTAGGACCCTGCAAAGTTCCTTTGGGAACTTATCATGGGGTTGGAACAGAAATGGAGCTCAGTAGCTTTGTGGGTTGGTTTGTTTGTTTTGTTTTACATGTTATACTTTTGCTCATCCTATGAACAAAATAGGGATTGGAGCTAAAATAAGTTTGAAACCAATGGTTCCAAGACCTGTTACTCATGAGAGAACTAGTTTAGAGTTACAAGATGTGTCAGGCAAATGGAACAACGGACATTACTCACTTTAGCAAATGGATACTTCCAGGAGCTTTCCAGGTGCCAGAGGGCTCCCACATAGCTCTGGATTATACGTTCGTCACCACAAATGTGAAAGCTGGGGAAAATCCTATTATGGAAACCTCTCCAGGGGAGAAGACTAGGTAGCTGGAAAGCATTCCTTCACTTATTCATTAAATATTTACTGAGAGCTTTCAGAATGTTCACTATCCTTCTGGGTGCCAGGACGATTAGTGGATACAAAGTCGAAGGCCCTGCTCTCATAGAGAATGTTCCCTCGGGGGATAGAGCAATAAATAATACGTGTATAAAATAGCAGTGACAGGGACTATGAAAAACACTAATGCAGTAAGATGGGAGGCCAGAGCACGTCTGACAACCTGACTTTGAGCAGAGATCTGAAGAGCCAGGAGCCAGAAGGAGAATAGAGCAGAGAGAAGAAGCAGAAACGAATTGACTCTGAAGAACAGTAAGAGGCTGGGCGACCAAAGGCGGGGAAGATGGTGTGGGGGAGTGAGGTCAGAGTGCTTGTGTAAAGTGTGCTGGGATATGAGGCCTCATCACCAATAATTGTTCGAGGATGTGTAGCCCTATGTCATTTGTTTTCTGAGTGGGGACTTTGTCCTCTTGAGGGGTGGGGTTGGAGATGTAAATTTGGAGCCCAAGCTGAGCCTCTCAGAGCACAGAGGCCATGCTGGGCCATCTCACCCAGCGCTGTCCTCTGGACACTTCCTGTCTCTAACATGGTGAGTCAGTACCACAGAATGGATATTAGAGCGGTTTGAAATTGTTAGCCTGCCTATCTAGGAAGATTGTGTACTTTTTTTTCAGTTCTATTATTTTGTTTGCTATGGGAGTTTTCCTGTGACCCCAGAATAGATTCTAATAATGAAGAATTGGCTTTGGGTTAATATTAACTACTCTGACTTTTCTAATACATACTCTTGGGTTCCACTTATTTCAATGTACATTATCTGCCTTCTACTCTTTTATTCTTTATAATATCAATTTAAAAATTACAGAATCTGTATGAGGAAAATAGGTCTAACATAGAGAAATTCCTTCTGCACTTCTTGCAGTAGATAGCACAGCCATCTTTTACTTTAATTGTTATTTATTGTTACTATTATTTGTGTCCTTATGCCTGTATGCGTCTCCCGTAGCTACCATGCACACACGGTAACAGCAATGATAATTTTCTCCTGTGGCAGCATGCACAGCACCTTTCAGCACTATGAAAGTTATCCAGTAGGGATGAAGCTTCCAGGTGAGTACAAGCTTGATTTCTCTGTGTTCTCTGACTCCAGTGTGTGGTGTCATCAGCCTCAGGGTCTTATCATCAAGTTGTGGAGGGTAACCAAGAGCCTGTAATGTTTGGGGGTCTATGGGACCTCACTGACCAACAATTCCAAAGGAGGTAACACATTCCTATCAGAATATAGAAGTACCACCCATCTTCCCCAGCTGTGAACCCTGGGAGCTACAATAATGGCTGACCTGACAAAGCATGACCCTTGGTATAATAGTGGTGTCGATGTCATGGGAGTAACCAACAACCTTAATTGGATTTAAGGCTTACTCCACACATTGAAACCCATACCTTGCGCTGAATCAGTGCCAAGAACTTGTGACTAGGCAGGTCATAGGCAATAGGGGAGAACCTACTACTATTACTCCGCTAAATGGGCAGAGTATGAAGCTGACTCTTGATGACTTATCATTATACTCATACTAAAGTTTAGTTTCTCAAATTCTTCATAGTCTAGATATGAATCCTCTGAAAGAAGTATAGCTGGTAAAGATTTTCTCTGATTCTGTAGGCTGCTTCTTCACTTGGCTGATAATTTCTTTTGTTGTATAGAGCTTTTAAATTGCACAATACCTCATGAAATCATCAGTTATTGGTCTTATTTCCTTAGGTATTAGAGTCTTATTCAGAAGGTCCTTAACTATGCCTATATCTTTTTTAAGGTTTATTTTTATTTTATGTGTGATTGTTTTGCCTGAATGTATGTAAGTGCACCATATATATGTTGTGCCTACAAAGACCAGAGGAGAGACATCAGATCCCCTTAACTGGAATTACAGATGGTTGTGAGCCATTAGGTAGGTATTGGGAATTGAACCTAGGTCCTCTGCAAGAGCAATGAGTGCTCTTAGCTTTTGAGCCATCCTTCCAGTTCCTATGCCTATATCTTTCAGGGGAGGGGGGTTGAGGCAGGGTTACTCTACCTAGGCCTGTCCTAGAACTCCCTACATAGACCAGGCTGGTCTTGAACTCATGGAGAACGTCCTACCTCTGCTTCCCAAGTGCTGGAATTGAATATGCCTATATCTTGAAGTGTACTCCATAGTCTTTCCTCCAGTAATTTTAGACTTTCAAATTTTGTGTTGAGATCTTTGATGCATTTTTGATTTTTCTTCATGGTGAGAGATAAGGATCTAGTTTAATTTTCTCAGGTAGACATCCAGTTTCCCCAGCATAATTTGATGAAAATGCTGTCTTTTCTCCAATGTGTACTTTGGCATCCTTGTTAAAAGCCATGTGGCTGTAGTTGCATGGTCTTGTATCTGTACCCTCCCTTCTATTCCACTGATCCACATGCCTGTTTCTGTGCCATGACTGTGCTGATTTTATTATAATGGCCCTGTCGTGGAATGTGAAGTCATGTATGGGGATACCTCCGGCAGCATTCCTTTGCTCAGTATTATTTTGGTTATCCAAAATAATAAGGGTCTTTTGTGAGTCTTTTCTGAGAAGAATGCCACTGTCTGGGTCTCAGCTTTTTCTTATGGCATTGAGAAAATGCTTATACATGTGTTGCATCTTGCTTTAACAAGTTAACCAAATATTTGTTGTTGTTGTTAATATCTTTGGTGTTTAATCTTCCTGGATTCAGAAATTTGAGTTTTAATGTGTGGTGGTTTGGATAGGAATGGTGCCCATAGGCTCATAGACTTGAATGCTTGGTCACCAGGGAGTAGTAATATTAGGAAGTTTGGCCTTGTTGGAGAGTAGGTGTGACCTTGTTGGAGGAAAAATGTCATTGGGGATGGGCTTTCAGGTTTCAAATGCTTAAGCCAGGTCCAATGTCACTCTCTCTTCCTGCTGCCTGCCAATCCAGATGTAGAACTCTTGGTTCCGTTTATAGCATCGTGTCTACCTGCATGCTGTCATGCTTCTCACCATGTTGATAATGGACTAAACCTTTGAATCTGTAAGGCAGCTCCAATAAATGTTTTCCTTTATAAGAATTGCCATGATCATGGTATCTCTTCTTAACAATAGAACTTTAACTAAGACAAATATTATGACATTGATAAGACATGGCAGTCATGATGTCCTTAGAAAGAATGAACTGAATAGTTGTAACAGGGCTCAGAAGGCTCCACCCCTTCCCAAACAATTGCCATTTAAAGGCTGATGGGGAGGGCAAACATTTTCTTCAGTGATGTAACTTCTGGTAAGGTATGGATATGTCTGTGAATAATCCTTCACCCATGCTTATGAAAGCAACAGTAATTGGAACATGTGTGTGTGCACACACATGCACATACACACACACACACACACACACACACACACACACTCACACGACATGAAAGTTGGGAAGAGAAAGGCGATCAGTGAAAGTGGGAAGGGTACAAGAGAGAATAGTGGGGGTGAATATGATTAAAATAAATTACACACATTCATGAAAAGGCCACAGTGAAACATGTTCTATATAGTAAACAGATACAAGTTTTAAAAAGAAGGAAGAAGAGAAGGAGACAGAGAGGAGAAGAAAAGAGAAAACACACATTCAAAAAGCTTCAAAATGAATGAGATTGGCTGGGGGGTTACTTATAAATATACTTGTTAGCATATTTATTAAATGTTTGGCTGTGACCTTAAAAATAATCAGAACAGCTTAACAGTGATCTGAAGGTGAATTTGACATTTAGCAACTTGAATGTAAAAACTTGAATTTTAGCTTCACATCTTTATTTTCATTTTTTTTTTTTTTTTTTTTTTTTTTTGAGACAGAGGTTGTTTTGGTGCCTGTCCTTGATCTCACTCTGTAGACCAGGCTGGCCTTGAACTCACAGAGATTCGGCTGGCTCTGCCTCGCAAGTGCTGGGATTAAAGGCATGCGCCACCACCGCTTGGCTTTTTGTTTTGTTTTCGTATTTTCATTATGAATTGAACCTGGGTCCTCTGGAACATCAGCCAGTGTAACCACTGAGCCACCTCTCTCTTTATTTTCATTATAAGATGACACTTTCGATAGAAAACCTCTCATGGTAGACTGTAAACAGGTTTGTGATAGGTGTTTTGCTTAGTTGTTACGATGATCATGTTAAGAGCCCTGATCTTGTTCAGATGGTCAGTTAGCAATCTACACAGAAAAGGTGGTATCTCTCCTGAGTCCCCAAACACACATCTTGATTTACTCAGTCCCAGTTACTTTTGTGATTGTGTTGGTTGGTGACCCAGTGCCAGCCAGTAAAACATTAGGCGAAGTCTGGAGGGCATTTCTGAGCAAAAAACCTTTCTCTTCTGCTGCTTGTTCTGGAACAAGGCAACCACCAAGGACACAGAGTGATATGATGAACGAATACAGATGTTCAGTGATCTCATTAATTAACCAATGCCAAGTCAGGATTGTCTTTGAACTTCCTGTTATATGATATTATTAAAGTCTTATCAAAGCCACTTGGCAGATGAAGTCCTGAGCAAACAATACTGGGCATCACCGTGTTCTTGGATCTCATTGTTAAAGCTAGCTTAGAAAGTTATGAAAGATAACTTCCTTCCTTCCTTCCTTCCTTCCTTCCTTCCTTCCTTCCTTCCTTCCTTCCTTCCTTCCTTCTTTCCTTCCTTCCTTCCTTTCTTCTTGCCTTTCTTAAAACAAACAAAACAACAGCCAAAAAACCCAAACAAACAAACAAACAAACAAACAAAAACATCCAAATAACAGGATCTCACTATGTCATCTAGGATAGGTATGTAGCCCAGGCTGGCCTATTAATTGTGATTCTACTGCCTCAGACTTCCATGTTCTGGGATTATAGGCATGTACCACCATACCTTGCCTAGCTAGCTAACATATAGTCTACATTCAAAAATGTTTTAGTTCATAAGATGGGGCAGCCAAGATTCCAATATTAAGACATTCCAGTCTGTATCTTTTTAACAAATCATTTATTTAATTTTATTTTATGCACATTGGTGTGAGGATGTCAGATCCCCTGGAACTGAAGTTACAGACAGTTGTGAGCTGCCATGTGGGTGCTGGGAATTGAACCCAGGTCCTCTGGAAGAACAGCTAGTGCTCTTAACCACTGAGCCATCTCTCCAGCCCTCCAGTCTGTATCTTACAAGTGACTATCGGTCACATCCTGCATGGCTGGGTCCTCTGACTAAGGTGAGGTGGGACTGAAGAAAGACTAGACACACAAACAGAAAAGCTAGGGCTGGGTGGGCTGGGGTCTCTCTGATGGAGATTACCTGCAATAACAACCCTGAAACGTCATCAAGTTTAGTTTAGACATCTGAATTTAGGAGGCAGGTTTGCTGTATACAACTGAGCAAGGAGGCCAGTTTGGACATAGGAGATCTCTGTGGCAGAGCAGTCAGTCCCTGGTTGCAGTCATCCCAGAGGAAGAAGGCACGGCGCCAGCTTTTGCACACATTGTCAACATCCATATACGGAGCAGAGGAAGGTTTCGACGATTCCCTGAGCCTGACCTGGGGAAGGCTTTGCCAATTCCCATGCGAGGCACGGGGGGTCTTTGACATGGTTGTGTCCATGGCAACAATACACATTCACTCAGGACTCCATCCACACCCCACAATACTACTAGAAAGTTAGAAATTACAAGTCATGGAGACCAGAACTCAGACCCATAAGAAAAGAAATGCCCTGGCTCTTATAAGTGAGAAGGGCTGTCTTCGGGTGTTTTTATCTCCAGGCTTTCTAATGTTGAACCGTCTCTCCAGCCCCACTGGAAAGTGACTTTTAAAGATGTGTTTGGATTTATTTCCTTTACTTTCAGTAGAACGTGACATGGGGTAACCATTGATATTAGGTCCATAGATTGGCATCAAAGTACAGGATTTGATTAGCTGTTTGGGAAGTGAAGACAGAGAACCTTGGCTAAATCATAGCATGAGCATTTGTGAGACAAGACTTCTGTTTATTTCTAGAACTCCACGTCAAGGCAATCAATAGTGATTTAGAGCAGCTGCTTCAGGAGAAATGTCAAACGCTTTGCTCTTTAAAAAATGTTAATGGGAAATTTTGAAATCTGTGAACTTTTTTTCAACACCTTCACTTTTCTGAAATCCAAAATTACTAGGATTAAAAAGGAACGCAACGCAATTCAGTCAAACTGGTAGACACTTGCTGGCACATCTGCCATTTGCATCAGAAAATGAAGCAAAATTGGCAGGAAACACAACTAGTTATTTGCAAAGGCAATTGAAAGTCCACAGCCGGTGTTTGCACAGCGTCCTAGGGAAAGGCGCTTGGTGGCAAACAGTGGTCATCCCAGCCTGGCCTCGGCACTCATCACCCTAGAAATCTGAAGTTTATTTCACACCTGCTTTTGAAACTTGGAAAACCTGCCAAGCTGTTTCCCCAGATGGACTTGGCAGAAATTCCAGTGTGCTGTACAACATTATAATCAGACAAAATGCGTTTCTCAAATTCATCAGATATATAGAATCAGTTTTCAAAGTGATGTCTACTTCACAAGGGTGTCTGGTGCCCACAGAGGTCATTATCATCTTGACTAGACCAGGACAAATTAAGAATGAAGCCTGGCAGTGGAGGTGCACACCTTTAATCCCAGCACTTGGAAGGTAGATCTCTGAGTTCGGAGACTAGCCTGGTTTACAGAGTGGGTTCCAGGACAGCCAAGGATACACAAAGAAACCTTGTCTGGAAAAACAAAAAACAAAACAAAACAAAACAAAACAACAACAAACTAAGAATGAAAACTATGTGTGCCAGGGTGTGATTACTCTGGGGTCTCCCTCAGGAACATTCCCAAGCAAGTGAGGCCCATGCTTGTCCCAAGCTACAGGGACTCTGCTGCATTCTTCTGGGGACATTTACAAGTTATTATGGAAATGCATCCCTTACCTGAATGGCTAGGGTGATTCTGAAAATTCAGCATGGGGCAGCTTGTATATAGAAAGCTGCTTAGTAGGGAAAGAAACGCAGCAACTATGATAATTCCTTGCTAATGTCTACAGCAGTGGTTCTCAACCTTCCTAATACTTCGACCCTTTAATACCTCATGTCATGGTGATCATAAAATTATTTTCGTTGCTACTTCATAACTGTAATTTACTGACTGTTATGAACTATATTGTAAATATCTGATATGTAGGATATCTGATATGTGACCCCTGTGAAAGGGTCGTTTGATCCCCAAAGGAGTCGTGACCCATAGTTTGAGAACTGATGGTCTATGGATTAATCAATTACCCTTTTCTAGAAACTTTAGAAAGGACAATTTAGACATTTTAAACAACCACAGCAGTGCAATATTCTCACTTTAAGTAGAATGTACAAGAATTGGAAAACTGGCCGGGTGGTGGTGGCGCACACTTTTAATCCCAGCACTCGGGAGGCAGAGCCAGGTGGATCTCTATGAGTTCGAGGCCAGCCTGGGCTACAGAGTGAGTTCCAGGAAAGGTGCAAAGCTACTCAGAGAAATCCTGTCTCAAAAAGAAAGAAAGAAAAAAAATGGAAAACTGATATTTCCTGACTATAAGTTACAGTTTTCCTCTTCTGTGGTCTAAAGGTCTGTAGAAGGTAGTTAAGAGTTTGGGTGGAGGCCAGGCTGCTGGAACCCTGGGGCAGAGCAGTGGCTCTGCCTTTTGTTAGCTGGGTAACCTTGGGCAGAATACAAGCTTTCTCTGAATTGGCCTCTTCATCTGGAAGACGGGCCATAGCTGTGCCGTCTGCTCAGAGAGGCTGGAACGAGCAGAGGGAAGCGTTTGGGGCTGCCAGCACACACTGAGCACCAGTGCAATTGTTTATGGCATCTCAGACACATTTGCTGAAGGAAATTTCGTTAGAATACAAAGATAATGAACTCAATATACACTTCCAAACTGTGTGTCTGTAGACGAACTATCTGTTGAAAATCCACTGAGGGGCTGGCAAGATGGTTCAAGGACAGAAGCTCTTTGTGGCCAAGCCTGGTGACCTGAGTTCAACCCCCAGAAGTCACACAGTGGAAAGAGAGAGCTGATTCCCTCGGGTTGCCCTCTGAACTCCATGAATATGCTGGTGTAAAGTTGTAAGTCTCCCACACCTACAAAATAAAATAAATAAGTGGGGGGGGCAACTTTACTCTGGGCCTAGTATTACATTTGTTTAATCTCAGCACTTAGGAGGAGGCTGAGGTGGGAGAATAAGGAGTTTGAGGCCACACTGTCTGATTTGTCACTGTTTTATTGCCAGGAAGAGACACCATGGCCAAGGCAACTCTTATAAAGGAAAGCATTTAGTTGGGGCTGGCTTACAGTTTCAGAGGTCAGTCCATTATCATCACCGCAGGGAGCCCTGCAGCACACAGGCAGATATGGCACTGGAGAAGTAGCTGAGAGTTCTACATCCTCATCCACAGGCAGCAGGAAGAGAGACTGAACCTCAAAGCCCACCCCCGATGACACACTTCCTCCAACAAGGCTAATCCTTCTAATCCTGTAAACAATGCCACTTCCTGTGACTAAACATTAACATATATGAGCCTGAAGGGGGCATTCCTGTTCAAACCACCACATCGGCCTACATAGTGAAACTTCGCGTTAGAAAGAGGAATAAGCATACAATTGAAGTAATTTAGAATGTCATATAAGGTGCAGTTTAATCCTATACAAACATTCCAAAATGTATATTGCTTGAAGGCTCTGCAAGTCATTTAACAAATAGTTATCAAATACTTACCCTGTGTAGGGCACTGTTCTAGCAAGGAATTGTGTGTGTGTGTGTGTGTGTGTGTGTGTGTGTGTGTGTGTGTGTGTGGCTTATATTCTTTTAGGCTGATACAGAAAGTAAATCAAATAATCATGTATCATATGGTGGTAAGTTTTATGAATAAATATAGTGCAGAGTTGGGGGGATGATAGAGAGTAAGTAGACAGTCAGTAGAGAAGGCCTCTGACAAGGTCACGCTTGAGAATGCCCTAAACAATAAGCCAGATGGGCTTGGCTGGGGGCAGGGGATGTTTAGGAAAAGGAGTGTAAGTCCTTATGCTCTAAGATGTGATGGTGTTTAAGGAATGGCAATGTCTGCAGAGCTTGTATTCCATATTCGCATACTGCCATCTGCACATTCCTGTATAAACTCTCTGCTTCAGCTAGGAAAATGATATAAAAACATGATCATGGCAGTTAAATAGGAATTACACAGGCTCTGTGTTATGTTGACTTACATATGGATTCCAAAGAATCTGGAGACAACAAATTTGACTTTCTTTTTCTGAAAGCAGCTTGGAGGAGGAAGCAAAATATAGCGAATTCAGAGCAGCAACTGGGACACCCTGAAACATACTAGAGAGACTGTGAGGAGCTGGATAGGTAGGTCAGTAGTTAAGGACACTGGCTACTCTTTCAGAGGATCCAGGTTCAATTCCCAGCACCCACCTGGCAGTTCACAGCTGCCTATAGCTCCAGTTCCAGGGGACCCGATGCCCCTGTCTCACCCCCACCTCCCCTACATGCATAAGGAACATATAAACTCACAGGCTCACGCACATACATAGAAAAGAAATTGTTTTTAAAAGAAAGACTGTTAGCTTAAGGTTTCTGTATAAAATTATGTGTAAGAGTTTTGCATGCCATTGTCTTCTTCTGACTTTTGGCTGGGTCCTACCTGATTTCCCCCCCCCCCCCCAGCTTTAGAATCTAGAAATATTTTTAGTTTTGTTTAAAAATAAGCAAACCCCTCAATTGGGCAAAAATACAATAGAAAAATAAATGTTTTTCGGTCTTCACTGGAAAGGGGGATGTGTAGAAGAAACCAATTGCTTTATTTAAAGATCTGTGAGTGCTGTAGAGAGCATTTGCTAGTCAGATGCATCAGGGCTGAGCTGCTGCTAATGGGACAGAGCTAACCAGAGGCTGGCTATAAAGAGTAGCTGGCATGTCATCGAAAAGCAGCCGTCTGGCTGGGGGACTCTTCTGAAGATCACACACAACTCTTACAAGCTTTCTATTTCTGAGGCCGTGCCAAGCAACCTGAGAACCCGTGGTTTCTCACTTAGTGTCTTACCCTACCTGGGTCTCAGAATGCCAGCGGCTCAACGCGGAAGGATTTTATTCGGGGAAACACCTGCAGCAGAGACTCTGGAAGGCAGGCAGACGGGCTGGCAGAACTGTCACACGGCCACCCCAGCTTAATTCGCAATGTGGAAGGTGGCGAAGGGTGGTGAGGCACAAACCACGGCTGTCAGGGCTCCTCCAGTTCAAGCATGAGCCGGCGGCCTGTGTCTCTGGGACTGGGTCTGTCTTGGTACTTACTGTCCCTGCGGAACTTGGTTAACGGCTAGGAGTGGCGCACCACAGTCTGACCTCAGCACAAACTTGGAGATGGACTGCAATGTGGGCGCTGCGCCAATCGCGCCGTCCAATAGCGTCAGAATTACTGAAGGAGCTGTCTCTACATCTCCCAGTGCCAGCTCGTCCACCCTGACACAGATGCTAGCAGATGTCCTCAACAGCCTGCTGCTTAGAGAAGCTTGGCCAGGCAGCCAGAGCCTGGTGTGTGTGGTGTGTGTGTGTGTGTGTGTGTGTGTGTGTGTGTGTGTGTGTGCTATGTCATGTCTTTCATATGTGTTAACGGCAGTAAAATGAGTTCAGACCAGAGGAAAGAGAAACATATCTTCTGTTTTGATATTTTCTTTATCAATGAGTTTCATAAATGGCTTCCTGAGTTACTCAGCAGCCATATCTGTATTTTTGGCTTGTCATAAAAATAAGGGGGATAAAGTTGTTCAATAAAGGGCCCTCTGGTTCCATGGGTACAGCCCAGTCCAAAAAAAGAGTCAGTTTAAAGTCCCGCTGGTAAAGGGAAGCATAACGAAGGTCTCATGGACTGTCAACCAAAGTCTCTCCCACCTCAGTTACACTTCCCCAGCAGCTCTTCTTTTGGGCTTTTGCAGAGACACACTTTCTACCCACTTATACACAAGATGTCCCTTCTTACTGGGGAGCTGACCCTCCCAGCATCACATGAGTATATAGCATCCTTCTGAATACGAGTGACCCAGTTCTGAAAGGGATACTACAAATATCACGATTGGTTCCCATTTGCCATCATCTTAACTGGAAAAAAAAAATCTGTGATGGCTATGGGTAAATGCCTAAACATTTCCTAAATGAAATGCCCAAGAGTGGCATGTATAGATATAGTAAATGATATGTACACGTTAGAATCTAAGTTAGCTAAACCATCACCCTCTGATCACCAGAACTTTCAATGTGATTATCATGGTTTGTATTGAGTAATGTGCACAGTTTGCATAGCCTTTAAAAACCTCTACCAAGCTGGGCACATGGGTGCACACCATTCATCCCAGCGCTTGGGAAGCAGAAGCAAGTGGATCTCTGAGTCTGAGGCCACTGTGGTCTTCACAGTGACTGTCATGCCAGTTAGAGCTACTCAGTGAGATCCTGTCTCAAAAGACAACAAAAAACAACTCCATCACATTTAAAGACAATGAGCCCCAAATGGTGTTTGTGATATGTCCATTTCCCACAAAGATTAGAACCAAATGTAAAAGTTAAGTGAATGACACTAGAAAAATAACCACAAAAGACTGGAGAGATAGCTGAGCCATTAAGAGAATATGCTGCCCTTCAGTGAATATAATCTAAATTTGGATGCCAGCACTGAGGTGACTCCAGTCCAAGGGTTTCTGAAGCCCTCTTTTGGCCTCCAGGGGTACTGCATGTATGTGTACCATGTGCAGGTATGCAGACAGGCAAAATACACATACATATAAATAAATCCTAGGGCTAGAAAGATGGTTCAGTGGCTGCTCTTCCAAAGAACCTGGGCTCAGTTCCCAGCACCCGCATAATGACTCACAACTGTCTGTAACTACAGTTGCAGGAGACCTCATGGCCTATTCTGGCCTTCCTGGGCACTAGGCACAGATGTGGTATACAGGCATACATGCAGACAAAACATCAATACACATACAATTTAAAAAAAATAAAAGATGAATAAATCTCTAAGCAGGGTGTGGTGGTACATTATTCCTAGCACTCAGGAGGTAGAGACAGAGTGATCTCTGTGAGTCTGAGGCTAGACTGTTTTATGTAGTAAGCATGTAGTGATATCCTGTCTCAAAAAAAGTTGTAAAAACTTACACAAGTAAAATCATACCAATATGGTATAAGATGGGCTTCCTAAGGCTCAACCATTGGGAGGTTTTGTTGGCATTGTTGACCAAGGTCATTGGGAATCCTCTCTTTGAGACCATATAGGAGACTTGCTTGTGGGAAACTATGTTGTGTGTGTGTGTGTGTGTGTGTGTGTGTGTGTGTGTGTGTGACCTTGTGCCCTGGTTGTTCACATTCAGTTGTACTCTACAGACTCTGAGTTTGGAGACTAGATTCTTTTCTGGGATCCCAAGGTCATGACCGGGGTGGTGGGTCTTCACTAAATCACTATCCCGTCAGTGATCCTTGGAAACCCTCCTTCCCTCAAGCACATCCCTTCCATATCAAAGGAGGGTGAGCTTTGGGGAACCTCGATATCACTGAACAAACTGTCAATGCCCTCCTGGGAAAGAGGAGCCTGGCTATCCAGAGCCCAACTTAGAGAGAATCTTCCTCAGAGGGAGGCAAGATTGTGTTTTCATTTGTGTGTGTGTGTGTGTGTGTGTGTGTGTGTGTGTGTGTGTGTGTGTACATTGAAGCTACAAGATTAGAAGACTAATCATTAAAATAAAAACAAAACCAAATGGATTGATTTCTCTTTTATGCAACCGATTAAATTTTTAAAAAGAAAAAAATGACTTAGAAACATGCTTTATTAAATCACACTTCTGATCTAATTTTCAGACATGTGTTTCTCTTTCTTCCCTTGAGAATTGTCTAAGCCAGTGATGAAGTTTTATTCACTAACTGTTCATCTTTGGGATGAATGCCAAATAAAATGTACTTCTCTCCTAAGCTTCCAAGCCACAAGATAGAATTCTGTTATGAAGGTACAGATTTTAAAAACTGGAAACACATACCACAGAAATCAGACCTTCACTTCGACTGCTGGCTGGGTCCTATGCAGCAGCCTGGGGTTTCTATTCAAAGTCACTGTGATATAGTAGTAAGCATTTGCAATTACAATAGAGTGATGCTTCTTCCATATTCACTCACAACTTTCTCTTTCCTGAGAGCAGAAACCATGACTTCCACATCTGTCTCAGATGTAGTTATGTTATATTAGATGCCATGATCTCTGAGACTCACTGGTTCATGTTTTTATAGATACCCTGAGGCTAAATCTGCATTGACTGGAGCTTTAATTTTATAGAATTGTACCTCTGCTGCCTGGAATTACAGATGGGAATCAGCCAATTTCAAGGAAAGACTTCACAAAAGATGGATGTGACACTATCAGTATATGAATGGACATTGATTAGGCTGACACACCTTTCAGGGAGAACCACAAATAAGTGTATTAGTGTGAAATATACCGAAGCCTCTGATAGTCATGAGTGATTTATTTTAATTAATTAACTATTACTTTGCCTGTACATTGGTGCTTTGGTGCTACAGCACACATGTGGAGGTCTGAGGACAACTTGCAGAGTACTCTGTTCCCTTCTTCTTGAGACAGAACTCAGGTCATCTGGCTTGGAGACAAGCATCCTTACCTGAGCTGTGTCACTGGCCCCAGAAGTTTATCTTTTTGACCCCAAATTCTTTTTTCTGTACTTCAAAATCTTCCCATGCCCCAAGCCCTTTCTGATCCCTTCAACTACATGATTTCTTTCTTTTAAAACTCTTCATAGCACTTTGTGCTGTATAGTGCTAACACTACCTAATCAATTTAAGAGCTGCCCACAGACGTATTGTATCTAATATCCCAAGTAAGAACAGCCCCTTTCTATCAGTTGAATACTATATACCAGACCTTGTTGTGAACACCTCATACACATTAGCTCTGCAATCCTTAAAATAACAGGTGAAATAGTTACAATATTTACCTCCATTTAACAGGTAAGGAAATTGAGACACTGAGATCAGGTAACTTGTCTAGTAACTCTCTCTCTGTCTCTGTCTCTGTCTCTGTCTCTGTCTCTGTCTCTCTCTCTGTCTCTCTATCTCTCTCTCTTTCTGTGTGTGTGTGCACGTGCATCTTTGCACAAATATTTTTAGATCAGTCTTGTGTTCCCAGCTTAATAGAGCAGAAAGTAGAGCACTTTTTTATATATGCCCTCCAGCCTGTACACACAGCCTCCTCTTCTGTTATAATCAATGAACTCACATGGACACTTAATTATCATTCGCAAGGATGGCTTACAGCAGGGCCCTCTTTAGGTGTCTGCATTCTGCAGGTTTCCACACAGACACATTCACAATGACACGCATCCACCATTATCATATTGTACAATAGTTTTCATTACAAATTCCCATTTCTGCTTTGCCTTTTCCAGGGTTGTGTATGGGAATCACACAGGGTGCTGCATGTTCAGGCTAACTTCTTTCCCTCAGTAATCTCTACCTTAGTTCCTTCCATGTCTTTTTATACTTTCATAGCTCATTTCTTTTTGCTATGAAACACAGTGCTGAGGAAGACCCCATTTTCTGGAGATACCAGTTTATTCAACTACTAAAGGATATCTTGGGGGCTAGAGAGATGGCTCAGTGGTTAAAAGCACTGGCTATTGTTCTAGAGGACCTGGGTTTGATTCCTACTACACACATGGCAGCTCACAACCATCTGTAATTCCAGTTTACAGGAATCTGACACTCCCTTCTGGCCTCCACCAGCACCAGACATGTATGTGATACAGACATACACAAAGGGAAAACATACCATACACACAATAAAAATAAAAATAAATAAATATAAAAAAAGATGTCTGGATTGCTTCTAAGAGTTGACAATTATGAATTAAGCATCAATAAACATTGGGGAGGATTGCATGTCTGTTTCGGACAGGTTATTGCTCTGTACCCAGTATGCCCCCAAACCTGCAGTCCTCCTGTATAGGCTTATGGATATGTTTTCAACTAATATGGTAAACGCCAATGTGTGCCAAGAGGATGCTCGGTTTCATAAGAAACTGGCAAACTCTTCCAAACTGCTGTTCTTTGTGCATTCCCACTGTCCCACCAGAATGAACATTCCTGTCTCTCCACATTCCCCCCAGCGTTTGATCTTGTTTGCATTGTGAGCATTCTGGTAGGCATGCAGTGTGCTTCCAGTGGGGAGATGGATGCAAGGTGTGATTCTGGGATGGCAGCGTGAGAGAACAGGGTGGAGTCAATGATGTGCACAGAAAGAACCAGCCCAAGAGTGGCAGCTTCTGCCACCAAAGGGCTGCCGACTCTGAGCAGATTTCACAATTTGGAAAATTGTGTTTTTACACTATACAAACTGTATTCTGCATGCTGGCATGTTAACATTGGTCTGTGCAGTTGTATACTCATAAGCGATTATCCATCAAAGGTCTACCAGTCTCATAACTAACTGTGAAGATAAGGCATTATGTCGATTTTGTTTGGTTCCTAGCACAGTGCCTGACACTTTTGTGCAGAATGACTAGTAAATTTGTAAACAGGTGAATTAATGAATGAACAGTTTATAACCTGTGGTATCTTCAGCATGGTGGCAAAAAGTAGTTGGAGGAATGTACCCTCCTAAAAATCAAATCAAATGAAATTTGTTGTATTTCAGAGTATCATGAACAATATAAAGGTAAATGATAAGACAGGAAAATCATTTACTACCTGAGTGACATTCTTAATACAAAGTTTTGCACATTATAAAACGTCTGAAAAAGAAAAAGGATATACAGTAAGTAGGGAAGGCGAACATGGGCCCCAGTAAGCTCTGCATTTTCTCGGTGTTTGGGTGTAGATCCTTTTCTCTCACTCTGCATCATCACCCTGGACATTTCTATTCACGACCAACTAGGAACATGGATGATGGACACCCACATGGTGACGTCCTTTGTTCTTGCAAAGCACTTGCCTAAGTCTCAGGAGAAATTGTCTCCTGACTCAGCCTTCCACTTCTCAGAATTCTCCTTTCTCCTTATCCTGTCTACACTATACTTCCTGCCTGGCTACTGGCCAATCAGAGCAACACATTCAGAGCATACAGAACATCCCACAGCAATGGACACCTATTTGGTGACATCCTTTGTTCTTGCAAAGCACTTACCTAAGTCTCAGGAGAAATTTTAAGCTAAACTATACACTAGTATAGGAATTCCCCCCTCCCCCCCTGCAGACAGAGTGTCACTATGTAGCCCTGGCTGTTCTTGAACTTGCCATATAGATCCAGATAGCCTCAAACTCTTAGAGACCGGCCTGCCTTTGCCTCTGAGTACTGCGATTATAGGCATGTGCCACCATGCCTGGCAAGTATAAGAAAACTACAGTTAAAGACTGTAATGCCTTGAATGAGTTCTGTCAGCTAGCAAAATCAATTTTCAACTACCCTTGGGTGCCTCCTTCTTTGAGTTCTCTGTTCACTGCTGTCCATGAATCAAAGGTGCATTTAATACTCTTCACTCCTGCTGACATCTGTAGACTTTGCGTGGACTGGGGGAGTGGTTTCAGAACAGCGGCCTTCACTCATTCTCCAATGTGTATTTGTAGGACGCCTAGGATGTGCCAGGATTCTGCTGTGTTGACTTCCCCAGAGAACAGAACAAACATAGTTCCTGACCTCATGGCAAATAGATAGGGAGAGTGTGTGTGTGTGCAGGGAGGGGAGGGAAGCAGATATTCATTTTAAAATCGGAGCGGGGTATGGTGGTCCACCCCTGTAATCCTAGCACTTGTGGGCAGAGGCTGGCAATCATCAGTTGTCAGCCTGGGTTACATACTCAGGCCTTGTACCAAGTAAAATAAAATGAACCGGAATCTGTACTCTAACAAATAAAGCTTTCCTGAATATCAGAGTGCAGAGTTAGCTGCTAGAGGCCAGGCAGTGGTGGCACACACCTTTAATCCCAGCACTTAGGAGGAGGAAGCAGAAAGATCAGGAGTTCAAGGCTACCCTGGGCTACAAGAGATTGAGTCTGTCTAAAAGAGAAACAGAGCCAGGTGGTGGCTCACACCTTTAATCCCAGCACTAGGGAGGCGGAGACAGGAAGATAAGACAGGTGAGACAGGGTCTCAGCCCATTCAGTCTGAGGATTCCTACAGAGTGCCCCCCCCCCCCCCCCCCCCCCCCCCCCGCACGCGCGCGCTTCTGGCTGAGGAGTTGATAGAGGTGAGAAGTCTCTCTAGTGCCTGGCTCCTTTGTCTTACTGATCTTTCAGCATTTACCCCAATATGTGGCTCCAGGATTTTATTATAAGACCAATTAGAATTCGTGCTATAAGAATAAGCCATAGAAATGCCATCTATAATATATATTGTGGGTTTTCTTCCTCTCTGATGAGCACCCTTAGGTGCAGGCTGTCCAAGAGATTATTTAACAGCTCTAAGCAAGATGGGCACAGAATGCTTTTATGAGCTTAAATGCATCCAGACATTTCCAATTTTCTCTTAATTTTATAATCTCACACCCATGTTTTCCCTCCATCAGATATCTTCTCTAGCTGCTAAAAATAGAGTGGATTGGACAGGGTGAGACCGACAATGGACAGTTGGAAGGTCACAGCAGTGGTCTGGGGTGCAGTAAGGCTGACCAGAAGAGTTACCCCATGGAAGAATGGAAAGTAACGTACATGTTTGTGCTGGGGAGGTAAGACCAACAGGCCTTGAGAGTTTGGATGGGTGTGATGGATGGGGGATGAGAAGGAGTGGAGCAGAGGGAACATGAGCCTGCACCCAATATGCTGAGTTGGCGGGAGACAGTTTTAGTAGAAAGGCTTAGTTAAGTAGGTAGACACTGGCACTTAAGAGTAGTGCTCTGAGCTAGGTGTGATGGCTCGTGCTTGTAATGCTAGCACTTGGGTAGTAGTGGTGTAGACAGGAGCAACACCCCATGTTCTAAGCCAGCTTGGTCTATATAGTGAGTCGAGACTAGCCAGTGAGACCTATCTCAAAGAAAAGAAAAAGTAAATAAAATTTTGTTTTCACATTTCGGTTAATTTCTCTCTTTTTTCTCCCTGGTTTTCTCTTACTTCTATAAGATCATATTTCCCCCCACCTCTAAGGAGAGAGGTATTTTCCTCTCTGAAGTGAATTATACCTAAAAATTAGGCCATTCATTTTTGGGTTCAGATAGTTAAATAAATTATCTTTGGCTTTCACTTACTTGCTTAGATTTGATTCCACTTATTGAAATAAAACAAATCAGCCCATTAACCTGCAGGAGAGAGACGAAGCTGTAATTGCTCGTCCACAGGCTTCTTTCTGCACACCAGGGCTTTAGAGACTCCGCTGCTCTCTAAACAGACCTTGTGAGAGACAGTGAAGCATGATGGGTCTTCACGGGTCCATCCTGGGAGGACACAGATGATAATCACTTACTGTGAACAAATGGCTGGACAGCGACACAGAACTGAAGGAAGAGAGACGGGAAGGCTACAGGGATAAAACAGAGAAAGATTTCACCCACAAGATAATGAAACAGACGGATTCCTTCAGGGGCAAAACCTGTTTGTCTTGGTGAGGGTTTCTATTGTGGCAGAGAGAATCCATGACCAAGGCAACTCTTACAAAAGAAGCATTTAATTGGGGGCTTGCTCACAGTTTCAGAGGCTTCATCCATTATCATCACAACGGGAAGCATGGCAGCGGGCATGGTGCTGGAGAAGGAGTTAAGAGCTGCATCCTGAGTGAATGTGGCTGCTTTTTTGCTTGTCCTGAAAAATCTGCCTGGGGCTAAATTGAAGAGTTTTGGATTAATGGCTTTAGCAGAGATTTCAAGACAGCCTGGTATTGACTGTGACACATGGTTATTATTGGTCACTCTTATGCAGATCTATATTGAAAAGGAACAAACCGAACAAGGAAAATTACAGAAATGTACAGTGTGGGGAGGAAAGAAACACCAGGGAATGTGATGTTGGAGCCAAGTTCAGAGCCCAAGGCGATAAAAAGTTTAAAGGAAAGCTGGATGCTAAATGGAATAAAGGTAGTGGGTGACCTTGGGGCAAGACCCCATCCAGCTAAACTTTCAACTTGTGGAAAGGAATTAAAGAAAAACTTAAGTAGTGACAGAAACTGTTGACAACAAAAAGCTGATGCAGGTGTATTTGAACCAGGGTGCCAAGTTCGAGCCCTAGCAAGCAGGAACTTGGCAGCTTCTGTCTCATGGTTCTGGCTTTAGCTACAAGGATACAAGGAAGGGGTTATGGAATCTCTCTTTAAGGCTAAGGAAAGCCACAGAGACCAGGGGGTGTCCCTGCATGGAGGCCTAGAGAGGTCATTGTGTGAAGCTGTGATGGTGAAGCCTGGATTGTGTTGGAGACCCCAAGATGTTGGAGTGTTGTGTGGTATCCACAAGAGAAGACTAGTTGGACATCAGTTTAGGTCAATAGAAAGTCTTTATAAGCCGGCTAACAACTACACTAGGTGTTCTGGATCCCAGCATAGCACCAAGCCTTTCTCAGGGTGAGATTTTAAGCACAAATCCCATATTCTGGGTTGACATACTTCAGTTAACAAGAACAGCTGTCCAGAAGCAGAACTACAGAAACCAAAAAGCAAGGTTAATACATTTAGAGACTTTCCCAGAACTATGGACTTTGATGGACTAGGTCTTAGTTTTTGTTTGGCAGGTGCTAGTATCTACATGTTGATTTTTTTTTTAGGGGGGGTTTCTGAGACATAGTTTCTCTGTGTAGCTTTGTGCCTTTCCTGGATCTCGCTCGGTAGACCAGGCTGGCCTTGAACTCACAAAGATCTGCCTGGCTCTGCCTCCCGAGTGCTGGGATTAAAGGCATGCGCCACCATCGCCCAGCCTACATGTTGAATTTTATAGTCTGAATGGTACTTCCATCATGGAGTCAGTTGTGCTAAGGTCTGGGGGCCCATTAAGGCCTGGAAACCTGTTACATTCCCTGCTTGTTCCATGGGCATAAGTCAAGTCATGAATTCATCTGGGTCAGGGGGTTATATTGTCTTTTTAGCATTAGTAGTTTAACAGAATTTATTTTCTGTTTTACATAGATAAGTAGGAAGTTGAGCAAGCAGGATCCTATAATAAGAGCTAAGAGTGAAACAATGGTTGAGCCATGGCTGTAAGTAGAGTAGTTAATCAAGAGAACAAAGTACCAGCTTTTAGATCTCTCTCTCTCTCTCTCTCTCTCTCTCTCTCTCTCTCTCTCTCTCTCATTTTAAGGTTATTTTTTTTTTTACCATGACTAAATTTTTTCTTATTACCTGGTATAGAAGTAACACATTTCTTCCAGTGCCATACAGAGACCTCCTTGTCTCATAAAGAGGAGGTCCAATCCTCTTTAATTCTGTAGAACAACCTTGGCTAAAGAATCTGAGATTCCAGACTGGAAGCAGAATTTTCTAGATGGTCCAGGTCTATATCTACATTTGTATTGAGTGGTTTATAGTTTTTAGCCCCCAGCTATGTTCCAGCTGAAGCAGAGCTCATGATACCTGCCCCCACCAATAAAGGAATGAGAACAAGAAAGCCCAGAATTTAGATTTAGGTGTGTCCTGATCTCTTTTCCACTGAAGATGAACATCTGTGGTATAACACATATGGGGATGCAAAGGAATAGGTTCTCCTCCAATGCAAACAACTCAGAAGATGCACATTTGGTTAAACCATTAGTGCAAGCAAGCCAGGCAGTCTCTGGAGCCTGGACATACGTTCAACCAGCATCCCTGGAATTACCTGCTGTGTAGGGCTATAGGAATCTGCATGGGGGATTATCAAAGAGGTATTTTGGTGACATTAAACCGGTACCCTTTCCTGGAAGTCACCCAGAGTAAGCTCAGGTTGGTCCCATTTATAGCTCTTAGGGTTGGAAGTGGAGCTTATTGAAGGCTTAGGGTTCAAGCATAGCCAATAATTCTGACTTATGTCTGGTTAAGAATGATAGACTCTTTTAGCATCACAAACATTGAGGGGCTGGCTTCCATGACTCTGGACTTTTATCTTTGAGGTTACCAAGGATTTTCTAGGGAAATTGAAGTTTCAGGGCTCATCCTCCAGGTGTCCCAAGATGGGTTGGTTTGGGCTACTGGGCTGGATGAGTCTAGGTGCAGGTTTCCTTTGGATAGTGAATGTGTGCCTGGATCTGGACTATTCAGGTATAACCTTACTTCCCAGATTCTACCAGTTTTCCAATAATGATTTTTGGTTTCCTGCCAGGTCCTAACTTATGTGGATATGGGACTGAATTGCCTATGGCCATAAGCAATACTATTAAGTGATCAGTGTGTCCCCAGGAGGACTCAGTTTTATAACAGCATCAAGCATAATGGTATTTGTCTGGCTTCTGGCAGTTTGGAGGGCTGTCAACTGGGCAGGCATAGTTTTGGATAGATCAGAGCAAGCCTCTTCTCTTCACCAGTATGCCCACAGCCTTGGGGGCATATTCCTCCTCAGCAGCAAGCTAACCACTCTCTGGTAGTCTCTGGATATAATATTTTATAGAAATCTACCTGGAAGGTGGGTTGAGTCTCAGTGGATAGATTGGCTATGAACTCTCTGGTTCTGGTTTTAGCTGGGTGCAAAAGGTCCACAGAGTAACATCAGAGATATTGATGACCTTCATTGTTGTTTTTGGTAGGATTCTATTCACTCATATAAGGTTTCCAGGCTGGGACATGTGGACAGGCTCAGCTGTAAGCAAGGGTGCATCCTCTTGAACTAGACCATCTGATGAATAGTCATCTAGGTGTATTACAGGGTCTGTGAGGACTTGAGGAGGGAATGGTCCCAACTGCAGGGCTCTGAGCTGGGGAAGCAGTGGGGAGGTCTTCCTAACGTAATCCCATCGAGGTAAATCCCTCCCTATATGGGGTACAGTGGGCTCAAAGCAAATCAAAGGAAGGTCTATCCACTCTTGGCTGGATTCTAATGAGAGTTTTGTTAGTTTTTTAAATCTGCTCATAATTTGGGCTATATGCTCAATGAAATTTTCAATCTATGTCCAAAGCTTTAGCTATTAATTGAGATATTTTTGGCTATGAAAGCTGGGCTGATAGGAAATCCCATCTATCCACATTTTTTTCTTTTTTTTAAGAACATATGAGTCAGGAATGATAGGAAATCACATGTCCACATGGTTGGGCTTTCCCGGCGGACCGCCTAGTTATTTCTGGTTCAAAATAGCCATTTCCAGGTCAGAACATCTCACGTGGCTAGGACTCTGTGGCTTTACATGGTTGCGTAATGCGAGCGGCCATGTAATCTACGCGCATGCGTGGAGTAGCCACATGCGGTCCTGTACGCATGCGTGGCTCACTCTTTAAAAAGCTGGCGCCATTTTGCACAGGTCTCTCTCCTCTTCTTCTCTTCTCTCCTCTCCTCACTCACGTGTGTGCTTCACACAGGCCTGTCACCTCTATCCTCTGTCCTATGTTAATAAACAGCTCTTCTGTGGATTTGTCGTGTTTGGGACGTGTTCCTCACAGGGTAAGAGCGCCAAAATAACTAACATGGGCCATTATCAGACCCCTTTTCTAGAGGTAGGCCAATTTGGGGGTCCACTTCTTGGAGGAGCTTTTTAGCTACTATTTGAGCAGTTTCAGTACAGGTGGGGGATGCTCTATCCACCAGGAAAAGGTATCTATAAAAACTAGCAAGTGCTTGCATCCCCCTGTGGCAGACTGGATCTCCCTGAAATCTATTTCTCATAGTTTTCTGGGGTGTCGGCCTCTCATTTGGGCTCCTTCCTGGATAGGGAATCTCTGTTTTGAGTTTACTTGAGTACTAACCTGACATTGGCTGAGACATCCAGCACCAGACTATCCAGTCTAGGCATAACAGACCTTGGTCTGAGCAACTGAGAAAGTTTTGTGGCCCCCAGATGAATAATCTACTAGAGTCCTGTCAATTGTTTCTGAGAGAATGATCTTTCCCTCTGGTTCCTCTATCAGCTGGAGGTTCAAGCTGTCCATATTTTCTTTTTTGCATGCTCTATTTCCTCTTGGTTGTACCATGGAGTCTCAGGCAACCAGGTCAGGGTATGTCACCAGAATATCAATAGGCCCCACTGGTCTTAGGGACACTTACTGGGCAGCCAGTTACCTGTTGCCTCAAGGGAGTCATTTTTTTTTATGTCATCACTGATGGTGGATATCAACTTGTAGGGGAAGCCAAATAGTCTCTAGGAGGGCCAAGATTTTCTCTGTGTTTTTAATATCCTTTCCCTCTTTCTTTATAGATCATACATGGGTATGTATGCTATTAAGAGCATAGATACAGTGATAGACTCTCTTTTCTCCATCTGAGAGCCTGGGTCAGATAGATCAGTTCTGCTCTCTGAGTTATCTGGCCCTAAGGCTGGGTCCCAAATCGTTTCAGTTAAAGTAACTATTGTAGCCCCCACATACCTGGTTTTCATCCTAGTTGCATTGGCCAGCATCGATTCCCCTTCCAGGCCCAGGGGCAGTTTTTCTACTTTTTTTTTTTTTCAGAGAATGGCAGGTTTTGAATTTTTCAAATACACAGATCATTGGTTGAAAAGAAGCCATAAACTATGAAGGAGGGCTTCCCCTTTGCCTGGGTGCAACAGGCTGCTTAGAGGACAGGTCGTTGAGTGGAAGGAAACCATTTCTCCCACCCTGTGTGCATCCCACTGAGATGGCAGAGGGTCCCTCCCCATTCCCACACAGGTACCAGGACTGTGAGCTGAAATCAAGCAATGAAGCAAGCAAGCACCCTGGGAGCAGACAGCTGAGA
This sequence comes from Onychomys torridus, assembly GCF_903995425.1. Classification (NCBI taxonomy): domain Eukaryota; kingdom Metazoa; phylum Chordata; class Mammalia; order Rodentia; family Cricetidae; genus Onychomys; species Onychomys torridus. The sequence goes on from NC_050448.1 coordinate 47,163,484, forward strand.
CAACAGCTGGGTGACCTAGTGGAGCCAGAAGGATTGAGGTCCCCAACAAGAGGGCACAGGTTTTTATTATATTTTATTTTTTATTTTGAATGCCGAATGCCGTTTGTTGAAGGAGGAGGTCTTAAATACAGGCTTACAGCACAATGGGAGAACCCTGGAGGGCAGAAGTTCACTACCAATGTTTTACAATCTTGCATCTAAGCTGTTAACACCCAATATGCAGGATACACAGACAGGAACTTCCCTTAAGCGTTCAGGAGGGTGGAACCTGGCAGGGAATTAGCATAGGAAGGATATCAAGGTCAAGGTCAGCAAGCAAGGCAACAGTTACCCAAAACGGGGGCCAGGGCCCTACAGGTGCCCCGTTTACTAAAAAATGAGCTTCTGACTAAGATTGAGTGGATGTCAGCAGGTCACCTTACCCATCATGGAGACACCTGTCCAGGCCACATAGGCACTCTATTTTAGGTTGGTGAGTGCCCCCCAGGCATTACCCATCTCTGAATACTCATTATCATACAGGCTCAATCGTGTGTGAGTTGCAGAGTTAACTGCAGCCAAAGATCTCAAAGTGGCGCTGGCTTGCAATCTGTGTGTTCGACACAGAAAAGACCAACAGAAGTCCTAACCCACCCATATTCAGTACACACATCTTATGCAGGGGGTGGTGGTGGTAGTGTTTCTCACACCACAGAAAAATTATTGATCAATTCAGCTGGGCTATCTGGGGTTTTGTGTTTCAGATAGCCTGAACTGTCACTAGGCCACCTGACTCCAGAAGAGGGCCGGTTGATTTCAGACGTTCCTGATCTTTTCTGTGTGAGAAATAGAAATGTCTGTCCTCCTCCACGAAACTCTCCTTTGGGCCATGGTGGACCTTGCCCACCATGGCCACCAGCATTGCCATAGCAACAGCAGCATCCACCAACACAGCCACTGTTGCTGCAGAAAGGGGGATTGAAGTGTGCTTGCCTTGAAAGCATGCTGACCTGAGTTCAGATCCCTAGCACCCATATAAAAAGACGGGCATGGAGGCCTGTGGTTGTAACCATAGCCTCCATGAGATGGAGACAGGAGGGTCCTGGAGCTCACTGGCCAGCCAATGTACTCAACTGGTGAGCTCCAGGTTCAGGGAGAGACCTTGTCTCAAAAACTAGGGAGGAGAATTATAGTGGAAGGTACCTAGCTGTCTTAGGGTTACTACTGCTGTGATGAAACACCATGTCCAAAAGCAACTTGGGGAGGAAAGAGTTGATTTCCCTCACACTTCCATGAAAGAGTTCATCATCAAAAGCAGTGAGGACAGGAACTCAAGCAGGGCAGGAACCTGGAGCCAGGAACTAATGAAGAGGCCATGGACGAGTGATGCGTACTGGCTTGCTTCTGGCTGGTTACTCAGCCTGCTTTCTCCTAGAACTAAAGACTACCATCCCTACCCACAGTGGGCTGGGCCCTTCCACATCAACCACTAATTAAGAAAATGCCTGCAGGCTTGTCCACAGCCTGATCTTAGGGAGGCGTTTACTCAGTTAGGGTTCCCTCCTTTCTCATGATTACAGCTTGAGTCAGCTTGACATAGAGCTAGCCAGCACACTAACACACATGTACATGCACACTCACACCCACATGTGCATACATACACACCACGCAGACAAGCTGAATTGTATAAACTTATGAAGTAGACTGTATTAAAAACAAAATGCTCAAAACACCATTTCCTAATTTGACTATATTTTAGTAGTATGTATTTTCTTGAAGATATTTATGTGTGTTTGGTGAAAATACCATAAGACTGGATTATTGAGCAACTCTCAACTTCATGTGCAGACGTAAGCTTGAGATAAAATAGGATGGGAGTCTATACACCGTGGAAATATGTGAGCACACCCAAGTCCTGAGTCCTTACTGATACTCCTTGGAGAGAACATAGAGTTAAATATTAACTATCACATCACTGGTTGAATATATTGGAAGAGCTTTGTAACAAAGAGAAGAATAAGACAAGGTTTTCAGGTAGCTAGAAGTAGGTGATTGACACTGGTAATGATGGCTCACAATTCCAAATATTCCTTAATTTAACTTTGATTAACGCCTGTCATCTGGAACCTTAGAAATTACAGTATTCACTCAGGCCAGGGAAGCAGGTAGGCTAATAGCAGATTTTCACCTCTCCCTCCATGTCTATGAATCCAACCCCCCCGGTCTCAGCCCTAGCTCTACAGCAGACCACTTGCTGCAGCCTCCTTGTTCCCGCCCTGCCCCCATCTCTAGTGGCTCACACAGACCTATTTCTCCAAGCTTCCTCCCCCTGCTCATTGCTTTATCCCAGCCCCCACATCTAATAGGCACTGTCTGGGAACCCACAGGCCACTCTGACAAGGGAAGCAGGGGGACTAACTGCAGATCTTCACCTCTCCCTGTATCTCTTCAAGTCCGATCCTCCAGTCCTATCCCCAGCTCTGTAGCAGATCACCCGCTGCAGCCTCTCCTCACTCTTGGCCCTTTTCCAGGGGACTAAGCAGATCCTGGTGGAACACTCTGCTTTCTTCCCTCTTATGAACCCCCTCAGGCCCCTCCTAGCTAGTCCCAATTCCTGTGTGTCAGCTCCCAATACTGGAAACACATTTTACTTGGAACCCCCAGTGGCCACACCTATCAGGACCTCAGAAGAAGTTCTACCAGGCAACACACAGCCACCACACTCTCCTAAGAACCAGACAGGAAACAGAAACCAAAGAACAAAATACCCACCCAACAAAGACAAGACAGGTTATCAACTCCTAGAATTACAATCTTCCCAAACCCAGATGCCTAAACACCAGCAAAACAAAACAAAACAAGCAAGCAAGTAAGCACATGAAAAACCAATCAATTACAGCCAGGAAAATACGTCTCCACTAGAACCCAGCAACTCTATTATGGCAGGTCTCAAGTATTGCGACACACACACACACACACACACACACACACACACACACACACACACAAAGACCTTAAAACAGCCTTTATGAATATGATAGAGGTCCTTAAGGATGAAATGTATAAATTCCTTAACGAAATCTATGAAAACACAAATATGGAAGGAAATGAATGAAATAATTCAAGATCTGAATATGGAAACAGAACAATAAAGAAAATCCAAACTGAAGGAAATATAAAATGGAAAATGTAGGAGCTTGAACAGAGGCAAGCCCCACCAACAGAATACAAGAGATGGAAGAAAGAATCTCAGGAATTGAAGACAAAATAGAAGAAATGGATACCTTGACCTAAGAAAATGTTAAATCTTGTCTTAGGGTTTCTATTCATGTGAAGAGACACCGTGATCATATAAAGGAAAACATTTAATTGGGGCTCATTTACAGTTTCAGAGGTTTAGTCCATTATCGTCATGGTGGGAGGCAAGGCATCATGTAGGCAGACATGGTGCTAGATAAGGAGCTAAGAGTTCTACATCTTGACTCACAGGCAACAGGAAATGGTCTGAGACACTGGGTGGTATCTTGAGCACATATAAGACCTCAAAGCCTGCCTCCACATTAACACACTTCCTCCAACAAGGCCGCACCTTCACAGCAAAGCCACACCTTCTAATAGTGCCACTCCATTTGGGGGCCATTTGTAGTCAGATGATTTTTTCCCACCCACCTGTTCCTAAATACCTGGAAGTCAAGTAATTGACTCAGAGGCTTATAAATGACCAGCTGATAGCTCAGGCTTGTTACTAGCTAACTCTTATACTTAAATCAACCCATGCTGAGAATTGGAGACCAGCCCTCAGCTCCCATTCAGACCAGAGGTGAGTGCCTGGGATCATACCCAGATAGGCCTGCCCCTAGGTCCCTGGGCACCAGCCATTACAGGGAAGACCTGCCCAACTTAGCCAAAACAGTAAATATACAAAACAAAGAAAGAATACTAAAAGCTGCAAGGGAAAAAGACCAAGTAACGTATAAAGGCATTACACCTGAGGGGCTGGAGAGATAGCTCAGCAGTTAAGAGCACTGGCTGCTCTTCCAAAGGACCTGGGTTTGATTCCCAACACCCACATGACAGCTGACAACTGCCTGTAACTCCAGTTCCAGGGGATCTATAAAACTTAAAAAATTATATGTCAGTGTAATCCCTCAGTGGAGACTTAAAATCCAGAAGGCCTGGGCAGATGTGCTGCAGACTTTAAGAGACCACAGATGCCAGCCCAGACTCCTATACAGCAAAACTTTCAATCACAACAGATGAAGAAAACAAGATATTCCATAATATAACCAAATTTAAGCAATATCTATCTACCAGTCCAGAATTAAAGAAGGCTCTAGATAGAAAACTCCAACATAAGTGATTAAGCACACTCAAGAAAATACAAGGAATAAATGACCCCAGACCAGCAAATCAAAAGAGGAAACACACACACACATACACACATATCACCACCACCACCACCACCACCACCACCACCACCACCACCACAACAACAACAACAAAAATAACAACAAAAACAAAATAATAGAAATCAACAAACACCACTTATATCTCCATCATCTCAATTCCCCAGGAAAAAGACAGACTAACAGAGTGGATGTGAAAACATTTTTCTGTTCCACCCAAGAAATACACCTTAACATTAAGGATATAAATCACCTCAGGTTAAAAGGGTGGGAAAAGATATTCCAAACAAATGGATCTAAGATGCAAGATGGTGTAACTATTTCAATATCTGTCAAAATAGACAAACCAAAACTAACCAGAAGAGATAGGGAAGGACACTACACACACATCAAAGGAAAAATCCTCCAAGAGGACATTACAATTCCTATCACATGTGCACCAAATAACCTGGGGGCTGGAGAGATGGTCCAGCAGTTAGAACACGTACTCTGTAGGCAGCAAGCCTTGATGACAGGAGTTTGGATCCCCAGGTCTCACCAAAATGCAAGCAGGTGTGGTGGCCTGCCTGGTCATTCCAGTGCTCAGAAGGTAGAGACAGAGAATCCCAGGGTCAAAGTAGGTAGCCAGGCTAGGTGGATCAGGGAGCTTTAGGTTCAGTCTGGAAACATGATCTCAGTGAATAAAGTAGAAAGTAGTTGAAGATGGCCAACATCAGCCTTGGGCCTTCACACACATCCACACCACGCATATACACACAAGAAAAAAAATCTTATATTTAAACTAGTCAGATGCTCCAATTTCATCTACCAGAGCCCGCAACATAAAACATGTTTTCTTTTTCTTTTTCATTTTTCTTTATTAAGAAAATCTCTACTCACTCCAATGCTATCCACAGACCCCCCTCCTCCTTCCTCCCCCCCCCAGCCCTCTTTCCCAAGCCACCCCTCATCCCCACATCCCCCAAATCGAGGTCTCCCATGGGGAGTCAGCAGAGCCCAGCACACTGAGCCTAGGCAGGTCCAAGCCCCTTCCCACTGCACCAAGGCTGTGCAAGGTGTCACACCACAGGCACCGGATTCCAGAAGCCTGCCCATAGACCAAAAACATATGTTTTCAATAGAGACTATTTGTGGAACACAGAAAACTTGAAGGTAATTCAGTTATTCTCAGGGTATGAAGAGAGGCCTTCAGAAGAATTAGGTATAAAGACGGAATATTAGGTATGTGTGGTAAAGTACTTGACTAACTTTAGTGAGGCCTGGCATCAATCCCTGGCACCTCTCCCCAAAGGGGAATATTAATAACAATAGTCTATTTTGTTATGATACAAGTAGATATCCATCTTGAATTAAGTTCTGACAATTTGTATTTGTGGTGACCTATGCGTTCCTCCCAAATATTCCTTCATTTAACATTTGTTTGTCTGAGAAAGTTAATACATTTAACTTGCAATATTTCCAGTTGTCATTCTTTATTAAAAAAATATACATAGTGCTTGTGTGTGTGTGTGTGTGTGTGTGTGTGTGTGTGTGTGTGTGTGTGTGTTTGCTGCCATGGTACATGTGTGAAGGTGAGAGAACCGACTCTCCTTCCACCCTGCAGGTCCTGGGGCTCAAACTCAGGCTGTGCAGAAGCGCCTTTATCCACTGAGCCATCTCATAGGGTAAATCACAGTGTTTTTGTGGTTGGGGCTTCATGCCTGCTAGGCAAGTACTCTACTTCTGACCCACGTCCCCAGCCAAATAGCAGCAGTGTTTTAAACTGATTATTTTATTTTCTATGTATGTGCATGTGTGTTTGCACATATGTGTGTACATGTGTGGGTCCTGATAGCAGAAGGTGTAGGGTACCCTGGAGCTTGTTTCAGGCAGTTGTGAGCTACCCAGTGTGGGTGCTGGGAGCTAAACTGGCGTCCTGTGAGGAGCAGCATTGCTTCTAACCAGTGAGGTATTCCTGCAGTCCCAGGATCAATAAGTCTCAAGAGTTAGTTTCTTCTCTTTCTAATATTCGTTAACTAGGATAAGAAACTAAGAAATGCCTCAAGTTAACATCAGTATTTAGCAAACTTCTAGAAGATTATTAGAAGGAAGACTAGACAAATTGGATGAAGGTTTCTTAGGAAAAGTGGTTTACATAAACAGATTTGGTGCACTGGTTAAGTTTTAACCAGGAAACAGGTACTGTGACCTATTTCTGTAGTTGATATAAAGACTTGGGCTATGGAAAATAATCTTACGCTTCTTGAGGACAGGGAAATAAATTTATGTTGTACCTGAACATTTGTGTTTTCACATTAATTCTTCATTGGTTGACAGAACACCTGGGATATTAAAATAAGTCCAAATTGATATACTATTACATTTAACTTAAAATGATGAATTTCTTTTCCTAGTGGCACAACCAAATTCCTTTACCTAGTTGTAAAACATTCATCTCCCCACTTAACACCATTCAAAACTAAGATTTACTATCAAATTTTGCATCTGGCAATGTTTTAGGAGACGCACTGAGGATTTATGTGGCTTAGCTATTACAGGCATGTCAGCTATTTACTGAAAGGACCAATGCTGAAAACCACTTTTACGACAGAATGTACACAGTCCCTTGCGTTAAGGAGCTTTGGTCACACTGTTGGTAAGACTGTAAATGGAAACAACATTTTCAAAAACATTTTGAATTACACATTATAAAGCTGAACATTTTCATGCCCTACCACTTTAGCTACTCCACTCCCCTGTCTGTACTCTGGATAGACTTCTACGTGTGCACACCCTGAGGTAAAACACATCAATTCATGAGATCATTCACCAAACCAAAACCCAAAACTTAGCAACCAGATGGTTCTATAAGGAGGACGAGTATATTAGTTATAGAACACGGTACATCAGCACAATGATTTAATTTCAGCTCTATGTAACAATGTGTGAGGGTGTGGAAATGCAGCTGGGTTAACAGATGAGTGTTAGAGCTCTGATTACAGACAGCAAGGTAGCATTTCAAAAGGTCCAAAACCCCATGAAAGAGGAAAAAAGCTGTTTTTTGTTTGTTTGTTTGAGCTCTGTCTTATCCTTCTTTCCTTCCTCCTTCCTTTATGTGGTAGATAAGTGCATCAAACAGAATTGATGGTAAAAGTGTATAGGGCCCCGAGTGAGGCTCCAGGGCTTCAGAATGGCCAGTCTAACTCTGTAGCAGTTCACCGACATGTATAGGGTTTGGAACCGGGCCAGGGCGTGTTTGAGTGTCTTCATTCATCTAGCTGCATGATGTTTTTATTTGTAAGTTCATTGCAATACAGTGATTTTTATGTAAGAAAAAGAAAAGCAAAACAAAACCTCGAAAACTAACCCAGGCAAAAACTCGAGCATAAATAATTCTGGATGTGGACATATTGCTCAGTACAATAGCAATGGAGGACAGTGGGAAGGGAGTTCAGGAGAAATCTTCGTGGTCGGTACCATCCTTTTCCACCAGGCCATTGTTTTATGTAGTACTTATGGTTGTGCTTCAAAACAACACTTTAAGGCAGCCTTTCATATGTATAGTTGAAAAGGTTATACATATAGAAGTATATACTACAGAATGCCAGAAAAGTAATTAACACACTCCTATTCGACACAAAGTACCTATTTGTATAGAAATGACAAAAACTTAGGAGCATGACTCAAAGTGTTAATTGACAAGTTTAAAATGTACAAAGAATTTCTACATGGTTAGGAATTTCCTTCACAGGTTTTCTTTTCAAAATTTGTTTTTAGGTTTATTTACTTTTATATGTCTGAGTGTTCTGGCCGCCTGTCAATATGGGCACTATGTGCATGCCTGGTGTCCTTGGAGGTCAGAAGAGGGCATCAAATTCCCTGGAACTGGAGTCATGGATGGTTTGAGCCCCTATGTGGGTGCTGGGAACTGAACCTGGGTCCTCTGCAAGAGCAACAAGTGTTCTTAGTCACTGAGCCATCTCTTCAACCTCTACATTCATCCTCCAAAGGCTTAGAAGATAAACCACATTAGATGTTTATAACTTTGCACAAGGTAGCAAAAACAAAAAGAGATGAGGACATAATGAAACATCATTCTAGAGAATACATCGACCGATTATTTTTTGAGATAAGGCCTCACCCTAAATGTAGAGCTTACCCAATTGACTGGCCCACAAGTCCCAGGGATCCCCCTG